>NC_047109.1:98541839-99142217 GCF_902500255.1 Thalassophryne amazonica
CACTATCTGCCACGGTCAGTAAAGCAGATCATCATTAGGTTGAAGCTGTAAAATAAAATCAGAAATTGCATTAAAATATGTTTGGCCAAACTAAAACATTCATTGACAGCTGAATTGAGCAACAAGCCCTTGAAAACTGCGTTGGATGGCAGATCAAGTACACCCTACTGGAGGTACTGTGGTGTATTTGTATCAAAATTAGGAAAAATGCACAGTGACATTAAGATGACATTTAGATTTACCCATATCAAAGGTTTATGACCATACAGAGAAAAGGAACTTCCATAATCCAAACTATAAGACCTCAATGAAGCAGTGTGGAGGTAGTGTTCTGGTTTGGGCATGCAGGGCTGCCTTTTCTTATTAGATTTGCCAATTTCACAATACAGTGCAAAAGCTTCATTATTCAAATATTTGCCTGTATACCTTCTATGGAGTTGCAGGTTGAAAATCCACCAGAGGGCAGATGTGTGCTGAATCATCTTTGAAAGCAGAATGGACTCACAGTTGAAATGTTTGGTGGTATCATTCTTGAAGACATCTGCCAAATGAAAAACAACTTTTGTTTTGTTTACAGGACGAAAAAAAGATGCATCTACCACAATACCAGTCAATGACTTGAAGGTTCTTCTGAATCTGGCTAGGGAACAGTATCTGAAGATGACAGACTCCAGTCTTTCTCCCTCTGCCTCTTGCTTGACAGATGACCAGAAGAGGGCGACCTCAGAGAACTCTGGTGATGATCAAAGCACATGACACTTTTAAGATCCATTTTAACGTTTACAACACAAGTCCACACAATATGGACTGCTTATTACACACACACACATATATACATACATACACACACACACACTATTATCTTGATATTTGTCCCTTTTTTTTTTTTTTTCGCCCCTGAATAATATTTTGGGCCTCCACGCACATTGGGATGGAGACAGTTTTGCAAGTGATTTGCAAAAACTAAATGTGCAGTTGACAGCGGGCAGTAGTGTGACGTCACACAGCACTATGTAAATTTTGCACATGTTAATATCGGTAAACGCAAAATGAATAATCAGCCACTTAATTTAAGTTAATTGATGCCGGTCCAAGGTACTTCTCTATCCAGATATAACATACATAGAAGATAACTTAGTACTCAAACAGTATAATATTTTTTTGATTTATTATTGATGCACACAGTAGAACACACGTGCAGCGTATCCAGATGTGCGTGCATCATCACTGTGCACACAGCTCGGAGTCTGTGAGAGACAATGCGCATCTGTCTTGTGTGGACAAGTAGCTGTGCACAGCTGTCTGTGTGCTGACAGAACACACAGAGCTGTGTGTGTTGTGTTCCACACAGACCCCGAGACGTGCTTGTTTTTATTTGTATAACGTGATACATCATTGACTGTAATTATCGTGAGATACACCAAAATATGCTCTGATCCATCTGTTACCCATAGACATTCATTCTTGAAAGAAAAAAGTAAGAAAAGGGGGGGAGTCAACACTAGGAAAACTGTTAAAATCTTTAAATATGTCCAACATTTACAGTGAATGATTTTTTTTATTTAGTCTGTGTATGAGGAGGCTGTGCTGTGGGAACAGTAGTCTGTCAAGCACAATAAATTAATGCCAAGGTTTCAAAGTCGCAAAATACAGACTCATTCAGCACCCAATAGATTTCCTTTTGCTCTTGATAAATTACAGAGCATCCGGTAAGTGTTCACAGTGCTTCACTTACTCCACATTTTATGTTACAGCCTTATTCTAAAATAGATGAAATTCATTTTTTTCCTCAAAATTCTACACACAGTACCCCATAATTACGATGTGATTTTTTTTTTTTACATTTTTTTTTCTTTTTTTTTGTTTTTTGCAAATTTATTAAAAATAAAATAACATGTACATGATGTAAATGACCACCAAAAGTACTGGAACACTTGGTATTTCACACATTTTACACTTTACACACTTGTTTATGCCATTTCAAATACAAAAATATAATATATTCAGTGAGGTTAATTATAAATCAGCCAGCTCAGATGGTCAGAGCTCTATTTTGTCCATGTCAAAAAAACAAATGCTGGTATAAAAGATGATGACAAAAATTGTATTTAAATTTTTAGATTATTTAAGTATTAAGCTGGTTTTGATGCCCATTGTGTCCATAAATTTGCTTCAGAACTTGAAGCAAATTTTTCAAGGCAGTCAAGGTACTCTAAACACAAATAGGTCCTGTAAGTGGTTGTTCTATTTTGAGACTAAATATTTTGTCCTTGTAGGTTTTCAAGCACTTGACAGTAATTCCATCCAGCAATTTGATTGGCCAGAATGGAGTGTCCTTCTCAATGTAGAGAACCTGCACAAGAACCAACAAAAAAGAAGGTAAACTTCATGTACTGTGGGAAGAATCCAGCTCTTTGTTCATGGGTGCTGGATACACTCTTCCCTGAATAGTAAACTGTGCAAAAGATTACATGGATTATTAACATATCTAATGTAAAGTACATTTTCTGACAGATTGGGTCTAAGTCAAGCTTCTCGTGACAACTTACTGGGTCCTAAAGACAATCAGAAGAGTTCACCTGCTTTACTAGATGCCAGAGAACTTCTAAAACACTTTACGACAGATGGCATGCCAACTGGTGAGCTCCAACCACTGGCTGTCCTTCGAAGGTAGGTCCACTCATTTTTGCTGGCTGTTTTTGACTCTATGCAGAGGATCACTGAGACAACAGATAAGCATGTCTGGTTCCATATATACATATGTATTTATCTTTTGATATAGCTCTGGCCTTCATATTGATGCTCATAAAGAGATAATCATGCATTTTTTCAGGGAAATACTGAAATAAAAAGGTGTATTGTTCAATGCAGACAGTTGTACAATAAATATCCAGACTTACAAATAAATATACATTTACATAATCTGCAGAGCTTTCCTAAGATTGGTAAAAAAAAAATGTTCTGAATGAGTTTATGAGCATGTAATGAGGATTTGATGAGACTCATTAACCTTCTGCTGTTAGCTTCCAGCCTTTCAATAAAATATTATTACACAGCGAAAAAAGTAATCAATCAGTACTGTTAATATTGTGTTAAGCCACACTGTGTGTGTGACTGAAGCCATTAAACCTGTATTAGTGACTTACTGAAGAGACAAAACAAATTAATAATGGTCTTTGTTTGTTGTTGTGTTCTTTCGCTGTCTTTGTGCTTTTTGTTCCGTCATCCTCTTTCTCTGCAGTAATAACGGCTTTGAGTTGTCACCAGATCTCTCTCCAGGCAAAGTCAGTCATATGCCATTTAACAGAGCTTCAGCTTCCCGTTACCATGGCATAGAGTACGTATTTTCAAATGACAAACAGCCTTAAGTTAATTAGTAACATCATGACAGTTAAAGTGCAAATCACTAGTAAATAAAATGTCAAATGAGCTGACTAATCTAAATAAACAAAGAATTATGAAGATACTTATGTATTTCATTTCTTTTTGGTGCTATATGTCCAGAGAAATGAAGTCATAAATATGGGGAAATTGGCTTGATTTGACCTGCCTCTGATAAACACTCATGCCCGTGGAATATGAAGGAATATGAATTTTGGTGACATCATCTCAGGTCATGCCCCTAAAATGAATGGGGAGGAGTTAACATAATTTTTTACACTGTGAAATCACTTTGCATGTAGTCACATGCTTATAGTGTTGTTTATTAGGTGGACAGATTTTGAAGAGAAAATATTTTGAGGGGGAAAGTAAGAGGTTTTTTTTTTTTTAAATAGTGCCTCTTGTACAAACAGCAGAAGTGAAGCCGAGCACAGTGTGAGAATGGTCTTCAAAGCATGATGGCGCTAACCATGGATTTTATCCTTTCATGTGTCCAGAAGAAAATTCTTAACTAAGCATGTTTGCTCCCCCGAAAGCATGGAATTGGCCTTGTTTGTGGGCACCGTGTTGTGTCATGCTAATCTAAGATCCTACATGCAGGACACCGGCCAACCTCACTGAAGAAGTCGCTTCTGCGCTCATGGAGTCGGATGAGTGTCTGATTTTAACAGGACAGCTGTAATGTGAACCATCTCCCAGCCCTTTTGAGTTACTGACTAAACCAAGCTAAGTGCTACAGGCTTAGCTTATCTTAGTTTAGCTTAGCTTAGTCCCTTCGTCTGCAGGCTGATGAAGGGACATGTGTTTTTTCCGTGGAACGCCACACAGCGGAACAATAATTCTACAATAATTCTAATTTAGCCCAAGCAGAGGGTCACCCCTTTGAGTCTCGGTCTGCTTGAGGTTTCTTCCTCAAATCATTAGACGGTGTTTTTCCTTACCACTGTCACCTGTGTGCTTGCTCTAGGGGTTGGTAAGGTTAGACCTTACTTGTGTGAAGCGCCTTGAGGCAGCTTTGTTGTGATTTGGTGCTATATCAGTGAAATAAATTGAACTGAATTCTACATGGCTCTGTGTGTGAACAAAGCAGGAGTGAAATCAGAGACACCACTTTCACATATGTAATCATTATTATTCAGTCTTATTGAGATGTGATGTTTTGTTTACTTTTTTTTATGAGTACACCGCAGGTTACAAAGAGGCAGAGACGTACATTTGTTGATTGCAAAATACATCAATTTGATTTTAAAGCCTAATTAAAACAATCTTAAAGCCATATTACATTTGGAGACAAAAAAAAAAACAAAAACAGCACAGACTGACTGTGTGTACAGGAATAACTCATGAAGCGGTTTGTAGCTGAACACAGGTGGAGTGACCTTCAGGTGGCACTTTAGGTTACATCACCTTTATGGCTAAAACCACATCTGAATCTGTGTGCATTCTTCAGACGCTGTATGATTAATTTTATTTTTATCAGCTACATCAGGACTCACATGATGATTCATAAATCTGGTATATGATTTTTTTTTTTTTTTTTTTTTTTTTTTAGATTGTGTTGTTTGGAGTGCGATTTGCCCGTTAAGATGAAATATGAAATGGATATTAAGATGTGTTTACACAGTAGATTTTCTTTTGTTCTCATCATATTAATCTTTTCATTCAGGTTTTGTCTCGACAACCAGCGTTCCTTAGACCGGGACCAGGCCTTTGCAAGGCTCCAGTCCCGTCTGGTTCGCTATGAAACCCAAACCACCTGTTCCAAGGAGATTTGTGCCCTCCCGTTTGCCCTCAGTCCAGCCCCTTCACCCGCCGTGATGTCAGAACCAGGAAGCGTCCCAGATGGGGAAACATTGCAGAATGCTGATGTAGCTCGTCTAAAACGAAGGTCCTGGGACACCGACATCATTGGAGGATACCCCCACAAGAGGTTTGCTACAGCGTAAATATTCATTCTTGAGATCCAAACATCCAAAAGGACTTTATTAATTATTGATTTATAAGTAAAGCCTCCAGAGTTTTTTTTATTCTTGCTTCTGAATATAATGTTACACATTCATTGTTTTCATTTCAGCTTTTACAAGTTCTGGATAGAAAACCAAATCAGAAGTCACACTCGGATGGCTAAAATGTGTTTGCTCAGCCTTGCTTAGGTTGGGAACCACTGGTGTAGACAATAACTCAAAAACAATACACACTATCATCATGTGACTCACCAAATCAAAACAGCATGTAATGAGGACAAAGCCTGTTTTATCAAGTGAACTTTGATGCACCACATTGATTGAAATCAAAACTTTGTTTTGCCTATGTAATGTCCCATAGACATACTGCCACCTGCTGGATGGTTCGTGGAGGTGCCTACCTTCGGGAGCATCAGTTAACAAGTTATAGTCAAAGTTGTTGTCCATTCGGCTGCTCCCGTTTTGTGTTCGGGTCGTTACAGCGGGTACAGCTAGAGCCGCACAGATAGTTGCCACAAGGTTTACGCCGGATGCCCTTCCTGACGCAACTCCAGTTTAACCTGGAGAAACACACACAGCCGCTGGTGTTCCAAAAAGGTCTCCCATCCAACTACTAACCAGGTCCCGCACTGCTTAGCTTCTGAGATCTGACAGGATCGGGCTTACTGAGGTTAAAACTCATATGTAGTTTTCTGCCTCTTGAACGCTGCACTCCACCCATCTAACAAGTTAGCATCCGCAGGGAGAAATATAACGCCCAGTGCTAATTCTCCACGAAATACACAACAGAACAGGAAACGAAAACTGAAATGAAACAATATAGTGCAGCAGATAACAGAATATTTGCAGAGGAATCCTTCAAATCCGGTTACAAGCACCAAAGTTTGACTGTGTATACCTTTTGGTACATATTTTATCAAAATAACGTTAACCATTTGTATTTTCAATAGGGGGCCAAGTAGGGGACAATTGAAGAACTGCATAGGGGTGAAAAAAATGTTCCAGTCATATTGAAAGCTATACCACATTATGTATCTGATCACAAAGATTCCAAAAAGGTTTAGTTTGGACCATCTGTGACTGAATGTTCTGGAGTTATGGGGTAAAAACAGCAAGCTTGGCGACAAAAGTCACAAGTATTAAATGATGAAATTCTTGTTGGTGACAGAAATGTTGTTTCAGCAATTTAAATGAGTGGGAAGATACACAAAGTTAAAGATGGAACTTAGTTCCAGTTAAGTGTAGTAAAAAGCTAAACGGGTGGATACATGGACGGGTGGTTTTTGTGGCATGATTTTTACCCTATTGTGTTGGCGTGGATTCAGACTGGTGAAGTCGGAGAGCAGCGACTCACTGTGTTCTCAGAGCAGCGCCAGCAGCGGGACACATCCTTCCATCAGGTCACTGAGAAGGCAGCCGTGCAGATCTCAATCTGCTTCCTCTTCCATCTGCACTTCATCTTCTACAGCTGCACTACGGACTTCCTCAGGTGTCATAATATAACATTTTTTTGAACCAGTGTATTGCTATTTCAAGGATTTGTCATATATTTTTTAATTAAAAAAATATTAGTTTATTTCAAAGGACTCTTGTCATATTCCGAAATTTCATATTCGATGTCAGAGCATGCAGAGTTTTTTTTTTTTTTTTTTTTTTTTTTTTCTCCTTTCACTTCAAATCTGTGTAGTCTGGTCCATAAATATTTGGTTGATAATGCAGTTTTCTAGTATTGTCTCTGTACACTAGAGCTGAAGTAAGATAGTATGTGCTTGTAGTTCAAATGGCTGTAATTCCACAGTGGTTATTACAACGTTTGTGTTCAGCTGTTTGAATTAAAGGCAACAGTCTACACGATGAGCATATATTGTGTATGTCAGCTCCGCCGTGGTGTTGTACAGCGTCAAAATCACAAAAATTTTTGCTTTCCGAATGCTTACTGGACTGACTTTATATGTTTAAAAACATTTTGGCCTGAACATTTCTGGTCCACTTTTGTTCTCCAAAAGTTGTTCCAGGACAAAAAATTTCTTGTATTTCTCTTTTTCCAAATAGTAATTATAGTCCTGATGTTACTCCATAGGTCTGGCAACTCTCCCCTCTGGTGACAATGTTAAAACCTTGCAGCAGAAGATGCATGTTGAGCAAATGGAGGGCAAACCTGTCAAAGAGTCTCGCTCCCAGAAACACAACAGGGTGAGTGTGTGTCTGTCTGTCTGTGGGGGAAATCAGGGGTGGGGCTTTGTAACCTTTTAGGTTTGACAGCAATACTGAATACTGCTGCATATTAGGGGATTATTTCAACATGTTGCCCCCACTGGATGTCTGTTTGCTTCCCACTTTTATTTTTAAGGAAAGTTAGCCTGATGTGGTCCCTCTGTCTGACACACACAGTATGTGATAATGATCGTGAATTCAGAAGAGTAGCCGCATTCTCTCTCTCTCTCTCTCTCTCTCTCTCTCTCTCTCTCTCTCTCTCTCTCTCTCTCTCTCATATCAGACATTCAGCAACAGTTCCAAAGATAAATGTTTTTCATGAGATCACGTTGCCCATCACTAAAGTGTGTGTACGCACACACACTTGTGTAGCCTTTTGGTGATTCCACACACGTTACAATCTGCATGCTGACCTTGACTTTTTGTTTTTTTATTGGTGTGCAAACAAGCTTATCATTCAAAGTACACTTGGATCTATTCAGATGAAACAGTAGCAGTTTATTCTGGGCAGATTAAAAACTGATTTTCTGCCTTTCAAGAAGACTGAGTGACACCAGTGACCCTTCGTGAGCATTTAGAAAGTCTGCACAGAACAGCAGCTGTTACAGAACATCTCTTTATTTTTTAAGAATGTTTTTGCTCTTGATAAATGCAGTGGAATATAGTCTTACTGTGGGCGGTGAAGGTGAAGTTGTGCTTTGCTGTGCAGACATTTAAAATGAGGCTTTGTGAAACTGGGTCCGGTGGTTTGGACAAACAGAAATTACCGTAGATGTAACATTTGTTTTTTTTTTTAATGTGTTAATATAAGAGTGTCTGTTTTTGTGTCTTCAGATACTGCAGGAAGTAGTGGCTAAAACGCTGAAACTCCATGGGATTACTGCAGAGCACGAATGCTTTGAGGCCTGCAGCCGGCGACTGTTTGACATTTCTAAATTCTATCTCAAGGTCAGTCTGCCTGCGACACGCAGCCACTGCCGTCCTTTCCTTTGTTTGTATTGTTTACTATGGAAATGTGGGATTAGTTAAAGGCAACATTAGAACATTAATAATTACAATGAATACATCTAAATTGTGATTATAAATCACATGATTATATTAATATGATTGGACGTCTGCTTCTTGTGTTTGATTCCAGGATCTGAAGACGTCTCGTGGGCTGCATGAGGAGATGAAGAAGACTGCTGGCAACAACGTCAAACAGGTACACCACCACACAACGCTGGTCCTCAAGGGCCCTATCTTGATGATCTATTTGTGTCTGGTCTGTTTACACAATCTGAGTGCAGAGTGAGGTGCAGGGTGCAAGGGGGTTGTATTTCCTCACATAAGTAACCATGGGTCTGTTTTTTTGGTATAACGTGAAATATACTATTCAGATTCAGATCTGTCATAACCACTGAGAAGCAGGTGCACTGGAACCTGGCACATTGCTAAATGTCGGACTTAAGTGAGAGGGTTTCTGGACTATGAAATGCACTGGAGTATAAACTGCAGCTGTCAAAAAAAAAAGGATCATGAAGAAAAAAAATGTATGCGTTGCTCTGGAGTATAAGTAAACTATTTTTAAAACATATATTTCACAAGAATTCAAGAAAACTTTTTATTAGTGTAGATTAGACTATTCAGTCACACAATATATATATATATATATATATATATATATATATATATATATATATATATATATATATGAAAGTATTCACAGCACTTCACTTTTTTCCACATTTTGTTACGTTACAGGCGTATTCCAAGATGGATGAAACTCATTTTTTCCTCAAAATCTTATACACAATACCACTTTTGTTGACATTTTTTTTGAAAATTTATTAAAATTAAAAAAAAAACAAGAAATCACATGTACATACGTATTAACAGCCTTCAAAATTGAGCTCAGGTGCATCCTGTTTCCACTGGTCATCCTTGAGATGTTTCTGCAGCTTATAGTCCACCTTCAATTGATTGGACATGATTTGGAAAGAAAACACACCTGTCTACTTATAAGGTCCCACAGTTGAGGGTATATGTCAGAGCACAAACCAAGCATGAAGTGAAAGGAATTGTCTATAGACCTCTGAGACAGATTGTCTTGAGGCACAAATTTGGCGACGGGTACAGAACCATTTCTGCTGCTTTGAAGGTCTCAATGAGAACAGTGGCCTCCATCATCCATAAACGGAAGAAGTTTGGATCCAGCAAGGCTCTTCCTAGATCCGGCTGGCCTTCTAAACTGAGCAATCGGGGAGAAGGGACTTATCAGGGAGGTGATCAAGAACCTGATGGTCACTCTGTCAGAGTTCAAGCATTCCTCCGTGGAGAGAGGAGAACCTTCCAGAAGAACAACCACCTCTGCAGCAATCCGCCAATCAGGCCTGGATGGCTGAGTGGCCAGATGGAAGCCACTCCTTCGTAAAAGGCACATGGCAGCTGACTTGGAGTTTGCCAAAAGGCACCTGAAGGACTCTCAGACCACGAGAAAGAAAATTCTCAGGTCTGATGAGACAAAGATTGAACTCTTTGGTGTGAATGCCAGGCACCATCCCTACAGTGAAGCATGGTGGTGGCAGCATCATGTTGTGCTGGCCGTTTCTCAGTGGCAGGAACTGGGAAACTAGTCAGGATTGAGGGAAAGATGAATGCAGCAATGTACAGACACATCCTGAATGAAAACCTGCCCCAGAGCGCTCTTGACCTCAGACTGGGGTGACAGTTCATCTCTCAGTAGGATAATGACCCTAAGCACACAACCAAGAAATCAAAGGAGTGGCTTCAGGACAACTCTGTGAATGTCCTTGAGTGGTCCAGCCAGAACCAAGACCTGAATCTGATTGAACATCTCTGGAGAGATTTGAAAATGGCCGTGCACTGACACTCCCCATCCAACCTGATGGAGCTTGAGAGGTGCCGCAAAGAAGAATGGACAAAACTTCCCAAAGATAGGTGCATCAAGCTTGTGGCATCATATTCAAGGAGACTTGAGGTTGTAATTGCTGCCAAAGTTCCATCAACAAAGTATTGAGCAAAGAGTGTGAATACTTACGTACATGTGATTTCTTAGTTTTTTATTTTTAATGAATATGCAAAAAAAAAAACTTTTTTCATGTTATCATTATGGGGTGTTGTGAGTAGAATTTTGAGGGGAATTTACTCAATTTTAGAATAAGGCTGTAACATAACAAAATGTAGAAAAAGTGAAGAGCTGTGAATACTTTCCAAATGCATCGTATGTGGCAGGACATACATATATATATATACACACACGAGGGTAGGCTGAAAAGTTCTAAGGTTCACTATAATGCAGTTAATGCATTACTCCTTCATGGGGAGCCTTAGAACTTTTCAGCCTACCTTTGTATATATAAAACTTTTTTAGCCCAAAAATGCTGTAATTAGATCTTCACACAAGAGGCTGATTTAGAGAATGAGACACCAAAGCTTCCTGAGGTGAAGTAGGGATGATGTTTTTTGTTGTTCCATTAGTGTTTACTTTTATTTGAAAACAATTTTTCTCAGTTCAGTTTTGTTGTAATTTCATGATTTAATGTGCATTTGTGTGTACATAAGTAGGGTGGACACGTGTTGTGAACCTGCCTGTGTAAGGTATATGTGAATATTACACTGTACAAATATCAAAACAAAAAAGCGCTAGTCTTCAAACCAGGTTTAGGGCACAATTGCTTTCTGCTGCACCAACACTCCACCTGAAAACACCTCAGTTTAAGACCAGCACACTCACAGCTGCACAGATGAGCACAAGTACACTTGCTGTTTACACAGCCTGAGCGCTAGGAGTACAAATGACGAATGCAATGGGTGGAAATTAGTGATGATGTTGCACTGTTCGTAGCGCTGGTTTGTCCTGGCTGTAAGATATAAATGTACAAAACATTGAGGAGGTCGCAACATAATTTGGGGATATGAGCTAACGGGAAAAACCTGTCCAGTTGTGAACTGGAGTCGTCTCCAGTGACCATCTGGTGGATCAGTGAATCTAAGTTATGATGGAGGATTAAAAGTAGAAAACAAACTTGTGGTATTATTGTTGCATGCCAGAAGCAAGACAGGAACCCACAGTTTTCTTCCACAGACTGTGCTTCTTTATATGCATTTATTTTTCTTGTAGGTCATTGACTGGGTGCTGGAGAAGACCTTAAAGACGAGAAAACAGACTTAAAGAGAAAGTTGGAAAAATATACCTTTCCAAATCATATAGTTACATCATCAGCCATGTAAAGGTTTGGAGTCAGTGTTGGACTTTGTGGTTTTTTTTGTTTTTGTTTTTTTTTTTTTAAACTGGATTTAGTGGTTTTAAAAACTGTATCTTTTGCACAAAAATACAAAACAAACAAAAACTTAATAAGTCAGGTCTGTGTTTGCGTTTTACTCTTTTAATTTTTTTTAAAAGAATCAAATCCTTTATTCCTTTTTATTTGTTAGCTAAAATGCAGATTGGTGCTTTTTTCTATTTAAAATGCAGATAAACAATCATGTTGAACCTGAGTGTTGGTTGAAGAGCAGAACAGAAAAACCTGCACAACAAATTCTAGTCACATTATTTCTTTTTTCTTCTCTGATTTTAAAAACCTGATTTGTTCATTTTCTTTACAAACACTGTATGTTTTAAAGCATGACAAATGTACATATTTCATCTGTAAAATGTTCCTGTTTGTAACAAAATAAAATTTTTCTTTCTTCTTACATCACACTTTTGTGCAGAACAACCTGCTGACAGATGAATGAGTGTGACGTGTGAAAGTAAGTTACCTTATCATTGTTGAGGGCGACGACGTGCTCGTTATCGCTGAGAGCCAGACTCCTGTTTGTGATAGTTTACCTTGTCACCTCTAAGTCTATGAGGACATCTGGTTTCCACGATGACACGCAGCACTGACGCAATCAGCTGTTAAGCTGCAGTCACACGGTACACGTTCTACAAGTAGGAAGTGGCTGGCCAAGTTGACAGAAAATGATCCACTGTAAAGTTAAACCTTACCATAACATCTGCAACTTCACAGTGGTTTTTCTTCAGTGAGCTTTCTACTGAGACAAATTAATAAAATATCAAAATAGAAATTTTACACTTTTCTATGACTCTCCCTAATCTACTGGTCATTCTGGACATTTTGAATACTTTGGGAAAATTTGTAGGTGCTACAGTTTAGAAAGAAACAGAGGTATTTAAAATAACACTCGGGATGAAAAAGGGCGTGGTCAGTTTCAGGCTGTTCATCCCGGATACAGATTTTGGCACATATGCCAAGTTGTTCACTGAGGTCATATGAGTCTAGAACAGTTGAGTTATACTCTCCTAAATGATGTGCATACATGTTTCAGCTAGATCCTAAACTAAATGTGAGAGTTGCAGCTTATCTTCTCTGAACACCAGTAACTGTTTTTTGTTTTGTTTTTTTGAAGTTACAAACTGTTATATGGTCATTATTTTTACTCGTACAACAATGATGTGTCAGTCTTGGATGTTAGTTCTAGTGATTGTTGACTATGGAGAGGCTCACTGTGGAAGCAAATGTGCACATTTACCTCACTAAATGTGAATAAAAGTTTTAAGACTGCTGACTATACAGTTAGCTGCTTACCTTAGCCTCCTTGTAATCCGGTGGCGCTGAGGTCTACTGAGGTATTACAAATCTGTTGCTGATGAGGGGTTCGGTCATGCTACCACACACTTGTAATGACATTTTCTCTTGTTCAGGGGTGACAAGAAGCAGTTTACAATTATTTTTGGCCCTCCACCCAGTATGAAATATGGGGGGATATAGCGATCAGCATGTGCATCCGTTTTCAATTGTTAGTGTGATATCTCAAGAACTAGTTGATCATTTTCATTCATATTTAGCATATCCCCGACACCAGCCGTTTGGGGTCAATTTGTTAGGTCACAGCAAGATATTCCAAGCACTCTTGTTAGCATGCTATGTCAAGAACCAGTTAACCGGTTTCACTGTTACTGCACTGTTACATCATTGTGTGATCTTTCTTTAAACCTGCATTCTGCCAACATCACCTCATTATAATATAATTTACTGTTCAATGCAAACTTCATGCAACCCAAAATTCTGCACAGCACGACATCCTCTGTCATCCTGATGTACACTGGTGCTGCTGTTACAGAGGACCAGATTACCAAGAATAAGAAATAAAAATTAATAATACAGTGCCCTACAAAGTATTGGAACACTTGGTATTTCATACATTTTAATTTGTTTATGCCATTTCAAATACAAAAAATTAAATTTCTAAAATTATCTTCCTTGCAATGAAACTGAAAGCAAATTTCTACAACTTGATATACATTAATTAAAAAATATGAAAGCCAAGATGATGGGTTGCATAAGTAATGGACACTTAGGTATAATACCTGTAAATAATCAGCTTTATTGCCAGTTTTCTTCAGACAAGTCAGGGGATGGCTACATGAACATGAACATGGACTTGGATTTTATTTACATCAATTATGAAGAAATACGAACAGTATGACACGGTAAATCTGTGTGGAGTAGACAGCTCTCAAAAACTGAGCGTCTGTGCAAGAAGAATGAGGAAAAACACCCAGACAAGGTTACAGGATTCTGTGGCTGTGATTGGAGAAATTGTGCATAGTGCATATTTTGCATTTTGTATCCCCAGTTATATAGTAGTGTTCAGAATAATAGTAGTGCTATGTGACTAAAAAGATTAATCCAGGTTTGGAGTATATTTCTTATTGTTACATGGGAAACAAGGTACCAGTAGATTCAGTAGATTCTCACAAGTCCAACAAGACCAAGCATTCATGATATGCACACTCTTAAGGCTATGAAATTGGGCTATTAGTAAAAACAAGTAGAAAAGGGGGTGTTCACAATAATAGTAGTGTGGCATTCAGTCAGAGAGTTCGTCAATTTTGTGGAACAAACAGGTGTGAATCAGGTGTCCCCTATTTAAGGATGAAGCCAGCACCTGTTGAACATGTTTTTCTCTTTGAAAGCCTGAGGAAAATGGGACATTCAAGACATTGTTCAGAAGAACAGCATAGTTTGATTAAAAAGTTGATTGGAGAGGGGAAAACCTATATGCAGGTGCAAAAAATTACAGGGAGTTCATCTACAATGATCTCCAGTGCTTCAAAATGGACAAAAAAAAAAACAGACGCATGGAAGAAAACGGAAAACAACCATTGAAATGGATAGAAGAATAACCAGATTGGCAAAGGCTCACCCATTGATCAGCTCCAGGATGATCAAAGACAGTCTGGAGTTACCTGTAAGTGCTGTGACAGAAGACACCTGTGTGAAGCTAATTTATTTGCAAGAATCCCCCACAAAGTCCCTCTGTTAAATAAAAGACGTACAGAAGAAGTTACAATTTGCCAAAGAACACATCAACTGGCCTAAAGAGAAATGGAGGAATATTTTGTGGACTGATGAGAGTAAAATTGTTCTTTTTGGGTCCAATCAATCAATCAATTTTTTTATATAGCGCCAAATCACAACAAACAGTTGCCCCAAGGCGCTTTAAGGGTCCAAGGGCCGCAGACAGTTTGTGAGACAACCCCCAAACTCTGAATTCAAGCCATAGTTCACAGTGAAGACAGTGAAGCATGGTGGTGCAAGCATCATGATATGGGCATGTTTCTCCTACTATGGTGTTGGGCCTATATATCACATACCAGGTATCATGGATAAGTTTGGATATGTCAAAATACTTGAAGAGGTCATGTTGCCTTATGCTGAAGACAATGACCCCAAGCACACTAATAAACAAGAAAAATCTTGGTTCCAAACCAACAAAATTAATGCCTCGCAGATGTGAAGAAATCATGAAAAACTGGTTATACAACTAAATACTAGTTTAGTGAATCACAGGATTGCTAAAAAAGCAGTTTGAACATAAAAGTTTTGAGTTTGTAGCGTCAACAGCAGATGCTACTATTATTGTGAACACCCCCTTTTCTACTTTTTTTTTTTACTAATAGCCCAATTTCATAGCCTTAAGAGTGTGCATATCATGAATGCTTTGTCTTGTTGGATTTGAGAGAATCTACTGAATCTACTGGTACCTTGTTTCCCATGTAACAATAAGAAATATACTCAAAACCTGGATTAATCTTTTTAGTCACATAGCACTACTATTATTCTGAACACTACTGTACAGCTTCATGATGAAGTGGTATAGAGAAGGATTTTATAAAAAAGACCACCTGAACATTCAGCTACAATTTGCCAGAAGGTACATCTGAGATGCAAGCCTAGATTTGATGTTTTGGTGAAAGAAAGTTCTCCTCTATATCACTTCATTTTTTTTTTTTTTTTTTAATACAGTGCCCTCCAATACTTTTGAAGGGCACTGTATTACTTGACAGTGTGTTTGCTTGAACATGAAATCATTGGATAATAAAAAGATTTAAATTCCGTTTTGTTATATTGAGGTGTTTGGTTTTTTGTTCCGCCGCCCGCCCTTTTCCTGGAAAACGTTTGTAATAATGGCTTTGGTCTCATCATACTTTGAAAAGACATAAAATAATAACAGCAGCATCATCTGAACAAATGGTTTCACCGCTATCATAACAGAACTCAATAAATGAACGTCAACAAGTCTCAGAAGCAGAAAAACAAAGATAATGAGCTCTGCTTTTTATTAGCGCGGGAGCCAAAACGTGCTGCGACTCCAAAGTGCAAACCTCAGATTCACTCAACACTGGACTTCATTTTTCATTTTGTGATTCATCTGTTTGTGACTCGAGACACATCCACACTTTGGCTGGATGGTTTGTTGAGAAGCAGGATTTAGGTTTTCTTCCTTTTTATGGCCAAACACAGTCAAGTACAGCTGAAACTGCAGCGTAACCTATGTGGCAGTTAAAACTGTGACCTCCTACGATGTAATTGAGAGGCCACACGGAGCCGTGTTGATGTTTTGACCTAAAGCATGAGAAACACGTGGTGGAGCGACTGTTGGTTCTCTGTAACGGCTTCTGAAGGACAGAAATGAGCTGACAGTTGAAAGGAAGCTGAACTCCCGAGAGAAGAAACTTGACAGACTTGCTGCGTTTGTAGATTTCACAGAGCAGCAATTAGTGCTGAACCTAAACTGAGCGATGCTGCTCCTGCAGCCACAGTGTGCACATGTGACAGCACGGGTGGGTGGCTACTTATTGGTGGTGACACAAACATGCACCAGCAAACATTTGAGAAAACATGATGAAAATGAGGAGCTGTGAAGTTTAAATTACGATGACTGACCTCAGCAAAGCCAGGCGCCATCTGTTCCCAGACTTTCTTCTAAAAGACGATATTGAACCTCCTGCCTGGCACCTCTGCAGCTTCCGACACTTTCTCAACAGTTAACAGTAAGGTTTTTTCCTTATATAGTTGAAAAATCTACTTTGTGTCCACTAGAAGCATGGAGAAGCCAGAAATGGAATGTACACTCATCAAAAATATAAACGCAACACTTTTGGTTTTGCTCCCATTTTGTATGAGATGAACTCAAAGATCTAAAACTTTTTCCACATACACAATATCACCATTTCCCTCAAATATTGTTCACAAACCAGTCTAAATCTGTGATAGTGAGCACTTCTCCTTTGCTGAGATAATCCATCCCACCTCACAGGTGTGCCATATCAAGATGCTGATTAGACACCATGATTAGTGCACAGGTGTGCCTTAGACTGCCCACAATAAAAGGCCACTCTGAAAGGTGCAGTTTTGTTTTATTGGGGGGGTGGATACCAGTCAGTATCTGGTGTGACCACCATTTGCCTCATGCAGTGCAACACATCTCCTTCGCATAGAGTCGATCAGGTTGTCAATTGTGGCCTGTGGAATGTTGGTCCACTCCTCTTCAATGGCTGTGCAAAGTTGCTGGATATTGGCAGGAACTGGTACACACTGTCGTATACGCCGGTCCAGAGCATCCAAACATGCTTAATGGGTGACATGTCCGGTGAGTATGCCGGCCATGCAAGAACTGGGACATTTTTAGCTTCCAAGAATTGTGTACAGATCCTTGCAACATGGGGCCGTGCATTATCCTGCTGCAACATGAGGTGATGTTCTTGGATGTATGGCACAACAATGGGCCTCAGGATCTCGTCATGGTATCTCTGTGCATTCAAAATGCCATCAATAAAATGCACCTGTGTTCTTCGTCCATAACAGACGCCTGCCCATACCATAACCCCACCGCCACCATGGGCCACTTGATCCACAACATTGACATCAGAAAACCGCTCACCCACACGACGCCACACACGCTGTCTGCCATCTGCCCTGGACAGTGTGAACCGGGATTCATCCGTGAAGAGAACACCTCTCCAACGTGCCAAACGCCAGCGAATGTGAGCATTTGCCCACTCAAGTCAGTTACGATGACGAACTGGAGTCAGGTCGAGACCCCGATGAGGACGACGAGCATGCAGATGAGCTTCCCTGAGACGGTTTCTGACAGTTTGTGCAGAAATTCTTTGGTTATGCAAACCGATTGTTTCAGCAGCTGTCCGAGTGGCTGGTCTCAGACGATCTTGGAGGTGAACATGCTGGATGTGGAGGTCCTGGGCTGGTGTGGTTACACGTGGTCTGCGGTTGTGAGGCTGGTTGGATGTACTGCCAAATTCTCTGAAAGCCTTTGGAGACGGCTTATGGTAGAGAAATGAACATTCAATACACGAGCAACAGCTCTGGTTGACATTCCTGCTGTCAGCATGCCAATTGCATGCTCCCTCAAATCTTGCGACATCTGTGGCATTGTGCTGTGTGATAAAATTGCACCTTTCAGAGTGGCCTTTTATTGTGGACAGTCTAAGGCACACCTGTGCACTAATCATGGTGTCTAATCAGTATCTTGATATGGCACACCTGTGAGGTGGGATGGATTATCTCAGCAAAGAAGTGCTCACTATCACAGATTTCAACTGGTTTGTGAACAATATTTGAGGGAAATGGTGATATTGTGTATGTGGAAAAAGTTTTAGATCTTTGAGTTCATCTCATACAAAATGGGAGCAAAACCAAAAGTGTTGCGTTTATATTTTTGAGTGTAATTCTACAGCGCTTTTCCAATGCAAACCCTCAAAGCTCTTTACAATTTACCTTGATATGACCATAATAACCCAGTCACTGGGAATACTTTTTTTTCGTGTTTTTGTGCTAGTTTCTGTTGAATTCTTCCAATCTACGATGTGTAAGCCCAATATATACTGTGTGATGTTCTTTGATCGTGGTTCTGAAATGTCTCAACAAATACTGACCTGTTTGGTAGAAATCCAACAAAATTCTTCATCATCCATGCCATTTTTGGGTGACAGGATCAAGGACAGCGTCGTCACACTCTTGTGAGCAAAGCCAGTGTCGGGGGGAAAATATCAGACAATTCTATGACCCACAGTGCAAAATGAAATGATGCGATATAGCCTGTGTCAATAGCTGTTTTTGTTTTTCATGTAGAAAGCGCAACCAAGGCATGGAGACAAATGAACCTTTCATGAAAAAAATTAAAGCACCCATGGAATTTGTTTGTAAACAGATAATAAAAGCAGTCACCCTCACCAGAAACCAACCCAGTCTTATGGCAGTTTGTGGCAGCATTATGAAAAGTACATTAATCTATGGGTTTGTGACAGGGCACGAAAATGGGCCACTTTTCGTGATGGGGCACAAAATGTGGGGGGGGGGGCGCTCTGGGGGTTATGGTTAGGATTATAAATAGCAAAATTAAACGTGTCACTAAAATCGGCCACGTTTTGTGACGGTACAAAAAAAAAACAGTGAGACTGCACTGGCAGAAACATATAGTCTGTCCAATCTGCTCTCATACTATGTTCTAATTTGATAATTAGTGTGCAGTTTTCATCCATCCATCCATTTTCTTCTGCTTTATCCAGAGTCGGGTTGCAGGGGCAGCAGCTCCAGCAAAGCCGCCCAGACCTCCCGATCCACACACACCTCCCCCCAGCTCCTCCGGGGGAACCCCAAGGCGTTCCCAAGCCAGCTGAGAGATGTAGTCCCTCCAGTGTGTCCTGGGTCTTCCCCGGGGCCTCCTCCCAATGGGACGTGCCTGGAACACCTCTCCAGCAAGGCGTCCAGGGGGCATCCGGAAAAGATGCCCGAGCCACCTCAACTGACTCCTTTCGACGTGGAGGAGCAGCGGCTCGACTCCGAGCTCCTCCCAAGTGACCGAGCTCCTCACCCTATCTCTAAGGGAGCGCCCAGCCACCCTGCAGAGGAAACTCATCTCGTCCCAACAGCCAGGGGCTGTGAGCATGGACCGGGCCGCCGGGCCACCCGCCCTCGGCCGCCACCCAATCCTCTCTGCACCCGACCCCCATGGCCCCCTCTGCAGGTGGTGAACCCACAGGAGGGTGGGCCCACGTCGCCAGGCCCCATGGGCTAAGGCCCAACAACATAGCTCCTAGGATCATCCGGGTACACAAACTCCCCCACCACGATAAGGTGGCAGCTAGAGGGGGAGTACTAGAGGGGGAGTGTGCAGTTTTCATTTATTTCAAATGATTTTGTTACTTATGACGTGTGTGACTTTTGTTTCAAACTTGTTTGTAAGTTTTGTCTTGAAAGTGGTTTATACATAGAAATTACTGTTATAGTACTACTCTCAATAATAAAAGAATAGTTAAAATCTGATTAAATGCAATTTGATTTCATTGTAAGTTGCAGGAAACTTCCTAAAAATGTTTAAAGGTGAAATATGTGACAGATTTTTCCTTCTTACAAATTTGAGATATTAAGCAACTTTCATGACGCCTAAAATGTGCCTGAATTATGTGGTGGTGGTGATGATGATTTTAGGTGAAGATGAGTGCATTGAGGGCGCTGCTGCCAAATCCCCACAATGCCCCGAATTCTCCCACTGCTTCTCTCTGCCTCACTAAACAATGTGCCTTCTTTGTGTTTCCCCTCTGTCTCATTCATGCCACACAAAAATGACTGTTTCTCTCTGTGTGCATTTTTCTTCAACATGTGAGTAGATCCCAGAGGTACGGTGCAGAGGTGAAACACTGCCAGTGGGAGAGCCATGTGGCGGTCGTGCACGGTGAGCAGTAAGGGACCATGATATGGTTACATATGTGTGACTGTTCTTATGCAGCCAGAAGCGGTCAAGAGCATGCACAGAAAATTTGATAAAGTTGTCACATAACATTGAAGCAGTTCTTGCATACATTTAATCTGAGCATGATGGTTGTTTCATTCTACCACAGTTGTTATCAATGACAAGATCAGATCACAGCGGGTGTAAATGATTCGCGTTTGCTCTCTGGTCAGTTTGTTGCTTGACAAGCTCGATGTGCTACAGCGTGATGAATACGACGGTAATACCCGCGTCACACATAGCCAGAATGAGGCCGAATGGCGTCAGAATGACAATTCGGCCCACATCCGAAAAGTGTCCAGTTGCAGTTCGAAAATGTTCTGACAGCCATCTGCGAGAGTCCACACAGTTGGTCGAAATCAGCCGGTGGCCCTGAGTGTGATGCACATGTTCAAAACCCTCCGGACGCCGTCAAGATGGGACACCTATCCAATGGCGGTCTATGTGCAATCTGAGCACCATCTGACCGCAATTTACATATTCTGATGGTAGCAAAACAGGATAAACATTTTAAGCGCATACGACGCAACCTCGAGATGGATCTGGCATGACGAAGCCTGCCCGTATGACCTGCACGTCATGTGTCACATATAATAATGTCCACCCCCAATGTCCCCCCGGCGCGCAAAGGAACTGTTGATATGTATGGGCCAACGCTTCATCGTGTACAGCGGCTATCAAATCTATAGCACCGTGCGCTACTGTGCGTATGCTGCTGCAAATCTGAACAGGCTGTTATATCCACAATAGACCTTACAGTGTAGATATTTGTCCACTCCTTCCCATGGTCAATGTAAATAATGTGAACTATTGTCTCCATCATATCTATATATAGATATCTATATAATACAACCCCTGGCAAAAATTATGGAATCACCGGCCTCAGAGGATGTTCATTCAGTTGTTTAATTTTGGAGAAAAAAAGCAGATCACAGACATGACACAAAACTAAAGTCATTTCAAATGGCAACTTTCTGGCTTTAAGAAACACTATAAGAAATCAAGAAAAAAAAAATTGTGGCAGTCAGTAATGGTTACTTTTTTAGACCAAGCAGAGGGAAAAAAAAATGGAATCACTCAATTCTGAGGAAAAAATTATGGAATCACCCTGTAAATTTTCAACCCCCAAATTAACACCTGCATCATATCAGATCTGCTCGTTAGTCTGCATCTAAAAAGGAGTGATCACACCTTGGAGAGCTGTTGCACCAAGTGGACTGACATGAATCATGGCTCCAACACGAGAGATGTCAATTGAAACAAAGGAGAGGATTATCAAACTCTTAAAAGAGGGTAAATCATCTCGCAATGTTGCAAAAGATGTTGGTTGTTCACAGTCAGCTGTGTCTAAACTCTGGACCAAATACAAACAACATGGGAAGGTTGTTAAAGGCAAACATACTGGTAGACCAAGGAAGACATCAAAGCGTCAAGACAGAAAACTTAAAGCAATATGTCTCAAAAATCGAAAAATGTACAACAAAACAAATGAGGAACGAATGGGAGGAAACTGGAGTCAACGTCTGTGACCGAACTGTAAGAAACCGCCTAAAGGAAATGGGATTTACATACAGAAAAGCTAAACGAAAGGCATCATTAACACCTAAACAGAAAAGGTTACAATAGGCTAAGGAAAAGCAATTGTGGACTGTGGATGACTGGATGAAAGTCATATTCAGTGATGAATCTCGAATCTGCATTGGGCAAGGTGATGATGCTGGAACGTTTGTTTGGTGCCTTTCCAATGAGATTTATAAAGATGACTGCCTGAAGAGAACATGTAAATTTCCACAGTCATTGATGATATGGGGCTGCATGTCAGGTAAAGGCACTGGGGAGATGGCTGTCATTACATCATCAATAAATGCACAGGTTTATGTTGATATTTTGGACAATTGAAAGGATGTTTGGGGATGATGAAATCATTTTTCAAGATAATGCATCTTGCCATAGAGCAAAAACTGCAAAAACATTCCTTGCAAAAAGACACATAGGGTCAATGTCATGGCATAGGGTCAATGTCAATGAGCAGATCTGATCTGATGCAGGTGTTAATTTGGGGGATGAAAATTTACAGGGTGATTCCATAATTTTTTCCTCAGAATTGAGTGAGTCCATACTTTTTTCCTCTGCTTGGTCTAAAAAAAGTAACCGTTACTGACTGCCACAATCTTTTTTTCTTGATTTCTTATAGTGTTTCTTAAAGCCAGAAAGTTGCCATTTGAAATGACTTTAGTTTTGTGTCATGTCTGTCATCTGCTTTTTTTCTACAAAATTAAACAACTGAATGAACATCCTCTGAGGCCAGTGATTCCATAATTTTTGCCAGGGGTTGTAGAAAGTACACAAATTTAATACTTTTTCGGACTAAATTGGAACATTTCAAGTTTAAAGTTCGTTTTAAGTTTGCAAAAGTTCAAATCAAATCAATTTTATTTATATAGCGCCAAATCACAACAAACAGCTGCCCCAAGGCGCTTTATATTGTAAGGCAAGGCCATACAATAATTACGGAAAAACCCCAACGGTCAAAATGACCCCCTGTGAGCAAGCACTTGGCGACAGTGGGAAGGAAAAACTCCCTTTTAACAGGAAGAAACCTCCAGCAGAACCAGGCTCAGGGAGGGGCAGTCTTCTGCTGGGACTGGTTGGGGCTGAGGGAGAGAACCAGGAAAAAGACATGCTGTGGAGGGGAGCACAGATCAATCACTAATGATTAAATGCAGAGTGGTGCATACAGAGCAAAAAGAGAAAGAAACACTAAGTGCATCATGGGAACCCCCAGCAGTCTAAGTCTATAGCAGCATAACTAAGGGATGGTTCAGGGTCACCTGATCCAGCCCTAACTATAAGCTTTAGCAAAAAAGAAAGTTTTAAGCCTAATCTTAAAAGTAGAGAGGGTGTCTGTCTCCCTGATCTGAATTGGGAGCTGGTTCCACAGGAGAGGAGCCTGAAAGCTGAAGGCTCTGCCTCCCATTCTACTCTTACAAACCCTAGGAACTACAAGTAAGCCTGCAGTCTGAGAACGAAGCGCTCTATTGGGGTGATATGGTACTATGAGGTCCCTAAGATAAGATGGGACCTGATTATTCAAAACCTTATACACTCAACAAAAATATAAATGCAACACTTTTGGTTTTGCTCCCATTTTGTATGAGATGAACTCAAAGATCTAAAATTTTTTCCACATACACAATATCACCATTTCCCTCAAATATTGTTCACAAACCAGTCTAAATCTGTGATAGTGAGCACTTCTCCTTTGCTGAGATAATCCATCCCACCTCACAGGTGTGCCATACCAAGATGCTGATTAGACACCATGATTAGTGCACAGGTGTGCCTGTGACTGCCCACAATAAAAGGCCACTCTGAAAGGTGCAGTTTTATCACACAGCACAATGCCACAGATGTCGCAAGATTTGAGGGAGCGTGCAGTTGGCATGCTGACAGCAGGAATGTCAACCAGAGCTGTTGCTCGTGTATTGAATGTTCATTTCTCTACCATAAGCCGTCTCCAAAGTCGTTTCAGAGAATTTGGCAGTACATCCAACCAGCCTCACAACCACAGACCACGTGTAACCACACCAGCCCAGGACCTCCACATCCAGCATGTTCACCTCCAAGATCGTCTGAGACCAGCCACTCGGACAGCTGCTGAAACAATCGGTTTGCATAACCAAAGAATTTCTGCACAAACTGTCAGAAACCGTCTCAGGGAAGCTCATCTGCATGCTCGTCGTTCTCATCGGGGTCTCGACCTGATTCCAGTTCGTTGTCGTAACCGACTTGAGTGGGCAAATGCTCACATTTGCTGGTGTTTGGCACGTTGGAGAGGTGTTCTCTTCACAGATGATGCGAAGGAGATGTGTTGCACTGCATGAGGCAAATGGTGGTCACACCAGATACTGACTGGTATCCCCCCCAATAAAACAAAACTGCACCTTTCAGAGTGGCCTTTTATTGTGGGCAGTCTAAGGCACACCTGTGCACTAATCATGGTGTCTAATCAGCATCTTTATATGGCACACCTGTGAGGTGGGATGGATTATCTCAGCAAAGGAGAAGTGCTCACTATCACAGATTTCGACTGGTTTGTGAACAATATTTGAGGGAAATGGTGATATTGTGTTTGTGGAAAAAGTTTTAGATCTTTGAGATCATCTCATACAAAATGGGAGCAAAACCAAAAGTGTTGCGTTTATATTTTTGTTGAGTATAAGTAAGAAGTAAGAAGAATTTTAAATTCTATTCTAGAATTAACAGGAAGCTGATGAAGAGAGGCCAATATGGGTGAGATATGTGCTCTCTCCTTCTAGTCCCTGTCAGTACTCTAGCTACAGCATTTTGAATTAACTGAAGGCTTTTCAGGGAACTTTTAGGACAACCTGATAATAATGAATTACAATAGTCCAGCCTAGAGGAAATAAATGCATGAATTAGTTTTTCAGCATCACTCTGAGACAAGAACTTTCTAATTTTAGAGATATTGCGCAAATGCAAAAAAGTAGTCCTACATATTTGTTTAATATGCGCATTGAATGACATATCCTGATCAAAAATGACTCGAAGATTTCTCAAAGTATTACTAGAGGTCAGGGTAATGCCATCCAGAGTAAGGATCTGGTTAGACACTATGTTTCTAAGATTTGTGGGGCCAAGTACAATAACTTCAGTTTTATCTGAGTTTAAAAGCAGGAAATTAGAGGTCATCCATGTCTTTATGTCTGTAAGTCAATCCTGCAGTTTAGCTAATTGGTGTGTGTCCTCTGGCTTCATGGATAGATAAAGCTGGGTATCATCTGCGTAACAATGAAAATTTAAGCAATGCTGTCTAATAATACTGCCTAAGGGAAGCATGTATAAAGTGAATAAAATTGGTCCTAGCACAGAACCTTGTGGAACTCCATAATTAACCTTAGTCTGTGAAGAAGATTCCCCATTTACATGAACAAATTGTAATCTGTTAGATAAATATGATTCAAACCACCGCAGCGCAGTGCCTTTAATACCTATGGCATGCTCTAATCTCTGTAATAAAATTTTATGGTCAACAGTATCAAAAGCAGCACTGAGGTCTAACAGAACAAGCACAGAGATGAGTCCACTGTCTGAGGCCATAAGAAGATCATTTGTAACCTTCACTAATGCTGTTTCTGTACTATGATGGATTCTAAAACCTGACTGAAACTCTTCAAATAGACCATTCCTCTGCAGATGATCAGTTAGCTGTTTTACAACTACCCTTTCAAGAATTTTTGAGAGAAAATGAAGGTTGGAGATTGGCCTATAATTAGCTAAGATAGCTGGGTCAAGTGATGGCTTTTTAAGTAATGGTTTAATTACTGCCACCTTAAAAACCTGTGGTACATAGCCAACTAATAAAGATAGATTGATCATATTTAAGATCGAAGCATTAATTAATGGTAGGGCTTCCTTGAGCAGCCTGGTAGGAATGGGGTCTAATAGACATGTTGATGGTTTGGAGGAAGTAACTAATGAAAATAACTCAGACAGAACAATCGGAGAGAAAGAGTCTAACCTAATACCGGCATCACTGAAAGCAGCCAAAGATAACGATATGTCTTTGGGATGGTTATGAGTAATTTTTTCTCTAATAGTTAGAATTTTATTAGCAAAGAAAGTCATGAAGTCATTACTAGTTAAAGTTAAAGGAATACTCGGCTCAATAGAGCTCTGACTCTTTGTCAGTCTGGCTACAGTGCTGAAAAGAAACCTGGGGTGGTTCTTATTTTCTTCAATTAGTGATGAGTAGTAAGATGTCCTAGCTTTACGGAGGGCTTTTTTTTATAGAGCAACAGACTCTTTTTCCAGGCTAAGTGAAGATCTAAATTAGTGAGACGCCATTTCCTCTCCAATTTACGGGTTATCTGCTTTAAGCTGCGAGTTTGTGAGTTATATTACGGAGTCAGGCACTTCTGATTTAAGGCTCTCTTTTTCAGAGGAGTTACAGCATCCAAAGTTGTCTTCAATGAGGATGTAAAACTATTGATGAGATACTCTATCTCACTCACAGAGTTTAGGTAGCTACTCTGCACTGTGTTGGTATATGGCATTAGAGAACATAAAGAAGGAATCATATCCTTAAACCTAGTTACAGCGCTTTCTGAAAGACTTATAGTGTAATGAATCTTATTCCCCACTGCTGAGAAGTCTATCAGAGTAAATGTAAATGTTATTAAGAAATGATCAGACAGAAGGGAGTTTTCAGGGAATACTGTTAAGTCTTCAATTTCCATACCATAAGACAGAACAAGATCTAAGATATGATTAAAGTGGTGGGTGGACTCATTTACATTTTGAGCAAAGCCAACTGAGTCTAATAATAGATTAAATGCAGTGTTGAGGCTGTCATTCTCAGCATCTGTGTGGATGTTAAAATCGCCCACTATAATTATCTTATCTGAGTTAAACACTAAGTCAGACAAAAGGTCTGAAAATTCACAGGTAAACTCACAGTAACGACCAGGTGGACGATAGATAATAACAAATAAAACTGTTTTTTGGGACTTCCAATTTGGATGGACAAGACTAAGAGTCAAGCTTTCAAATGAATTAAAGCTCTGTCTGGGTTTTGGATTAATTAATAAGCTGGAATGGAAGATTGCTGCTAATCCTCCGCCTCGGCCCGTGCTACGAGCGTTCTGGCAGTTAGTGTGACTCGGGGGTGTTGACTTATTTAAACTAACATATTCATCCTGCTGTAACCAGGTTTCTGTAAGGCAGAATAAATCAATATGTTGATCAATTATTATATCATTTACTAACAGGGACTTAGAAGAGAGAGAGCTAATGTTTAAGTAAGTAAGTAAGTAAACTTTATTTATATAGCACTTATCACAGACCAGGGTCACAAAGTGCTTCACATGATAAAATCAATAAATACAAAATAACACATACAAACATTTAAAAGAAAATCAAGCTAAAATGCAATTTTAAAAAGGTGAGTCTTAAGTTGCTTTTTAAAAACATCGACAGAGTCTATCGAGCGAAGGGAGCAGGGAAGCTCATTCCAAAGGCGCGGCGCCACGGCTTTAAAAGATCTGTCCCCTCGAGTTTTAAAACAGGTACGGGGAACCATCAGCAGGTTCAGGTTGGAGGACCTCAGGCCCCTGGTGGACACATACGGTTGGATCAGTTCCTTGATGTGTTCCAGAGCCTGCCCATGCAGAGATCTAAATGTAAGCACCAGGATTTTATAATTTGTCCTAAAGAGACAGGGAGCCAATGCAGGGACTTGAGTATTGGGCTAATATGGGCTCTCCTGTGGGTGCAGGTCAGAAGCCGTGCAGCGGAGTTTTGCACAACCTGCAAACGAGCCAGTTCTTTCTTATTAAGACACGTGAACAGGCTGTTACAGTAATCCAGTCGTGAAGATATAAAAGCATGTACAATCATCTCTAACTCTTCAAAAGACACCATTTTTCGAAGTTTAGAGATATTCCGGATCTGGAAAAAACAATTCCTAACTGTTTCATATGATGTTCCAGAGACATCCCTTTATCCAAGATAATGCCAAGATTGCGCAGGCTGCCCTTAACTGAACTATTCAGTTCACCAAGGTGCAGCCTGATAGCAGGCACGGCACTCTCTGGAGCAACAATCAATGTTTCAGTCTTATCAGAGTTCAGCTGCAAGTTGTTTTCACTGAGCCATTCCTTAACTTTGGTGAGACAATTGGTTAAAGAATTGAGTTTCTGGGTCTCAGTTGTTTTAAAGGAGCAGTACAGCTGCAGGTCATCAGTATAGAGATGATAGGATACGTCACAAAACTGCTGGATCAACTTGCCGAGAGGGATGATATACAAAAGAAATAAAATAGGTCCCAGAACCGAGCCCTGCGGCACACCCCACAAAAGGTCAGCAGACTCAGACATCACATTATCAACAGACACACTAAAAGTTCGACCAACCAGGTAGGAGCTAAACCACTCTAATACAGGACCCGACATCCCCACCAGATCCTGTAGTCTCCTGATCAGGATGCCATGGTCAACTGTGTCAAATGCAGATGACAAATCCAACAAAACCAAGACAGTGCATTTGCCAGTGTCAGCGGCCATCATAGTCACTCGACACTTTCAACAGAGCCGTTTCAGTGGAGTGAAACTCATGGTACCCAGATTGAAAAGTGTCATAAATGTTGTTAGTCTGCAAAAAGAAAGTTAGTTGGGCACAGACCAATTTTTCCAGGACTTTAGCCAGGAAGGGGGTTTTTGATATTGGCCTAAAGTGCTTCAGATCTGTAGGGTCCAGTCCAGCTTTCTTAAGCTGTGGCTCCACAACAGCATGCTTAAAAGAACTGGGGAACACACCAGTCGACAGGGACATATTAAACATTTTGGCAATACATAGCCCAATAGAATCAAATACATTCATGAAAAGTCTAAAAGGAAGAACATCTAGTGTACTAGAAGATGGTTTCATTTTGCTGATAATGGATAAAATGTCCTCCTGTGTAACAGACCACATTTAACTGTTTTAGTCTGTGGTGCAGTTGAAGGTGCTATATTATTTTTTCTTTTTGAATTTTTATGCTTAAATAGATTTTTGCTGGTTATTGGTGGTCTGGGAGCAGGCACAGTCTCTACGGGGATGGGGTAATGAGGGGATGGCAGGGGGAGAGAAGCTGCAGAGAGGTGTGTAAGACTACAACTCTGCTTCCTGGTCCCTACCCTTAATGGTCACGGTTTGGAGGATTTAAGAAAATTGGCCAGATTTCTAGAAATGAGAGCTGCTCCATCCAAAGTGGGATGGATGCCGTCTCTCCTAACAAGACCAGGTTTTCCCCAGAAGCTTTGCCAATTATCTATGAAGCCCACCTCATTTTTTGGACACCATTCAGACAGCCAGCAATTCAAGGAGAACATGCGGCTAAACATGTCACTCCCAGTCCGATTGGGGAGGGGCCCAGAGAAAACTACAGAGTCCGACATTGTTTTTGCAAAGTTACACGCCGATCCATGTTAATTTTAGTGACCTCCGATTGGCGTAACCGGGTGTCATTACTGCCGACATGAATTACAATCTTACCAAATTTACGCTTAGCCTTAGCCAGCAGTTTCAAATTTCCTTCAGTGTCACCTGCTCTGGCCCCCGGAAGACAATTGACTATGGTTGCTGGTGTCGCTAACTTCACATTTCTCAAAACAGAGTTGCCAATAACCAGAGTTTGTTCCTCGGCGGGTGTGTCGCCGAGTGGGGAAAAACGGTTAGAAATGTGAACGGGTTGGCGGTGTACACGGGGCTTCTGTTTAGGGCTACGCTTCATCCTCACAGTCACCCAGTCGGTCTGCTTTCCCGGCTGCTCGGGTTCTGCTGGAAGGGAACTAACGGCGGCTAAGCTACCTTGGTCCGCACCGACTACAGGGGCCTGGCTAGCTGTAGAATTTTCCACGGTGCGGAGCCGAGTCTCCAATTCACCCAGCCTGGCCTCCAAAGCTACGAATAAGCTACACTTATTACAAGTACCATTACTGCTAAAGGAGGCCGAGGAATAACTAAACATTTCACACCCAGAGCAGAAAAGTGCGGGAGAGACAGGAGAAGCCGCCATGCTAAACCGGCTAAGAGCTAGTAGCTGCGCTAAGCTAGCGGATTCCTAAAAACACACAAAGTGAATAATGTGTAAATAATTTAGAGGTGATTCAGCAGAGGGAGTGCTTTAGTTAAGGCACGTGAAGATTACACTGTGAAACAAATCATTATCTAGATCAATCTAACTGCGCAGATTAAACAGCTAACAGATACAACAAAACACCGCTGTGCTCCGGAACAGGAAGTGATACAATACCGCAGTGAGAGCGAGAGAGAGTACACTTTAAAATATACAACAAGTCCACTCATCTATATACTATCAATGTACTTGGTATATCTCTCTTGTATGCTTAAAGTATAATACACATACACTTATCAATATACTTGATATATCCCTCTATGCTTAAAGTATACCACAAGTGCACTTATCAATATACTGCCATTGTACTAGTTGTATACTTTGATCCCTATTTTTAGTTTATTATCGTATACTTAAAGTATACCGTTATACACATTGGTTATTTCACTATTTTACTTTTTATACTTTAATTTTGTTTGGCATATTACTTGTAGCTTACTATTTATATACTGAAAATATACTCCTTGAAGTATTCTTAAAGTTTACTCATACTGTATGTACACAAGAGTGTGATGCATTTAAAAAATCACAAGACAGAATGCTGAAAAACAAGTTTGATATATTTTCAAACATTTCAAAAACCAAGACCTATGAAATCAAGTCCTTCCTTTGTGGAGAAAATTAAAGGAAAAAGTGCATGTAAAATGTAAACATAATGGTCTCTCCAAGATCAAGTCCTTATTTGTAAAAATGTAAACATAGCTTCTTCAACTGAGAACTAAAGTCCTTCCTTGTCAAAAAAGGTAAAAGAAAGGTGCGAACCTTTGGAACCAAAAATAAATAACTACATAGGAAAAAAAATCTGTACTTTTATGAGTTCTTTTCAGTTACTTGAGTCAGTGGCTTGACTTAGTATATCTTGCTCCAAGTGCATAATAAGTGTTAGTACTTTGTGGCAAAAAGATGTAAAAAGTATACTAAAGTATAAGTTTTAGTATTAAAGTATAAGTGTAAGTCTTAGTATTAATGTACTTAGACTTTTGTTTATACTTTTCAGTATAAGCCAAATATATGTACTTCACTATACTATTCTTAAGTATATAAAATATAGTTTATAAAAAGTCACCTTCAAGTATACTTCCTCAATTTTAGTAAAAAATAAGTATACTCATAGTACACTTGACTAAACTTCTTTTTGCTAAGGGCTACCTGTCTGCATGTGCTTTGGATGCCAGCGTGCAGGTGTGGATGAGGTAATCTGGATGCATTCTGACACTGCTGACCACGCCTCTTTTCCTCCCGATTGCTTCTGATTATGGCAATATTTGCCGTGTCGGCATTTCTTTTGAAATGGGAGGAAGCCAGAGCACCTGGTGGAAACTCATGTGAACTCCACACAGAAAGGACCAGGTGGGAGACGATCCCATGACCTTTTAACTGTGAGGCAACATTGCTAACCACTAATCCACTGTGACACCCCTATGATTATAATCTCCTAAATATTTCACAGCACACTATGATGTAGATGTCCACAATGTCAGTGGAAAGTGCAGATTCATGCCAATTAAGACATCTCCTGTGTACACAACAATACTACTACTACTACTAATAATAATAATAATAATAAACTATTAAGTTGATTGTGCAAGATTCAAGATTTATTCCAGGGAGGTTTCCATAATATTGCTAAAGACTGATAAATATAAAAGGGGTCGCATTTTAACATCTTTTCAGTAAATATCTGTTACCGGGGATCTTTAGCCATGAATGTTTATTGACCCTCCCTCAATTAATCATTTGTGTATTAAAAAAAAAAAATCCTGTTTGGACTTGTTTCCACAGCTCAGAGAGCAGAAGGTGGCAGAGAGAAACACAGTTTCACCAAATGTCAGATGGGGACAGAAAAGTGGAGAGAAGGAAATATGTTTTATTTGGTGGTCTTGGGATCAATCAACAAAATAGTTTATTAAATAAATAGTGGTATTGAAGGGGGTGGTGGGTAAGTGGTTCGTGCACTTGCTTCCAAAACTCCTGTGCCTATTCTTCGGGAGTTGCATCAGGAAGGATATCTGGCATAAAATGTGGCAAATCAATATGCAGATCCATATTGGATCTACACATGGTGACCTCAAATGAAAAAGGGAGGAGTGGAAAGAACTTACCACACTTTGAGGGCAGCACAGTGACGGTAGTTAGCCCCCACCTCCCAGTCAGAAGGTCCCTGGTTGGAGCTTGGCTGTGGTCCTCTTCATGTGCCTGTGGAGATGCTGCCAGCTAAACCAACATGCTGAACAGAAGGTCTGCGTCTCCATTTACTGACTTGTGTTACATATGTCTCTGACGTGCCATACGAATCACTGCAGGCCTAAATTTTGTTTATAGCCTCACCCCCACCCCTAAAAATGGATAAACAGCTTAAATCTGAACATTTTTAATAATCTGTCTGTTAAACTAAGCTGCGTGAATTTCTTGAGGCTTCACTCTTCCATCTACCTTAATTTTACCAAATGCGTCAGTTTTTACATTCAATAAAATGATGTTGATAACACTATGTAACAAATTTTTATTTTTGTTTTGTTCCTGGGTACACAGTGTGTTTTCCTAACCTGTTATGCCTTAAATATATAGAAAATAGCTGTTATTCCACAGAAACTTTGCTTCTGTGATCAGGACAATGATATTTTGAAATTTGTCTGTTTTCAAGAATATTCTCGATTCGCCTTCACTACTACAGAGTAGTCTTCTAGAATATTCTTGAACTGCTAGAGCTGTCCAGAATTTTCTAGGAGTTTCCAGAATTATCTAGAAATTTCAAGAAACTTTTAGAACTTTCTAGAACGTTAAAAAAATAAAATCAAAGTTTGTGCTGAATGTAGTCATTTTTCCATAGACTTTAGACATAAGCAGTTGAAATATAACACTTAGAAGCCAGGAACAAAAATTGTGTTACATAGTGTAATTTAACAATTTAAGTCGCGATGAAGTTTGACTGGCTGGTAACTTAACCAGCACAGTCTCACGTTTTTTTTTTTTTCTTTTTCGTCCTCCTGTCACAATAAAAGTAAGTCCCTTCGGCTGCACCCTTGTTTGCACTTGGGGTCGCCACAGCAAATCCAAGGTGGATCTGCACGTTGAAGTCCTCCCGTCACAATATGATTCAAATATTTGTGACGGCGGTTTGAATTTAACTTGTGAGATTGTGACGTCTGTCATCCTGCAGGAAAAGACAGCAGCCTTCATTACTGGGATTCTCTCTCTGTCTCTCACACACACACACACACACACACACACACACACACACACACACACACACACACACACACACACACACACACACACACACACACACACACACACACACACACACACACAGAACTTGTGAGGACCTGCAGCAGGAATGCACCATGGGAGCCAAACCTCACTCTAACAGCACCCCTACACCCAACAAACAAACAAACGCCTTCTCGTAAATTTGCACGTCACTGAGAGCAGCGTGCACTCTGCACAAGAAAGCAGGTCTGGACTTGGTGGCGTTTATGAACAAACGTCCCTCAGTCGCTCTGCCTCAAGCTGTTAGTGTGTCTTCCTGTGTGATTGACTTACATCCCAAATTACAACAAATGTGTGTTTCCCATCTTCCAAATGGACACTCTGAGTCCAAACGGGAATCTTGGATGTGATGGAGAGGCTGGTGGTGCTGATGAGACAGATGAAGAACACAGAGTGTTGTTAAGAACTACACCAGGAGTTACGGTTTGTTTGAGGCTTCAATTATCCCCAATAATGTGAAAAAGTCACAGTGTGCATCGTGTGTGTGTGAGATGGAGAGAGGATGCCGTCTCCTTACCTAGGAGCCAAATAAACCATGTCAAGAGTTACGATTGTGTTAAACACCTACAAGTTAATTAGTGTGCTGAATGTTTTCTGCTGTGCCTCCCAATAAATCACTTCCCAAGTCGAGCTGAGCGGCCGCTAATGTGCCATGAATACAGTTCATCACCGAAAATACGACACGCTTTTGTTGCACTGCAGGCAGCGTGTCTGGATTTAGGACCAGGTCATTTCATAACCACCCCTGCGCACACACACACACACACACACACACACACACACACACACACACACACAGGGGGTGTTTGTTTGCTCACCACTGAAAGCCCATTAAAAAAAATAATGTTAGCTGATCTGTGGCACGAAAATATCTGCATAAAAGAAAATATAAAAGTTATATTTCCCACTGTTGCCAAGTGCTTGCTCACAGGGGGTCGTTTTGACCGTTGGGGTTTTTCCGTAATTATTGTATGGCCTTGCCTTACAATATAAGGCGCCTTGGGGCAACTCTTTGTTGTGATTTGGCGCTATATAAATAAAATTGATTTGATTTGATATTTGGTCTGATGTGACGACTAATTTCTCAGGGAGACCACCGTGGATCTGGTGGGATTTGGCACAAACTTTATGCCGGATGCAGTTCCTAAGTGTTCTTCAAGCAAAGTGTAAGGACATTCATGAATTTTTCACACCTGCTTATTCCAAATAAGGGTGATAGGACCAAGAACAAACCCACACTAACACGGGTAAAACCAAGCGGGAAGCGAGCCCAGGACCTTCTGGCTGGGAGGCAACAGTGCTAACTGCAGTGCCACAACATATTAATTCAGATGTGACCAGATTACGCATTTAAGCTTTTTGAACACATTGTCAACATTGTGATTGTACAGAACCTCGTGACCAGTGTGCGTGAGAGCAACTGCACCCCCGTGTTCAAAACACACCAAAGCTTAAGGAAAAAACAGAACAGAATGGAGGAACATGTTGATAATGGGTAAACAAAAAACAAAACAAAAAACACAAGTAGTAGGCTGTGCATATCTGACCTTTGACCTTCAGCTTTTTTGTGTTTTGAAATCGACCCTGGATAAAAACTATAACACCAGAACAAGAAAACAAACATGTCAACTACAAGTTTATAAAGAGCTACAATGCAGGAACAGTCTGTGGGAAATGAGGGGCTTTTTTTGGGGGGGGAGTGCATAATTTCCTCCACCTCCTCAGAGGTTATGTTTTCACCCTTGTTTGTTTGTTTGTTTGTGAACAGCCTGTAACGCACAATCTTTCACATAATATGGATTTTGTTTGAGATTCATATCCTGATAGGCAAGAACTGATTAAATTTTCAAAGTCATAGGTCAAAGTCAGGAAAAAATCTTGTAAAATTGGAAAAATCCCTGTCCTTTAACATTGAACAAATTTTCAAAAATTCATAACTGTCAACATATTTGACAGCTTTATGTAGGATGGTATCCTTTATTGGCTGACAAAGTTTGATCTGGATTACAGATTTTTGTGGCCATTTAATGTATATTTTACATTATATCTTAATCAAACGTGTCCCAATCACTCTCATATTTAAAAGTGAGGTGCAGAGTGGCACTCACTATCACCTGACAAAGTCTGATCCGGATCTGATCCGAATTGTGGATTTTATTGGACATTTGAACTTAATATTATAAAGCCCCTTTGGTGTACATTTTGCATTATGTCTCAATCAAAAGTGCCTCAGTCACTCTCATTTTTCTGTTATGGATTTACCTACACCAACAAACTGGATGGAGGTTCCAATTTTATGCCTGTTTGTCTGTCTTCCAGTTATCAGTCGGAAGCCAAGTGTCAAAAATCAATGACAAATTGTACATAGCAAAGATAAGCAATGTTCTGTGAAAATTACCTGAAAAGAATACAAAAACCAAAAAAGTTGAAAAAAACAAAGCTAAACCTGACAACACCACAAAAAAAAAAGAAAAAAAAAAAGATTCAAGTGCATGAACTAAATACATCCTCCTGACATTTGATCACAACTAATTAAGCTTATGAAAGGTCACTTCTAACAGGACTTTGACCTTGAACATTTTTTCCAAGGTAAAATATCGTCGAATTGGAAACGAGTGCTGGTGGAGGTTTGCGCTCTACGAGCTTGTTGCTCTAGTATGACTCTTAAATGAGGCGGGTGATGAACTGCGGGTTTTTGCAGCCCTTCCTCTTTTTGGTTTAGCAGACGTCTAATTTCCTGTTTAAAATGTGTAATGTCCTGCTAATGAGTCTGCAGTGTAATTCTAGAAATAATTACACATTACTGCGCCCCATTTACATTTTAAACATGCATTCTCCCCGCCCACTTTTTCCCCAGATTGCTCCAGTTAATTTGTTCCAAACTTTGATGCAGAAGAATAAATCAAAAGACAGTCAAAACAAAGTCGCACTTTCTTTTGTTAAATAATGATTTATGTGCACCATCTGAGTCACAAACGAAGCTTTATCATTCTGAGTGACAGGACAGTAGCTGCCGCAGGCTTCTGATTAGTCTGTGCATCAGAGACTTTGATCCACGCGAGGTTATCAGTAAGTGCTGGATTCCTTTGAACATAGACACTGATACAATATTCGCAGCGTGGTTTAGTACAGACATTACAGACTGTGAGATTTCTTCTCATGTCAAATCATTCCTCACTGTGCTACTGTGCCTGTTTACGTCACATTTTGTTCTCGCTCACCTGAAGGCACAAGGAAGGACCACGTGCACAGTCGTCCGTCCTGCAGCAGGCTGGTCTGACTGCTGCAGGACGGACGACACCTCTGACAACAGCAGATGCAAACAGTACTTAATATTTTGGCGACTCAGTGTGGGACAGATTGCTCAACAGTTTCTGGACAGGGCAGTGCAGGACTCAGTGAAACAGGCCAAACATGATCACATCCTCAGGGAGTGAAGCAGACATCATCATTAAAAATTCCATTCAACCCAAAATACAACCCCTGGCAAAAATTATGGAATCACCGGCCTTGGAGGATGTTCATTCACTTGTTTAATTTTTTTAGAAAAAAAGCAGATCACAGACATGACGCAAAACTAAAGTCATTTCAAATGGCAATTTTCTGGCTTTAAGAAACACTATAAGAAATCAGGAAAAAAAAATGTGGCAGTCAGTAACGGTTACTTTTTTAGACCAAGCAGACGGAAAAAAAATATGTAATCACTCAATTCTGAGGAAAAAATTATGGAATCATGAAAAACAAAAGAACGCTCCAACACATCACTAGTATTTTGTTGCACCACCTCTGGCTTTTATAACAGCTTGCAGTCTCTGAGGCATGGACTTAATGAGTGACAAACAGTACTCTTCATCAATCTGGCTCCAACTTTCTCTGATTGCTGTTGCCACATCAGCTTTGCAGGTTGGAGCCTTGTCATGGACCATTTTCTTCAACTTCCACCAAAGATTTTCAATTGGATTAAGATCCGGACTATTTGCAGGCCATGACATTGACCCTATGTGTCTTTTTGCAAGGAATGTTTTCACAGTTTTTGTTCTATGGTAAGATGCATTATCATCAAGAAAAATGATTTCATCATCCCCAAACATCCTTTCAATTGATGGGATAAGAAAAGTGTCCAAAATATCAACATAAACTTGTGCATTTATTGATGATGTAATGACAGCCATCAGTGCCTTTACCTGACATGCAGCCCCATATCATCAATGACTGTGGAAATTTACATGTTCTCTTCAGGCAGTCATCTTTATAAATCTCATTGGAACGGCACCAAACAAAAGTTCCAGCATCATCACCTTGCCCAATGCAGATTCGAGATTCATCACTGAATATGACTTTCATCCAGTCATCCACAGTCCACGATTGCTTTTCCTTAGCCCATTGTAACCTTGTTTTTTTCTGTTTAGGTGTTAATGATGGCTTTCGTTTAGCTTTTCTGTATGTAAATCCCATTTCCTTTAGGCGGTTTCTTACAGTTCGGTCACAGACGTTGACTCCAGTTACCTCCCATTCGTTCATTTGTTTTGTTGTGCATTTTCGATTTTTGAGACATATTGCTTTAAGTTTTCTGTCTTGACGCTTTGATGTCTTCCTTGGTCTACCAGTATGTTTGCCTTTAACAACCTTCCCATGTTGTTTGTATTTGGTCCAGAGTTTAGACACAGCTGACTGTGAACAACCAACATCTTTTGCAACATTGCGTGATGATTTACCCTCTTTTAAGAGTTTGATAATCCTCTCCTTTGTTTCAATTGACATCTCTCATGTTGGAGCCATGATTCATGTCAGTCCACTTGGTGCAACAGCTCTCCAAGGTGTGATCACTCCTTTTTAGATGCAGACTAACGAGCAGATCTGATTTGATGCAGGTGTTAGTTTTGGGGATGAAAATTTACAGAGTGATTCAATAATTTATTCCTCAGAATTGAGTGATTCCATATTTTTTTTCCCCTCTGCTTGATCTAAAAAAGTAACCGTTACTGCCACAGTTATTTTTCTTGATTTCTTATAGTGTTTCTTAAAGCCAGAAAGTTGCCATTTGAAATGAATTTAGCTTTGTGCCATGTCTGTGATCTGCTTTTTTTCTACAAAATTAAACAACTGAATGAACATTCTCCAAGGCCGGTGATTCCATAATTATTGCCAGGGGTTGTAGACACATTGAAGCCCTGTTACAATATGATGTGGCTACATTCATTTATTTTTAAGAAGAGATGCTTGACCTGAAAGGGAGCCAAAGAATGAGAGGATCTGAGCGTAACAGACCAAATCCAAAAAAGACAGAAAACACCAAATGGCTCCAAAACTATGGTCACATTAGCTACAAGCAAGAGCAAGCGACAGCTTGCCATTCATTTTCAATCAGAGTGGACGTTTTGCAGGAATAAGAGAAATAAACCAGACGAGAACCTGTTTTATGCAACTGCTGAGAGATGCGACACGACACGGCGACTGTCAATCTGAGTTAAAAAGGCATCGTGACGTCAACCGGCTGCTCGCTTGAGAAAAATTAACAAGGTGGTGGAAAATGCTCCGAAACGCCGGTATTTCTGTGTAAATCTAATCTGTTTTCCATTTTTCCCTCATATATTTTGTACAAGCAAGAAATAAACACTCTAATAATGCTGTCTCTGTAACCAGGTAACACCTTTATAGTGATTTACAGGACATCTTACGGAGATGTTAGGATGCTAACTACATCTACAGCTATCCTCAGTAACTGCCAGTGGGCATCACACTGAGCACCAAAAGGTGGCAGCATCACCCTACGTGCATTAAAAAAAGAAAAAACATAAGTACAGACTAAAAATTAAAATCACATATTTACAAACTAAAATAGCTAAAAACTGTGCAGTCTAATTCTAGGACTATGATGCCAGGAAGGCTGAAGCAACATCAGACTCCTCTAGGGGCAACGATCAAATATTGGGCGGTAATTGGGTCCAAGCGATAATTGTCCGTGGGAAGAAGCTCTGCCAGTACTGGTCAGTTGATGCGATACAGAAACGGGAGAGGGTCCACTGGTCCGAACCTCTTTATATTATTTGATGGTGTATATTACAATCCCAACTGATTTTAAAGTTCACAAATAGATGTAATACTTTGAAATAGCTAACAAACCAGATCCAGTTTTGTTCAATTTACAAAAATAAAACATATGATTCTGTTGATATACACCATTAATATCCTTTAATTGTACTGTTGTCTATAAATCAGTTTAATTCAACAAACAATAATTCAACAAATAATGGTAATTCACCATTATTAAATGGGTTTTTGTTTAATTGTCACACTTTTGTAACATTACTTAACCCTCTGGGGTCCAAGGGCATTTTTTTGGACAGTTCATTCGCCTGGCATAAATGTATTATTATTGCTGTTAACAGCTCTCCCTGCATCCCACAATCACGTTTTATGTCTCTTTTTTTCAGGACATGTACTTTCAAAATATATATGCTATAGTTGTGTTTTATAAGTGTAATAAAGGTTTACAATCAGAAATAAGAAAGGAAAAAGTAAAGCAGTAAATAATTTTCCACACACATTTATTCAAAACACACAGCAAACTGTAATAAACTAGTAACACATCACTCCTAAAAACAATCTTTGGTGTGTCACGTGAGGTGAATCTGCCCTATGATTGGATTTTGGAAAACCATTTGGTGAACCAATTCCGATTAAACTGGTGAACCAATTCCGATTGGACACTCATATTGCTCACGTCATCACTCAGCTTCTATGAGGAGTACAAAGATGGTGGACGGTGGCTCAAAAGTCTGCGGAGATAACTTTTCAGCAAAAAAACAAAAAAAACAAGTAAGTTTCTATCTCATATCATTAAAAAGTTATTTATAATTTAGTAAAACTTGGTCTCAGCCATCGTATATGATGGCGTCGGCCCCAGAGGGTTAACCTACTTTAATGCAACATATAGTCTACCATAAATGTAAAAAGAACTTCAACATGCTCTCCATAATATTAGGACTAGTGGACCCTAGGACGAGTGGGAAGTTCCCACAGAAATATTACTGAAAGACTTTGGACTGAAACAAATCAAGCAATCTTTGGATTCTTTAAGCAGTTGAACATGGAGGAAAAACTCAGTGACAGTGTTGGGTTTTTGCATCCTTTATAATCCATAATTAAACATTGTGCACAGTAATGCCAACTAACCACTACGTAGGCACACCTAAGGAACGCCCATCCAGCAACAACTGCCAATTGGTTGTTGGCCTCATTTGTAGCTAATGTGACTACAGAGTAAGAAGAAAACAGAACTTCACGTACATGGAAAAAAAGAAGAAAAAAAATTTCCTTCAGTGGTAAATGTACACCATGTGGTTTAGTTTTTACGTCTGCACTGCTGCACTTGGGCAGCATCTTCACTGTGGCATCAAGGTTGGCGTACATTTGGCTGATGTGATGAAAAAATCCCAGGTTATGAGCTGGTGCAGAGCCTTTTTGATGACATGACATGCCTCGTGAAAGGGGAAATCACACCGCTGTGGTCAGGCAATGTGCTTCAAACACAACAAAATGATGCCAAAAACAGAGGAGCTCGATGTTTACACCAAGTACAAAAAATAATACGGTTTAATATTGGCACAGTGGAAACCGAAGTAAGACAGACGTGTTGCAACGCCGAAATAAAATCCGGCCTTGAACTGCTTTTTATGCTGCATTCACGTGTGGCGGGCGGTAAACCGGATGTTCCGGTGTTTGTGTCTTAAGATGTCAGGCTATGGGTATGCTGCAATGGCACATGCTGTCAAAAGGTAAAAAATTTGGCAAATTTTATTTTTGGCGCAGCTGCAAGGGCAAGCTTGATGCTGATTTATCCTCAACGATGGTTAACGGCAGACGGCGAGATATTAAATCTGTTACTGCAGAGACGCTCTGTTCTACATCACATAAACAGAAATGACTTGCATGGCATTACAGAGAGAAATTAGGCATTAAAGTCATGAAAATTTCATCCTTTAAGCAGCAATCAGAGCCAGAGCTTCATGTTTTTTAACACCACTGCATCTGTTGTTTGATGATGATGATGACGGTTTCTGCAGCCACAGTTGTCATATTGGGTCGGCGATCAATCCTTCACATTCTACACCATTTTGGTTTATCCTTTCCCAGTTAGTTCAGGTTAGGCTGCTGGATGGAGAGGACTTTTCAAGTGGGCTTAGTTTTTTGTTTTTTTGTTTTTTTCCAGGAGACTTGCACACGTGCCTGATGCTTCTTTCTACCAACCACTACGAACTGAACAGCATTCCGGACTGTGAATTGTTGATCCATGTGGAGGATGTGGCCCATCTGGTTGGAGATAAGTAGTGTGCCTAGATAGAGAGAGTGGCGTTAACTCAGAACATGGCGCCGTTTTAAGCCCAACTGCACTAAACTACTGAATGAACCTTTAATGTTTTCAACATTTTTTAAAAATCATTTACCCACATACAGCATCACATCCAAGTACAGGTACTATCAAAATCAAAATAAAAATAGTTAAGCTATCAAATTCACAATTTGATGATTTATTTAATTAATTTAAAGCCTGATTTATGCAGCTGCTGCACTGTAATTCCGTGTCATGCAATGACAATGCAATCTACGTCATTGGATTATGCTTTGTTCTGAACTAATTTGACCCTCAACAAACTTTTTCTTTCTACAATCATCACCTCCAAATCAAAGGTAAGCTGTACATTTTCCTCTTTTACCGACTTAGTGCTGTAAAGTTGCAGACTTTTCTGCTCCATTAGCGCGCGCACTGCAAAAAGTACTGAAAGTAGCAAAGTGTCAAATCACAGCCGGGTGTGATTTGACACTTTGCTACTTTCACTGCACAGCCTGCAGCCTGACGCGCATGAGTCTGAGCACGGTGTGGAAAAATAAACGGTCTGACTTTTAATTACGGAAATGTCTCCAGTCCCACATGCGAAATACATTGCGATCATACGGAACATTTTATCCGATGCGTTATGTTTCGGACGCGGTCGGAGCACCGACCCAGCGTTTGAAAGGACCCGGCATAAAATAAGCAGAGCACGGTTCAAAGGATAACAGAATTTAATAAACATAACAATGAGATGCAGTGCTAAACAACTAAAAAGTCCGCGGTCTGGTGAGGTGGAAACACGGCGCGCTCTTAACAGCGCAAACGGTCCGGAGCCACAGCAGTTCGGACCCAGGGACCCCGCCGACACCCCCCAGGTGGCCGCGACAAACCGAGTCTGTGAAGAAAGAAAACATGAGCTGAGTCCAACTCCACACAGAGAGACACAACTCAAAGGTGCACGCAATCAGCAAACACTTCCTGGCTTAAATATATATCAGCTTCTTACCCTGCAGGCACGGAACAACTCAGTTCAAATCTCCACTGCAGCAGAAGCTGATTAGACAATTAGCATAACGTGACAGCTCAATAACACAAGGTGTGAGGGACACCAAATCCACTGTCATTACTTCATAAAAGTCACCAAAACCAAATTACCTCAGGAAGTGTGCTGAAGAGCGTGAGACCTCACCCAATCCTCCTTCACAGACTGTGGCGTCAAACCTGGAGCGGTCTCTGCGTCCGTGATGGTGAGATTGTTCTCCTGACGTCGATCTCACACGTCTGCTCACAAGGTCGAGTCTCTGGCAATCACACACTGTGCATTCAAGGTTTAAATGCAGCAATCTCTGATTAAGACAAAATACACCACAGCTGTGAGTCCTGATGACCTGCATGTGAAAACAAGCCTCAGGTGTTCAGGGTGAGGTCCTAATGCTCAGCCACTCAGTCCTGAATGCATACCACCTGGTGGGAGAAACAGAAAACAAAAACCAAGCCAGCCAAACACCCCAGCACATAACACGATGTGAGGGAAAAATCCGCTGTACAAAAATCCGTTATATACAATGTTTATTACATGGAAAACAATACAAAAACTTTGGGACTTTTTTGTCCGGTGACTGCAAATATCCAGTTTACACGATGATGGCTGATTTTATTTTTCCAAATTTTTTCTTCTGTTTGAATCTGAAGGGAATCTGTACATCTTGAAGCCCTTGTTGTGTCTATTTGTGCCTCCAAATGCACAACAACCCAGCATTTTCAGCAAATGAATAAATAAAATAGATAATAAATAAATGGATTTACATGCAGACAGATTAACAGCAAACGCTATTTTGAACCCAAGATGGCACCAGGAGTCCTTTGACCGATTTCTTTCAACTCGTCATGTCGCCACTCTCTCTAATCAAGGCACACTAGACATGAGGACATTGGGCCACCTGTGACCTATGAAGGTTCATAGGTGTTTGCGTTATCATGCAGCCTGTTGAGAGTTTGTCCCATTTTTGCATGTGTTTTCCGATAGTTTACGGATTTGTACGAAACAGCACAATACTGGCGGTAATCATAGTGCAGCCAAGGTTCAAGTGAGACACAACCTTAAAGCAAAAGTTCATGGAGAAGACAGTCAACAGTGGTGGAATATTTTGATGAGAGTTTTATATATATATATATATATATATATATATATATATATATATATATATATGTAAAGCTTGTGACGTATTGAACACAGGCCACCTCCATCTAAAATCACTGCCTACTGTTTTGTTTCTTTGGTGGCTGAAATAATATTTTTGCCACGTTTGATGTTGTCAGAGTGTTTCAAGGTCTACAGTGCCCTCTAGTGGATCTTTTTCTTATCATTCGTGCTAACATTACGGACGAGTAGAAGTATGTAGATGCCACATTTATGCACGCATATATTTCTGTGATTCATGTATGTAAGTGGAAAATAACACCTAATTTCCACATATTGTTTGTGTAAAATCCATAATATACGCAATACTCCCTCAAGTGTTGATCGCAAAGAAATGCATTTCTTAACAGACTACAGCCGCCACGAGAGGTGGATATTGTCTGTTTTTCGTCATCCAGTTGTGTGAAATATACACACAGAAAACTATAGACACAAAAACAAGAGGTGGCAAAGTAATGAACTCATATTCATAACATGTTAAAACTCACTAAAATAGTTTCTTTTCACTTTGCCAACTACACAACAATGGAGCTGAAGGAGTTGGCTTGTTAGCATTCCAGAACTTGCTAGCTTACTAAAACTAGCTTCCTGGCACACAGCGCGCACGGCCTCTGTGAAACCCACATCAAAAGTTGACATTTTTTCAACATATGTGAGGCAAATTCTGGACCAGAGGAGGTAAAAATGGAAAGAGAAGTGTTGCACATGCAACAGTATGTCATGGAGGCTTCCACAGAAATAAGTGATACACACACACACACACACACACACACACACACAGAGGGACATGGAAATGAGATGTTCTGCCATTTGATGCACACCCCATAGATTTATGCATGTAAGTACATATATTATTCTTTAAACATGTATTAGATAATGATAAATTCCATGCGGTCCATCCTGTCAGTACTGATGTAAGACAAGAACTTAATAATCATCCAGGACTGCGAGCTCATGACTGCAGTTGTTGGGTGGTAAAAGGAAAACCTGTCCACCCACAGCAAAACGTCTAACCTTCACCAAACGCATACAATGACTAAATACACTCATTATCTGTTTGAACCACATCTCCTGTCGTAACCTAGATGACGGTAATTCCACTATAACAGCCAGTATGACTATTTTTTTACACTTCCAACACGTGAATGCAGCATTCAATATTTTCAGCTTCTTGAGACAACTGAAGTGACTGAGTGGAAAATGGACACAACCTGACATGGGTCGGGTCTCGTTTGCTAAAACACCAAATGGACTTGGTTATTCGGTTAGAAGCAGCTGTGAGGTGTTCACAGTCCGTGCTGAAATAAAAGGAGGAAGAGTCCATCCAGACTAGATGATCTCTAACTGTCTGGACAGTTGTGCTTACATAAAGGAGTTCTGGACATCACGTCACACATGCACCTCCAGGTTAACATGCATGTCCAACTGGTTTCATCATGGATGGTGAAGTTTACATACTGGTATCTGGGAAACAGCAGTAAATGCCAACTACTGTCCCAAAGGACAAATACGAACATTCCAAGCCACTGTCGGGAATGAGGTTTTCCTTATTTTAAAAATGAGTGACTGGCATGAAAAACTAAATAAAACATTACCGCTGAGTTTCAAAAGCAGATATAAACTGGACAGAAGATGATCATTTATCTCATCTACAGAAATTATGTTTTATTATTTGAGAGTTTCCAATTCAAATTGTCCCCCACCACTCTAAGTGTCCTCAAACCTTCCCAGTGCCCACTTTTGTCCTGATAAGAGTTTCTGAATCTGCTTATTTTTTACTCTGACATTGCATTTGAGTCCTGCTGGAGCCGTGTGAGATTTTTGATTTGAGTTCGTTGACATCATGTGGGAATCTGTGCCTCTCAGGTTCAAACGGGAACAATACTGCTGACAAGACGTGAAAAGACTTCCTACAGTGCGTCGGGTTTGGTGGGGGAAAAAGTGAAATCAGACTGCCCTTTCAGAGTAAATGCAGAATAAATTATCTGTGAAATGGAAAGCAGATTGAAGCTATATTTTGATTGAATTAAACATGAATTAATTTCGGCTCTCCTGCAGGTGTCCAATGGTAATGGCCATTCTGATTCGTTCCTCTCTCTGTATCATCCTCGGAGTCCACATCAATCAACACTTGAATCCGTACAGCTCTTAATAAGAAAGCCCCCCCCACCTTCCACACACACATAAAAACCTTGTCAAGAAAAGCGTTTGCCACTCTGATGTTTCCTTTGTTGTTCAACAACCCAAAAAGCAGACTGGTTAGTTGCTACAATCACTCAACTTCCGAGTCCTCGAATGAAGGAGCTTGAGGTGATAAACCGCAAGAAAAGCCGAGGAGGCTTTCTTTCGTGCCTGAGGACAAAATGTTCTGACAGACAAAGTGTCAGGCTACCAGACCCAGGCGTGAGACCTTAGCAGAGAGGAAGGAATGGATGATGAAGACGATGGGCTTCGGACATGAGTGAAGGTCGAGTTGCTGGAGGGGGACAGAAAAAACAGAATTAATCAGGAGCATGTACAACCTGAGAAGGTTAAAAAAGTGCACACACATACAGTTTTGTGTGATTAGTGAGTGCCACGCTGCGCCACGGAAGACTGCAGGTCTGTCAACAACAGTTGGAATCACCTCTGTCAGTCTTGTGTTTTGATTGGTTGTAGTCAGAGTTGTAGTCTTACACACCTCTCTGCAGCTTCTCTCCCCCTGCCATCCCCTCATTACCCCATCCCCGTAGAGACGGTGCCTGCTCCCAGACCACCAATAACCAGCAAAAATCTATTTAAGCATAAAAATTCAAAAAGAAAAAATAATATAGCACCTTCAACTGCACCACAGACTAAAACAGTTAAATGTGGTCTATTAAACATTAGGTCTCTCTCTTCTAAGTCCCTGTTAGTAAATGATATAATAATTGATCAACATATTGATTTATTCTGCCTTACAGAAACCTGGTTACAGCAGGATGAATATGTTAGTTTAAATGAGTCAAAAACCCCGAGTCACACTAACTGCCACAACGCTCGTAGCACGGGCCGAGGCGGAGGATTAGCAGCAATCTTCCACTCCAGCTTATTAATTATTCAAAAACCCAGACAGAGCTTTAATTCATTTGAAAGCTTGACTCTTAGTCTTGTCCATCCAAATTGGAAGTCCCAAAAACCAGTTTTATTTGTTATTATCTATCGTCCACCTGGTCGTTACTGTGAGTTTCTCTGTGAATTTTCGGACCTTTTGTCTGACTTAGTGCTTAGCTCAGATAAGATAATTATAGTGGGCGATTTTAACATCCACACAGATGCTGAGAATGACAGCCTCAACACTGCATTTAATCTATTGTTAGACTCGATTGGCTTTGCTCAAAATGTAAATGAGTCCACCCACCACTTTAATCATACCTTAGATCTTGTTCTGACTTATGGTATGGAAATTGAAGACTTAACAGTATTCCCTCAAAACTCCCTTCTGTCTGATCATTTCTTAATAACGTTTACATTTACTCTGATGGACTACCCAGCAGTGGGGAATAAGTTTCATTACAGTAGAAGTCTTTCATGAAAGCGCTGTAACTAGGTTTAAGGATATGATTCCTTCTTTATGTTCTCCAATGCTATATACCAACACAGTGCAGAGTAGCTACCTAAACTCTGATGATGCACTGTGTTTCTTTCTCTTTTTGCTCTGTATGCACCACTCTGCATTTACTCATTAGTGATTGATCTCTGCTCCCCTCCACAGCATGTCTTTTTCCTGGTTCTCTCCCTCAGCCCCAACCAGTCCCAGCAGAAGACTGCCCCTCCCTGAGCCTGGTTCTGCTGGAGGTTTCTTCCTGTTAAAAGAGTGGGAAGTTTTTCCTTCCCACTGTCGCCAAGTGCTTGCTCACAGGGGGTCGTTTTGACCATTGGGGTTTTCCGTAATTATTGTATGGCTTTGCCTTACAATATAAAGCGCCTTGGAGCAACTGTTTGTTGTGATTTGGCGCTATATAAGTAAAATTGATTTGATTTGATTGGTCACCTGTGTCAATCAGCTGGGTTAATTTTTGGTTCCAGGCTCATGTGTACAACATGGGGAGGGGATTGTCAAGTGGTTAAAGCGGCGGGCTTGTGACATTGGTTGAAATCCCTCTCGGACCAGAAAATCAGTAACAGGGCTATTCCACGGGATACCACTCTATAATGATCACCAATGATCCAAAAAACGTGCAAAAATGGGATCAAACAGTTTAATCTGGCTTGCCTCCTAACAGGCTGGTGTATAAAGTGCAGAGCTGGCAACTGGCTGGCTTAAAAAGTGCAGACCTGGCAACCCACCTGAAAAAGAAAGAACATAGCTATGCCCTGGGCCAGACATGATCAAAAACCGCAACAAATGCTGCTTCGGCTCCAAATTTTTACCCTGATGGAGCAAGTTCACACAAGCTTCAAGACATAGTCACTAGGAATATCCCAAAGTTACCGCATACTATCAACAAATTCCAGGATTGGGATGAACTTTTTAAGCAGTTAAAAAATTGGATCCTGATTTCATATCTGGTGCGATGAGAGCCGTAATGACTACGTATACTGAGTTTGTTCAAGATTGACAAAGCTGGGTCTACAAGTATTAATACTATGATGCTTCAAAATGTGCCCTGATTTGCTGTTTGGGATGAAATGGAAGGAATGATGCTCTGTGGAATAGCTCTGTAAAGGTCCTTGAACAAGGTCCTTAATCCTCAAACTGAGCCCCTTGTATGGCAGCATCCTGACACTAGTGTGCAAATAGGTGAATGTGAAGCCTCACTGGAAAGTGCTATCTATATAAGTGCACCCCAGTTATCATTCACATCAGCAACAATGAAAAATGTATCACAATGATCAATCAATCAATCTAAGTGTAGTGACACGGACCCACAACAGGGGGCGTAAATGAACGGACAATGGAAGAAGTCAAATTATAACACTTTACTGGTGTGAATGTCACAACCAAACACAGCAGAATCAGAATGTGCAACAGTCAATTAATAAAGGTGTCGTGTGGGCAGGCTCGACGATAGGAGACGCCCGTCAGGAAACGAACCGGAACCACACGATTTCCACTGCCACCTGAACCCGAGGAATACTGGAGCCGCCAAGTCCGGGAGTCCCCAGGTGGCCACCTCTCCGGCGTGTCGGATCTGGTACTGCTGGCAGAAAGCAAAAGACAGTCAAAGGGTGGGTGTGTGAACACCCAGTAACAATGGTGGGAATGCCACCTCCACCTCTCACTCAACACGTTGCAGTGGTCTCAGAGGAAAAGGAGCGCCGTCATGCACAGCCTCCACAAAAACGACCGGTTCTCCTGCAAACACTCACAATCACAGATTTATAAATCTCACAAAAAAAAAGGCTGAGAGTAGTACCTCCAGATGAAGATGATATCTCGGCAGTTTGGTGGAGGTGTCTTCCTGCTTTTATACCAGATGTATAGATTAGTGACAGCTGTCACAGATGATGGGTGACAGCTGTCACCACGGCTTGTTCCTGAGGCGGCAGCGCCCTCTCGTGCCTGAAGCCCGCACTTCAGGCAGGGCGCCTTCTGGTGGTGGGCCAGCAGTACCTCCTCTTCTGGCGGCCCACACAACAAATCAATCAATTTTATTTATATAGCGCCAAATCACAACAAACAGTTGCCCCAAGGCGCTTTATATTGTAAGGCAAGGCCATACAATAATTACGTAAAAACCCCAACGGTCAAAACTATCCCCTGTGAGCAAGCACTTGGCGACAGTGGAAAGGAAAAACTCCCTTTAAACAGGAAGAAACCTCCAGCAGAACCAGGTTCAGGGAGGGGCAGTCTTCTGCTGGGACTGGTTGGGGCTGAGGGAGATGAAATGAGAAATATGAAAAAAAAAAATGTTCATGTGTAAGAGTCCAGGCTACATTATATTACAATTTCTAAAGTTGTACCCTGTAAATGCTTAGAGAAAACAATTTCTGTAATATGAAATAAACAACTTAGCCGCAGCCATTGCTTGCTTTGTGGAGAGCATTATTTTTAAATTTAATCATCTAAGAAGAACAAAACTGCTGCTTCTTCTTCTGCACTGGCGTTTGAATCACAGTACCTCTTTCACTATACAGGAGCAGCTTGTCACGAGTGTAGAGGCTGCCATCTTGTGGCTATACATGATAATGCAATGATTTTTCATATATCCAGGACTTTGGAATATAAGTTGCAGGATCACGACTTACTGTATACTCTGGAAAATACAGTAACTATTGATGCCTGTGGTTCTGCCGTCTTGTCAGGACTCACTTGCAAATGAGATATTAAATCTCAGTGTAACTTTAAAGCTGATTTAATAAAGAAATTAAATGAAATAAAAAATATCAACTCTAATGCAATGGATTGCATAAATATAATGCAACCCTTAGAATATTGCAACTATATCATCACTTTTACACCCAGTTTTCTTCTTTTTTACACACGCAAGGGGATGAATACATGAATATCTCTAATTCACTGACTATGTCTTGAACTTCCAACAATGATTAAGAAATACAAATAATATCTGTGTCAAGGAGGCAGTTTTCAAAATCTGGAAGATCATGCATGGAGACGAGTGAGGGAAGCCACCAAGACACCCACAATAACTACGAAGGAGTTATTGTGGGTGTCTTGATGGTAGCCAGTCTACTACTGCAGCTGGTCTGCTCTGTGTGAGCCTGATGTTGTCAGATCTCAGATGCTAAGCAGTGCAGGATATGGTTAGTACTTGGATGGGAGACCTCTTTGGAACACCAGCAGCTGTGTGTGTTTCACCAGGTAAAACTGGAGTTGTGTCAGGAAGGGCATCCGGCGTAAAACTTGCGCCAAATACCAATGCGGATCTGGCTGTATCTGCTGTGGCGACCCTGAACAAAAACGGGAGCAGCCGAATGGACAACGACAGTTACAGACATCTGCTGCTGAAACTGTGCATAGTGCAACCTTTGTCTGTTGCACCACCAGTCACAGCTTCATGGTGGAGTGGAATTGTGAAGGATTTTCATACATGAAAATTGATAAAATCTAGACTCAAATCTCCCATGTGCCTTCTGTCAATCTGTAGCTGAAATGTCATGTGTTGTTTTTCAGAAACCCCTTCTCTGTGCCACTCCACCATGAAGCTGGTGATGCAACAGACAAAACTGCACTATGCTGAGTATCTCCAATCACAGCCACAGTTTTTAAGTAAAGCCTACTGCAGACCGATTGGCCACAGAGTACCATACTATTTGATTGATTGAGTCAGTGATTTGGGAATGTTTATATATCCATTCCCTGACTTTTGTCAAGAAAACTGGCTGTAAAACCGATCCTTTAGTTGTGTTATACTGCTGGGGACACATACTGGTACACTGTTTTTGGCTCTGATTTTTTTTAAATTTATGTAAACTCACGGGGTGACAAACTTTTCAAGGCGCTGGTTGCTTCCTGTCACCTTCTACCGAGCCGCCTCTCCAACGCGTCTGACAGATCTTGTGGATATACTGTGTAATGAGGTGTGCTGCCGCCTTTAACTTTGCCCTGTTGTATTCAGTATTCAGTATTCATTAGGGATTCTTTGTGACCCGCGTATGCTAAAGGTGTGATTTACGACATCATTTCAATAAAAACTGGAGACAAGGAAGTGATAGTGCTGCTGCTGATCACTGCCCGAGACGGCATCACGTCACAGCAAGAATTTATACTCAGTTTTCAGACACTACTCAGGCTGTGGTGGAGCCGACGCTTCTTTGGAACAAGTGGCAATCTTTCAACCTGTCACACCTCAATTGACCATCATTTAGGACAAAAACCTTTTATCATGACAGGGTAATATAACCTGTATTGGATAAAGGAGGACAGATAAGTGTGTGAGGACTTTAACCTGTTGAAATCCACCAGAACGCACATCGATCACTGAAAGACAAGTGGTGAAATTCCTTCATTCCTTCTTCCTCCACCAAAAGCCAGATAAATTTTTAGAATGGTTTCCAGGTGCCAGTCTCTAACAGTTTCTGAAAAAATTCTGATGGAAAAAAAGTCCTTTTCATTCCGCCATTTCCAGACAATGAAAATCCGACGAGGGGGCGGGACCACTCCTTCCCAAGGCGTGCTCACAGGCAAATGACGTAACCGACAGGTGTGGAAAAACTCACGCATGCGCACGAGGGTTCAAGCATGTCTGATGTAAAAACATATGAATGAAATCCATATAGTTTTTGAAAAAAATAAAAAGGACCGTTATTTTATTGACAGACCTCGTATACCAGATGCCCCTCCTGACACAACTCCATGTTACATGGAGAAATGTGGCAGGAGTGAAACTGGAACCTTCCACACTGAAACCAAGTGCACTAACCACTTGGCCACCACCCCTGCCAAATTTATCCAAGACAAATGATGTGGAAAAATCTGTGGGAAGATTGAGCAGTGATGCAACAGAAATACAATCAAAACAGACATAGTGTTAAGACATGCACGTGCCTGAGCTGTGGCAGTTGAGCACATCAACCACCATGCGTTTTGTGTAAAACAGGTCTTCTGCAATGTTAATGGGAGTGCCTTTATAGGCACCAAAGGTCACAGGCATTTAGTCATGATTCTTCAGACTACCTTTTAACAGGTACACATTCACTTAGTCTTTTGATTATATTTTCTACTGTAGTGTAAAATAGTAAAAGACAACAACAACAACAAAAAAAAAAAACAAAAAAAATAATTTTCTTTGTTGTTAAATGGTTGGTTGGTTTATTTTTATTTATCTTTTCTTACAATGTCATAAAGCTTGACACATCTTTGCTCTTAGACTAAAAATGTGCTGCAGGCTACATTTTAGGAATGAGTGACCTTAACAGTTTCAAAATTAACCTATGACCTCCGTATAGAAACTCGGTTGAGATATGCAAAGGTACATGCCTTTTAAAGTTTGGAGCTCAAAAGTTTAGCAGTTCTCAAGTTCTCTCGCGCACGCACACACATGCACACACCTCGCCACTGTTAGGCCAGAAATCATGACCACTGAAACAAGCATAAGGGCCCGTAAATATCATGGTCTTAATACAAACAGTAGGGGGCAGTAAACGCCTGCCTCAAAATTTATAATGTGAAATTTGAAAGATTTCGATTAGGGGTCGCCAATCCTGCTCCTGGCGATAACCTGTCCTGCCTGTTTTCCAACTCTTCCTGTTTCATCAACTGCTAATTAACTAAGTCAGGTTTCCTCAGCCAATCAAGAGCCAAGAGAAACTCCAGACTTGACTAATCAGATGTGGTTACAGTAAATACACGTGGGAAACATGCACAGTAGATGCTCTTCAGGAACAGGGTTGTGGACCACTTATTCAGATCATAAATTGGTAGCATGTTCACTTTAAAAATGGTTCAGATGAAGAAAATCCACCAAACAGTTGTTGAGATCCTGGCAAAAGAACTAAAGATTTCACTATTTTATGGCCATAAAAGTAGCAGACAAATTTGGTTTGGCAGGCATCAGACCAGGGTTCTGTACTAGGATCCTACCAAATATGAGATCATCCACTTAGTATTTGAGATCCAGCTCTGGACAGACATTTTAAAAATCACCCTTGTACATGTCTCGCCCACTGGAGAAGAATTTGACAAGAAGATAGACCATTAAACACACTGTTTGCATTTAATAGAGGAGAAAGCTGACTTCACATAACGTCTCAGCTTATACTGCGAGAGAGTGTTCCAAGTCATGGCTGATCTTTTGGCTCCGTCACACATTTTATATCCAGGGAGACAGAAACTCATTTTCTCTGACATACGCAGTTTTTGCCAAATTACGATAGTGTAGTCGACACTGAGAAGATGAGCAGCTGATTCCTCTTTCAAACACTGAGCTAATGAGCCATCAGCTACATCTGCAACTGTTTTGGGATTTTCTAGCGGGTCTTGTCCATAACTGTGCTGGGATTCAGAAAAGCCACAGAAACCTAAAATGTTATGTGGCAGCGAAACTAACAGAAGGTTTGGAATGGAAGATTTGGCTTTCAGCATGAACAGAGCGCGTTTCACATCGAGCGCTATATAAACCACCACACAGACAACGTTTGATATAAAGTGCCTGGTTTTATTTTCCAAATCCCACGAGTGATGAGTAAACATTTTACTTTTCTTTGTTGCTTTATTTCCCAGAATGCAGCAAACTGCCCCACTATGGTTTTTATAAAATAGCAATGCTGATTAATTAATTTATTTTTTAGTAAATGCTAAGAGACGGTATTTAATAAGAGGCCCATCCTCATGAAATGATCAATATTATTAATAATGTTAAATAAGAGGCTGAAAACGCAAATTTTTACAAATCCAAATGGAAGTCAGATTGCATGGCGACAGATGTGGGGGCGTGGCCTATGAAACCATCAGGACCTGCATTAATACAGCGAGCTGATGTGTGCTGAAATACGCTGACACAAAGTGACAGTGTATTAAAAAATAAAACTTCCATCCGCACTTCCAATGTTGTACCAATAAATCACTATGTGAAGTTCATTTTGTGCATCCTGGGAGATATTTGGTGATGAAGTGCTGTAATTTATGACTGGTTGTACCACATTCCCCTCTGCCTGTCTCGTGTAATTGTACTTCAGTTCTCCCAGAATGCCGCCTGCCACTCCGGATAATGGCTACGAGCACGTTCCCTTTACAGAGAGGTACATGATCACAGGAAAGCCAGATATAATATTTCGGTTGCTGTTATGAGTGGATGTTCGTCAGCACAATGCTGATAATACTTCAAAGTAGATTTAAGTTCTACAATGAAAAAAAAAACCTATTTCAGAATTTTTTTTTTTACTGTGTCTTGTGGAAAATTTGGGGTTCTACATTTGAACTAAAGCAATTAATCAAGTTGTTAACCAACAGAAAAAAACAAAAACTAATTTGACAATTAATAGGTTGAAGTAATATAGTAAGAAAATGTTTAGTTTTTCACTTTTTCTTGCTTCTTCATTTTATTTTAGATTAGGCTAACTGGTTTGGATTTTTTAAAAAGCAAAAATAAGACCCACTTTGATGGTGATCTGTTTTAATGCACATTTTATACATTTTTATGTGGTTGGATTTTTACTACAAGTAAAATTTAGGCTTGTGTAGCATATGTAACAAAACTTTATTTCTCGATGACGAATTGCTTAGCCAGTGAGCTGTTTTGCACTCTGTATGACACACCCACTTGACCTTTGAGAAAAAAACTGAGGTATTCCCATTGTGAAGGGGGAGGTGTGGTCAGCAGCATCTCTTTTCCATTTAAAGCAACAATTCATTTTTTTAAGAGCCGAGAGGGATATTTTACAAAAGCAGAATTAAGGGAGGAGGGAGAGCTGAGGAGGAGTGGCCGAGGAGGGAAGCTTTGTTTATGTCCTGAAATGTGGCATATTTGTATGAAATCTAGTAGCAGAAGAAAAAAAAATCAGTCATTTTAAAGGAAAAAAAAAAAAAGGTTCTCACGAAAGTTTCATTCCATTTTCTCTCAGTGAGTCTTCACACGGATGATCCAACATGGTCGACTCAAATAGCTGCATAACACCTCCTGTTACATTTTGTTTGTTGTGGCAGAAAACATATATAAATAAATAAAAATAAAATAAAGTTACTCACAATCTCGCCTTCTTTTCCTCCAAAGTCGAGGAAGAGCATGCGGACGCCATCGTCCGAGGACATCTTGAGTTTCTCGTAGGTGTAGCAGAGGAGCGGTTTAGGTCTCGTGGGAGTTTGCGCTCCTCGCTCGTCCCCGTTCTCCTCGCCTCCTGCTTTGGGCTCAGCCAGCACAGAAAAGCCCTGTTCGTAGTGAATCACCAGCCGGCACTCCTGACCCCGATACAGACAACCTGCAGCAGAAACGATAACATTTCTCATGTCGACTGTACAGCAGAGGTCTTTTTAACTTAACTTTTTTTAAACTTTTCTATAATTGTCTGTGCAGAGGACTGAAAAGTGCATGTCAGACCGTGTGTCACTTTTCTGGTACTCGCAAAAATGAGGGGAACAGGTAGAAGCTGAGCTCTGACAGTTATGTATGTATGCAGCTCCTTTTAGTCCACATGGCGTCCTTCAATCGTGTTTTTGATCTGAGTGCTTGGAAACGCTTCTGTCCTCATTACTTTACAGGGTAGAAACACATTTTGTTTGGGGAGGGGAGGGGTGTTCGGTATGATTAATGTTTTATGTTTGGAGGGTAGGTGTTCATATACAAGCCTGGAAGGGGGAAAATGTCAACAAAAAGACATTTATTGAAGTCTAGAATTATGCCAAAAATATAGGCATATTACAATGTTAAACGCATGTGAATAGTCAGTCAAAATAAGCACAAAATTGCAAGTGATTCATTGTTTCAAGGCTTTTATAAAGAAAAATGCCTTTTTTCTTTCTTTTCCTTCTGAGTTTTTTTTTTAACATTTTAGGTTCTCGTGAGGATTTGAAATATCTCTCAAGGAATGAAGAAACTGTGGGAACCTCTATATAATCTCTAAACTAGCGTGTTGCCTGTGGGGATCCATGGGCTCTAGATTGGGTAGTGTTTATAAAATAGGTAGCTGACATTTTTCAAGGGTGGTAATAAATTAAGCAAAGTTTTCATGAGTTGGAATGGGGTGTGAGTCCAGAATGGTTTTAGAACATTGTTGTTGAATCTGAATTCAACAATTTTTACAACTCCAATTCCAATGAAGTTGGGACGTTGTGTAAAATGTAAATAATAACAGAATACAATGATTTGCAAATCCTCTTCAACCTATATTTAATGGAATACACCACAAAGACAAGATATTCATTGTTCAAACTGATAATCTTTATTGTTTTTGTGCAAATATAGGCTTTTGAAATGGATGCCTGCAACACATTTCAAAAAAGCTGGGAAAGTGGTATGTTTACCACTGTGTTACATCACCTTTCCCTCTAACAACACTCAATAAGTGTTTGGGAACGGAGGACACTAATTGTGAGTGTCATGACTGGGTATAAAAGGAGCATTCCCAAAAGGCTCAGCTGTTCACAAACAAAGATGGGGCGAGGATCACCACTTTGTGAACAAATGCATGAAAAAAAAATGTCCAACAGTTTAAGAACAATGTTTTTCAACGTTCAATTGCAATTAATTTAGGGATTCCACCATCTACAGTCCATAATATAATCAGAAGCTTCACAGAATCTGGAGAACTTTCTACACATAAGCAGCAAGGCCGAAAACCAACATTGAATGCCCGTGACCTTCAGTCCCTCAGGCAGCACTGCGTTAAAAACGGACATCATCATTGTGTAAAGGATCTTACTGCGTGGGCTCAGGACCACTTCAGAAAACCATTGTCAGTTAACACAGTTCGTCGCTACATCTACAAGTGCAGGTTAAAACTCTACCATGCAAAGTGAAAGCCATACATCAAATCAAATCAAATCAATTTTATTTATATAGCGCCAAATCACAACAAACAGTTGCCCCACGGCGCTTTATATTGTAAGGCAAGGCCATACAATAATTACGGAAAAACCCCAACGGTCAAAACGACCCCCTGTGAGCAAGCACTTGGCAACAGTGGGAAGGAAAAACTCCCTTTTAACAGGAAGAAACCTCCAGCAGAACCAGGCTCAGGGAGGGGCAGTCTTCTGCTGGGACTGGCTGGGGCTGAAGGAGAGAACCAGGAAAAAGACATGCTGTGGAGGGGAGCAGAGATCAATCATTAATGATTAAATGCAGAGTTGTGCATACAGAGCAAAAAGAGAAAGAAACACTCAGTGCATCATGGGATTCTATTCTAGAATTAACAGGAAGCCAATGAAGAGAGGCCAATATGGGTGAGATATGCTCCCTCCTTCTAGTCCCTGTCAGTACTCTAGCTGCAGCATTTTGAATTAACTGAAGGCTTTTCAGGGAACTTTTAGGACAACCTGATAATAATGAATTACAATAGTCCAGCCTAGAGGAAATAAATGCATGAATTAGTTTTTCAGCATCACTCTGAGACAAGAACTTTCTAATTTTAGAGATATTGCACAAATGCAAAAAAAGCAGTCCCACATATTTGTTTAATATGCGCATTGAATGACATATCCTGATCAAAAATGACTCCAAGATTTCTCACAGTATTACTAGAGGTCAGGGTAATGCCATCCAGAGTAAGGATCTGGTTAGACACCATGTTTCTAAGATTTGTGGGGCCAAGTACAATAACTTCAGTTTTATCTGAGTTTAAAAGCAGGAAATTAGAGGTCACCCATGTCTTTATGTCTGTAAGACAATCCTGCAGTTTAGCTAATTGGTGTGTGTCCTCTGGCTTCATGGATAGATAAAGCTGGGTATCATCTGCGTAACAATGAAAATTTCAGCATTGCCATCTAATAATACTGCCTAAGGGAAACATCTATAAAGTGAATAAAATTGGTCCTAGCACAGAACCTTGTGGAACTCCATAATTAACCTTAGTCTGTGAAGAAGATTCCCCATTTACATGAACAAATTGTAATCTATTAGATAAATATGATTCAAACCACCGCAGCGCAGTGCCTTTAATACCTATGGCATGCTCTAATCTCTGTAATAAAATTTTATGGTCAACAGTATCAAAAGCAGCACTGAGGTCTAACAGAACAAGCACAGAGATGAGTCCACTGTCTGAGGCCATAAGAAGATCATTTGTAACCTTCACTAATGCTGTTTCTGTACTATGATGAATTCTAAAACCTGACTGAAACTCTTCAAATAGACCATTCCTCTGCAGATGATCAGTTAGCTGTTTTACAACTACCCTTTCAAGAATTTTTGAGAGAAAAGGAAGGTTGGAGATTGGCCTATAATTAGCTAAGATAGCTGGGTCAAGTGATGGCTTTTTAAGTAATGGTTTAATTACTGCCACCTTACAAGCCTGTGGTACATAGCCAACTAATAAAGATAGATTGATCATATTTAAGATCGAAGCATTAATTAATGGTAGGGCTTCCTTGAGCAGCCTGGTAGGAATGGGGTCTAATAGACATGTTGATGGTTTGGAGGAAGTAACTAATGAAAATAACTCAGACAGAACAATCGGAGAGAAAGAGTCTAACCAAATACCAGCATTACTGAAAGCAGCCAAAGATAACGATATGTCTTTGGGATGGTTATGAGTAATTTTTTCTCTAATAGTTAAAATTTTATTAGCAAAGAAAGTCATGAAGTCATCAACATCATACATCAACAACATCCAGAAACGCCGCCGCCTTCTCTGGGCCTGAGCTCATTTGAAACAGACAGACGCAAAGTGTAAAAGTGTGCTGTGGTCTGATGAGTCCACATTTCAAATTGTTTTTGGAAATCATGGATGTCGTGTCCTTCGCACAAAAGAGGAAAAGGACCATCCAGATTGTGATGGTATGGGGGTGTGTTAGTGTCCATGGCATGGGCAACTTACACATCTGTGATGGCACCATCAATGCTGAAAGGTACATCCAGGTTTTGGAGCAACACATGCTGCCATCCAAGCAATGCCTTTTTCAGGGACGTCCCTGCTTATTTCAGCAAGACAATGCCAAGCCACATTCTGCACGTGTTACAACAGCATGGTTTCATAGTAAAAGAGTGCGGGTACTAGACTGGCCTACCTGCAGTCCAGACCTGTCGCCCATTGAAAATGTATGGCGCGTTATGAAGTGCAAAATATGACAATGGAGACCCCGGACTGTTGAACAACTGAAGTCGTACATCAAGCAAGAATGGGAAAGAATTCCACCTACAAAGCTTCAACAATTAGTGTCCTCAGTTCCCAAACGCTTATTGAGTGTTGTTAGAAGGAAAGGTGATGTAACACAGTGGTAAACATACCACTGTCCCAGCTTTTTTGAAGTGTGTTGCAGGCATCCATTTCAAAATTCGCAAATATTTGCACAAAAACAATAAAGTTTATCAGTTTGAACATTAAATATCTTGTCTTTGTGGTGTATTCAACTGAATATAGGTTGAAGAGGATTTGCAAATCATTGTATTCTGTTTTTATTTACATTTTACACAACATCCCAACTTCTTTGGAATTGGAGTTGTAGAAGAGGAACTCAGCACTTTTATTTCCTGTCAGTTATCTAATTTTTTATGTTACTTTACTGTCTCAGTGTAGCTCTTCAGCATCTCACCATGTCATTTAGGTACTTCAGACTTCTTTTCAGTAAATGCTTCTGGGGAGCATTAGCATGGCTAAAAACCATCAGCTTCAGGGGAGCATGGCCCCCCCAAACACAGCCCTCTTGATGCCCGCCATTTTAAACATTTTTCTTTATTTCCCTCTCACATGCCTACAAGTTCCTCACCATCTCACCATATCATTTTGGTCCTTCAGATGTTTTTTTGGTAAATGCTTCTGGGGGCAATTAGGACAGGTGTCCTTTGTACAGGTAATGAGTTCAAACAGGTGTAATTAATACAGGTAAAGAGTGTAGAATAGGAGGGCTTCTTATTGAAAAACTAACAGGTCTGTGAGAGCCAGAATTCTTACTGGTTGGTAGGTGATCAAACACTTATTTCATGCAATAAAATGTAAATTAATTATTTAAATATCATACAACATGATTTTCAGATTTTTTTTTTTTAGATTCTGTCTCTCACAGTTGAAGTGTACCTATGATAAAAATGACAGATCTAGCCATTCTTTGTAGGTGGGAAAACTTGGCAAAATTGACAGTGGAACAAATACTTATTTGCCTCACTGTAAATGTCTACCAGCCTTGGACGGGGAAGTAACCTGTGTCAGGGGTGCCGAAAAGGGGAGAATAAGGAGAAAGATTCTAGGAGCCCATGACTGATAGGGGCCCAGAGAAGCCCCTATTACAATTATAATACAGACCAAATAATATGGGTGGGGCAGTAAGATTCCTTTTCATGGGGCCCAAAATCCCTGGTGGCACCCCTCGTCCTGGTGTCCCATCCAGGAGGAGTCATAGACCCTCCTCTGCTTCATCCTACGAAATCTGGCAATAAGCACTGACGCCAATGAGTCTCAGGGTCTACTTAGGATTTATTTCTACATCAGGAATAGTTGGATTAAAGGACTTTTAAAATGGTTTAAACAAACATTTGACCATTTTTTCCCCATACAGGTCTAAACCCTGTCAGCCCAGTGAATGATCACAGGAGCTCTTTGGCAGAGTATATAAATCCTGACAGTTGCAGCCATTAAACGGCAGGATGAAGTCACTGATGAGGCGGAGTTTTTGCGCCCAGGGTATAGTTTGAATTCTGAAACATGAGCTGGAATAATGTTAAAGATCCAAGTCAGTAGTCGGGCATCAGTACAGAAATTATTCCACACACACACATGCAAAAGAGCTGCTTCCTGGATGAGCTCCAGTAGTGAATGAATGAACTGCTCAGTGCGTGCGAACGAGCCGACTGTCACCACTTTCCATCAGTCACCTCAAACATGGCCCGAAGGGGTCACAAACACATCACGATGTGTCGTCGTTCTCTGCCTGTTCTAATGTCTTATGTATCATCTCAGAGCACGCGTTAACATCAGCCATCCACTGTGAGTCCTCGGCCCTGATAGCGGTTCCCCAGACACCTGATTAACTGCAACACCTGCCATTCATTCCCCTGCTTACCCTACAGCTCATACTGTATACCACTCACATTTCCGACAGATTCTCTCTGTCTCAATCAGTTAGACTCTGAACAATTTGTGCCATTTTTTTGTGCCGCCAGTTTTAGAACACATCTTCTCCTCAAACAAACCTGAACTGACCCTTATACCTACCATCTGCTCGTGCTGCTTACCATGAATGCACCACTTAAGAATGATTATTAACCAAATACACTCTGCTTCTGTGCCTAAAAACAAAAAGTTTTGTCTCTTGTTCAATGTTTTGACACTACTTTGATGACTGACATCCTCTTAATAAGATCTATAATTACTCTGCTGATATTTTTCAGATTAAAAGAGAAATTCACTTTTAATAACCTCAGTCGTATAGAAACGACATTGGCAATCAAGGCTATGAAGGTTCTACTCGCCTTAGAAAATTGTATCCTGTGACAGACATGTTTTAGAAACACTGTTGGAAATTGTATTAACAAGATCCTGACAGCACTTAAATCTAAATGAATACAATTCAAAACTGGATCTCTCCCCCTCCACCTGCACTGTATAGTTGTTCTTGCATTTTATGATTGCTTACACCAAAACGTGTTGGTGATGCTGTTACAGAACCTTGAAAAAGTATTCAATCCCTTGGGATTTTACACATTCTAATTTTGTTATGCCATTTCACATACAAAAACTAATTAAGGCTTCTCGATATTAAAATTTCAACAATCATTCCCCTTTAACTCAAACTAAAAGCAAATCTGTACAATTTGATATAAATTAAATAAAAATATCAAACCCAAGATGATGGCTTGCATAAGTAATAACATAAATAATCGGTTTTATTGCCAGTTTTCTGCAGACAAGTCAGGGGATGGATACATGTACATTTCCAAGTCACTGAATATGTATTAGGCTTAATTTGCTTCAGTCTTTAAGAAATACAAACATAATAGTACTGTATGGTACTGTATGGCAAATGAAAGTTTTGCATTTTGCATCACTAGTTCCACTAGAAGTGGGAGGATTTTCTGAAAATGGAGACTTGGAAGTTTAGCCATTTGCCAGAAGGTACACCTGAGATGCAAGCCCAGATTTTCTTTTGTTGAAAGAAAATCCTTCTCTGCTCCACTCCACTATGAAGCTAAGAGTGGTGATGACAGAGGGTTCCCTTCCGGTGTTTGCTCTCACTTTAAAAGACATGCAGATTTTGTTAATCAGATATTCAGAATTTGGCCACAGGTATGAGTGCGAGTGGGACTGAATTTGCTTGTCCATATGTGTGGGTCCTGTGATAAACTGGCGGCCTTTCTAGGGTGTACCCTACCCCTACACCAATGACTGCTGAAATAGGCTCGCGCTAGAGTACCCACAGACCGACAGATTGTTAATTTTCTATTATTGTGTTTCATTTTAATATGAACTGTAAATAACTGTTTACAGCAAAATAAATCAATTCAAAATTCAATAATTCCAAAAGCCTGAAGGATAGCGCCTACACAATATGTATAAACATGAACATGAACTTGCGTCACTGAGACATGAGCTGGGCATTGCTTTATTTTCCTCCTTTCTGTATCTGCAGGAAATCTATACATTTTATGGCAGCTTCCAGGTCGATTTTTACATCCATATGCACAACATCTCGTTATTTTGCAACTTTATGGAGAGTAAAACAATGGATCCAACGGACTGCTGTGTGATGTGCCCTCATTTACAATCTGATCAATGCGCCGTTGGAAACAGTATGGCTCCTGTCAGTCAAAACACTTGGACATTGAACGCCACCACGTACGCTTGACAAAGACGTTTATTTTCATTAATTTAGCATTTTGTAACTATATTTTTAATCACTGAATCACATCAGCCACATTAGCTAATGTTAATCTGGGCAAAAGTTGTTGCATTAGCAATGAATCCATCTGGAATTTTTGTTATCACATATCAGTTTAGTAATTTTAAATTTGTGTCATTAGTTAGCATTGTTACCGCATCAGCCCTTTTTAACTGTTGTTGCTTAAACTCCCAACAACTGTCTTGTTGACGACTCCATTACTCAGCTTTTCAGTGAGCTAATATGGGTTAGTGGATGTATTTAAAAACAGGTGTTGAAATATGTAGCCAGAAACATCCCATAGACACCAAGGTCCTTAACACACCTTTACAGTTTTTCCTTTTTTGTTTGTCAGGGCCTTGTTTAAAACCTGGCCACGTGTACTGAATCGTTAATGGTGAGCTTGGTGCATCCCTACATAGCAGACTAGCTAACACATGCTAGTTAGCATACCTCAGCTACAGGCTATTCCCTTCACGTGGAGCGTCTGCTGCTAAATGCTGGAGTGTGATTTATTTGTTGCACAACACTTCACAGCATGCACCTGGCTGAAAGATCTTTATACACACTTCCAATTTGCTCATCATTTTGCTCCGCTTTCATGGTAAACCTGTCTGGTCTCCACACAGTGGGATCAAGCAGAACTTCTGTCTTGTCACTGCTTTGACAGCAAGGGTTTATTTATTAATTTGTTGGTCTATTTCCAGACATGAAGGCTGCGTGCTGAAACTTAATTTACTTCATTTATTCTCCTCTCTCTCGACAGTATCTGATCTACAAAATAGTTGGTGTCACAAAGAGCGATCGGGCGAGATGTGAGCTATCGTTCCATCGTTCACCAACAGCCTAAGTTGTGGCTGTCTGTGTGGCAGGCAAGAGGAAAGGCGGTGTTCATAGAAACTGATTGTAATACAGTAGATTTTGGTGCAGATAACAAGGTGTAGAACATAACTGTAGGCCTAGTTATGTTCCCTCACAGTAACTGTTTCTTTGACACAAAGTCATGACATTGGTACCCCAAGGATCCTCTGAGGAGACCTAATACCAAAGACGCACTAGGTCAGGCTTTTTGCCTCATTAACCCACAAGGAGGGTTAATGAGGCAAAACTCCTTCTTGATATATTTATCATGAATAGCAGAGATACAGAGGAACATAATAAAACAAGTTTCACTGAAATCCATAGGGGGCACACTGAGATATGGCCAAATGAAAATCGGCAAATATTGCATTCTTAACATAAAGATCGCCACCTATGAAAAAGCGCCCTAACTAAGCCACCACCATTTATGCAAATTTGGAAAGAACTTGTCCCAGTGTATCCAAATATGCATTACTGAGCAAGGCTTATTCAGGGCGCAGGCCCTGGGAGGGTCCCAAATGTAGCCCAAAATGCCAAACGTTGTGACTTGAAGTGCCACCTATAGGCGGCGCCCTCAGTTTGCCTTGAAAAATATAAAGCTAAATGGGAGAACTCCATCCATACAGTCATATACCATAAGATCAATGAGGCTTACTGAGGGCGCACAAAGATATTCAAAGATCAAAATCCACATTTTGACTATGTCACTGTTTTGGCCCCTTTAACCCCTACCCTAAAAATGGCCGTAATTTTTCGCCCAAAGAGATCTTTGGATAAAAAACGTAATTTTTGTCCGTTTGGACAATATATCTTCCCCTAAAAAAAACTTCAGTAGCCTACTGAAACATGATATATCACCTCCTTCTATAAACCATTCCACAGTTACAGGCTATGGCTCTTAAAGACTTAAGGTTCCTTGACATTTGCACAAATCTGATTCCTGCACTGGCAAGCAAGATTGCGTGCCAGTGAGTAAACCCAACGTAAACTGTGCGCAGCTGTGTGCCAGAGTGCAAAGAAAATTTTGAAATGTTCAAAACTTCTGACACGTATTAATATCCTGAACTAATCGTGAACGTTGCACAACCTATTCGAAAACACTACGTGTCAATGCATGTCATTGTGTGCAGGGCATCTCAACGATTATAACAAGATGTTACATCTATAATAAACATAATTTTACCTATACATTATCTAACTCATAAGAAGGAATGAACATACAACTGTTTTACCAATCCATTACAATATAAATAATATTATAAATAATTACCTTTGAGTCAAGATTTCAAATGCGTTCTACAAATGCGTGCATGGCGCACACGAGCCAACCTGCAACTGCAGATAATTTCCTCTGTGATTCACTCTGGGAGCGATGACAGATGGTTTCATCAGCTAAATTATGAGAGCCAGTGCCTCATTGGCTACGAAATTATTATTTTATATAGTGCGGCTTCCAGCAGGAATAAGTGCGGCATCAAGAGGGACAAAGTGAGTCGCATTGGCACAACGAATTGCGCAGCAGTGTGGGGGTAAAGTTCATGCAAGGGTCTAGGTGGCTTTACACCTTCATTCTTCTGCAAAGACACTGGCATCACCATAGACCTCTGTCCATCAATCTCAAGCCTCCATAAGCTCTTTCCAAGTGTCTTTTACTCTCAAAGGCTGAGACCCCAGAAACATTAAAGTTACACATTAAAGTTCAACACTTTCACCACATACAGATACACTTCTGATGGCAGAACTCACTCAAAAGTGGATTTTTAAACTCTGTGGAATAAAGGGTTTCTCACAAACAAAGCAAATGTCAAAGGTGAGTAAAGAACTCAGTTGACCGCTGTCATTGTGTTAATATAAGGGGCTGGTAAAAAGCTAGTAAAAACACTTCAAAGATTTTTTTTTCCACTCTAAACAAGTTGCTCCACAGGTGGGTGAAATTTAGCTGATTGCAATTAGCATCTTTTGTCAGTCAAAAGAATGGAAACTTTTTGAACAGACCACCAACAAGTGCTTCACAGCTGTAAGTCCACTTCTGAAGTAAAGCTGCAAATTTAATCATATCGCACTTTTTCTCAACGTGTCAATGACGCTTTTATCAGAGGTGCTTCACGTCACGATACACACTCAGAAGGTGGCGTCCAGTGTGTGTATGGAGAACTGGTCTCTCTGCATCAGGAGAGATTACAGTGAACATGACTAAACCTACATTCTCAGCATCAGTTCCTCTGTACAGGTTAATTACACTGGTCTTCTTTTTTATATCCAACAATGCGAACTTGACCTGACAAAGCTTAGTTAATGGGCTCACCGGAGTGACAAAATGTTTAATTATGCATAATCAAGTCAAGGGGAACAATCTTTATTTATAGCACTTACTTTAAAGTACTGGATTAAATCTACACCACAAGGTGACTCTGAGGACCCTACACACCCACCTCTCAGAACTGCTACCACCAGGTCAACGTCTACACCCACACAACAAGACTGAAGAACAGCTTGAAAGTTTATTGAAAGTTTATTCTCATAAAAACATAAAATCAGGGGTGTAAGGAACATGTGTATACTCCCCCTTGGAATTAATAACATACAATAACAATTAGCATAAATCATCAGTGTTGAAAGTGACAGATTTCATGAAGTATTTAAACTGGTTGACTGACTTACTATTCACAATTTTAGAATCCAATTTGTTCCAATATTTCACTATTCTATTGCACCAAAAATGTTTTCTAGCATCAGTTCTACTATAATAGCTATTATACAAGTGTTTGTTGTGGCCTCTACTGCTATTAAATGGTTGTAAACTGCCTGGTACATTAATGCATGTAAGGTTATTGAGAACTTAAAAGTACAACAATAAATCTGCTTTAATTCTCCTGCACTGAAGACTTTCTAATTTAAGAAGATCAAGTCTAGTCTGGTATGGACAGTTTGAGAAACCTGGAAGTTTTCTCGTAAAATACCTTTGAACTGATTCTAGTTTAACAATATTGCCTTTCAGATAAGGTGACCAGACTTGGCTTGAGGACTCAAGGATTGGTCGAATATAGTTTTGTACATACTAACATAGAAGTCTACTTTATGACCTTTAAATGCATTAAACAGATTTCTAATGCGGAAATGACCCTTTCTTACAATATTTTTACATTGTAAGGTAAATTTCAGGTCAGACTGCATCTGAACACCAATATCACAAACAGTGTCAACCTTATCAATTTCAACTCCATTCAAGTAGTACAAATGAATGAATTTGTTTTTACCCATTCTTAAATATTTAGTTTTGTCAGGGTTAAGCCTGACCTGCCACAAGGATGGCCAGTTGTATACATTGTTTAAGTCTATTTGGAGTAACTTGCAATCATCATCAGTTTTCATTTCCCTGTACACTTGGTGTTCTGAAGAGGTCTCCCATCCAAGTACTAACCAGATCCTGCACTGCTTAGCTTCTGAGATCTGACGGGATCAGGTTTACACAGAGCAGACCAGTACCACCGAGCAGACCAGTACCACCGAGTCAAAACATTCTGAGTAGTCTAGATAAATCAAGTCCGTCTGATAACCACTGTCATATTTTCTAGTCCATCTGTCAAGGCACGCTATCAAATTTGAGACAGTAGATTTTCTAGACAAAAAACCATGCTGGTTTACAGGGATAATATTTTTTTCAAAAAGGTAATCTAACATCTGCACACGTACAACATTTTTTAACACTTTGCAGAGAATTGATGTAAGACTAACTGGACGATAGTTTGAAGGTAGCTGCGGGTCGTCTTTCTTAAATATTGGAATAACATGAGCAATTTTCCAGTCATTTGGAAGAAAAACCGTCAGACAGACATTTATTATACAAAACACTGAGAGGGTTTGCTATATTTGCAATAACATTTTTAAAAAGAATGCAGTAATTTTGTCTGGACCTGGTGCAGATGAAAGTTTTAACTTCTTTACACTTTTGATCATAGTTCTGGTTTCACGTAAGAATGACTTCAGTGTGTTATCACATCCTGGGTTAAACTCAGGCATGACATTATTGTCTTTAACAAATACTGTTGCGAAATAATCTGAGAAAACATCAGCCTTCTCCTTGTAAGTAGTAGCAAGAGAGCTTTTTGTTCTAATACAAGGAATGTCTGAACATACAGTGGTTTGCCTTTTAATATAGTTGTAAAACTTTTTGCTGTTCTTGTTTTTGTTATCAAAAAGGTTTTTCTCATAATTGCACCTAGCCTGGAGTAATTCAGACTTAAACAGCTTGGCGCTCTCTTGATACGTTGCAAATTTCACAATATACATGTTGTCAAATCAAATCAAATCAAATCAATTTTATTTATATAGCGCCAAATCACAACAATCAGTTGCCCCAAGGCGCCTTATATTGTAAGGATATGTTGATATGTTGTGAGTATATCTATGCCACTGGCGTTGCTTAACTCTCTTTGTTAACGGAACAAAGTTCAGTATTACAAAATCAATAACTTTCTTAAATGCTTTGTAATAGTCATCTGCATGGTTACAGTTAGAATAGATAGCTTCTTCCCCACAGCTGTGGCTGCTCTGAACCAGGCCAAAAAACACAATTTCATTTAGGACCACACATACAGCGCAATACAGATTGTCACATGTAATATCCATTCTAACTGTCTAACAGTCAACAAGAGCAATCAGAGATTTTGGACGTCTACCAATCTGGATCTGGATCACCTCCAAAATTGAATGGAGTCTTCCTAATATCTATCTGTGGTGCAAATTTGGTGAGAATCTGCGAAGCAGTTTTGAAGTAATCCTGCAAAGCCTATACAAAATGAAATCTTGATCCAGAATCTGGATCTGGATCTGCATCATCTCCAAAATTTAATAGGGTCTTCCATGGCCTAAAATGTATCCGTGGTGAAAATTTGGTGAGAATCTATGAAGTAGTTTTGAAGTAATTTGTGAAGGCCTGTATAAAGTGAAACTTGATCCAGAATCCGGATCTGGATCACCTCCAAAATTTAATGGGTTCTTCCATGGCCTGGTATCTATCTGTGGTGAAACGTTCGTCAAAATCCGTGCAGTAGTGTTAACGTAATCCCACTAACAGACAGACAAACAGACAAATAATTAAATTTCTTGACAGATGTAATGATACTTACAATTGCTGATACCATACACTGCAATACTGGTTTACTGTTTATTATGTTGTGTTATAAATACAGTTATTTTTACTGAATGTGTTATTTTCACTATATTACACTTCACTCGGCTGATCTAATTTATTATTTATTATACTGTTCCTTTATCATATTATTGAGGCTTTTCTTACTTCTCCTTATTGTTATTTCTGTTAGGGTTCTGGGTTCAGTCTGGTTGGGTTGTTTGTGACAGTTAGATGTATGACAGTTATGTATAGCATGTCGTCATTAGGTGGGTTCCCTACTTATGTTGAACAGAACAGAAGCCAGCAGAACTGAAGTTTACTTGGTACTGTGGAATGCTGTATTACCCAGTCGGTCCATGATGCACCTCCTCAAATTTGTCTCACAGATACGTGTCATACAGCATGTCATCATTAGGTGTATTCCCTACTTGAGGTCCACAGTAATAAGTAAACTCCGGTTCTGTTCTCCTCATCTTCCAGCAGAATCCCTTTTGGAAGAGAAGAGTGCAAGGTACAAGATATAAATTCAGCCTCTATTTACAAAATGAAGCATATTTGAACTTGAGGGGCACGCTGATTGCTGCAACTTTGGGAAATGAGATAATAAAGTCCTAGCATACTTTATGTTCCATACTCCTCCAGTTCTTTTACTCTCCTTAAATCCTCTACAAAAATCAGTCACATCCCTTTACGAGCGGGTGAACTGCATGAGAGCATCGACTCTACCGGCTGCAGCACGGACTTAGACCGGTGACCTTGTGCACAGAAGGTTGGTGCTCTAAGCATGAGCAGAAAAGACTCATTCATGATGAAATTGTGCATGATTAAAAAAGTCATGCACAAACAGTTTGGTGGAAAAAGCATCTCCTAAATGTCATAAAAGCGCAGGGTGTCTGAGAGATTAAATGTGAAACGCGTCTACCTGAAAGTGTTAATCAGTGGGCACTCAGGGTTTCCCACTAGAATGCACTTAGCATGCGGTGAGAGAAACGAGCTTTTCAGACTGCAACAAAAGCTCCTCTTTCAGCCTGAGTGGATGAGAGAGTGACACAGACAGATAAGACTGAGAACCAGACGTAGAGAGGACAGGGAGACGCTCAACTCGGTTACCATAACGACCAGACTGAAGGTCATTACAGGACGGAACTTGGCAGTGAACTGATTTGTTGAACTTGTTAACAATGGCATTAAACAGCTGGTAAAAATATTTGGCAAACTGCAAACACATCCACATGGTGCTGGTGTCGCTGCAAATTAATTACGCAACAGCTGTGACGACGAACTGCAAGTGTTCTGCAAGTCACTGAAGTGTTCATTATTGGAAAGGAGTGAGTGTGTGTGTGTTTGTGTGTGTGTGTAGGTGCTCCACCCCTCTTCAAATAGCTGTCACCTTGTTTTTATACCAGAGGAAGAGTAAAAAGCACACACCTCCACACACCCACAACCTGTCAACACATTTTAGAGTAGGTGAACAAACCAAACTAGTAGACAGCGGGGACACCACCATGCCAACAGCGAAGGCAACGTTAGTGTTGTGGTGACGCTTGAGAAGCATGAAGTAGATGGGCTAAAGACACAAAAAACAAAAAGTGTAATCACGGAGTACACTCTGACAGTTCAGGGATTTTTAACTTAAAGCACAAAAAAAAAAAGAAAAAAGAAAACAAGAAAGAAGTTGCTGGGTGTAGCGCTTTTTTATGAGGTGGCCTTGTACAATCTGTTCTTATTGACAGCAATTAAAAATAAAAGCTGGTACCCAGGAAAAACAACACATACAATCCAATCATTTATACATTTTCTGCCACTTATCCAGGTCCAGGTCACAGCGGCAGCGCACCAAGCAGCTCTTCCCACACTTCCCTATCCTCAGCCAAATCCTGTAACTCTTCCCAGTGGATTCCGAGGCATTCCCAAGACATCTGGAGAATATAATCCCTCAAGCATGTCCTGGGTCTTCACCGAGGCCTCGTCCCAGTTGGACATGCCTGGAAGACCTCCCTAGGGAGAAGACTAGACCAGGGGGCATCCTCACCAGATGCCTGAACCATCTCAGCTCCTTTCAATGTGAAGAAGCAGGGGCTTGACTCCTAGTCCCTCCCGGATAGTCCCTCACAATCCAACAAAAATGAACGATAACCCAACCAGAGTGCTAGCTGTCAGGTCAATTAAGGGTTACATAGATGTCAAATTCAAAAAAATGATCCAATTATTTTGAAAAGTATACCTCATTATTTGTCAGATCATAAAGGTTTCAAACAGTTATAGTTTGAACTTTCTATGACTGAAAGTTTAAGTTCAAGTTCAGGTTTTTTCGGTTCAAGGGAAAGAACCTTGCAACAAAATAAAACAAAGCAAAACTAATTTCTCAGCCAGTCAACCCATGCAATCGAAAGGGTGTAGGTAGAAGCACAACTTATATACACCTACCCCCTTTACCTCAGCAACTTTTACTTATCACAACAAAACCAAAACATAACAAAACAAAGTGAACAGAACAGCAAAACACAGACATCTTATAAACTCAAATTATCATATCCACACCACTAACAGCACACATCGCATAATCCCCCCCCAAAAAAGTCAATGAGTTATGGAGCGAAAACAGCAAAAACTGTGACAAAGGCCACTTCCAGTTTGTCCAGGGGTCAAATGTTAAAATTTGTCCAATTTTGGCAGAAGGTGAGGCAAATTACTGGTTGAGTGAATGAGGGTTTTAAAGGGAACCATTTGCTTAGTTAGCACATCATGTGCTAACATGTCATGTCACAGAATCCACTTGATATTGACCATGTTTGTGACAGGCTGTTTGGTTTGGACACAAATGCAAGGCTCACACAGGCAGCTCTGGTTTTTGAAAGACTTTAGTGATGAGGACAGCAAAGGTTGGTACACGGGAAGGCAGTACAAAAACACAGCAGCAGTACAAAAAACATGAGGCTTAGACAAGGTCGGAATAAACAAGCTGGTGGTCGAGAACACGATGAGGCTGGCAGAACAAGAGAATACAATATTGAGAGCTGGAAAGAAGGTACAGGGTGCATCAATCTGGCAAAGAAACAGAGCAAAATGAGCAGTATATATATATACACATCCCAGTTAGTAGCAACAAATTGACAGCAGGAGCGCGTGGAAGGGCCCAGAATGAGGGTGTGGTCAGGGAAAGAGAGACACACCCACCACCAAGAGAGACAGAGAAACCAACGCAGGAAAAGATCTAACAGAGGAATAGACAAACAGATGAGCAACAAAACAGATAAAGACAAAACAAAGCAAAGCAGAGCAACCTCACACCCTGACAGTTTGCCTGTTACTTTGGCATAAAAAACAGTCAAAACAATTTTGTTTTTAATCTTATTACCAACATGACTGGAGTTTTTTTTTTTTATTTTAACCTTCACTCTGGGAAAACTGTCATATCATATCATCATTTTGTTTCCTTTTATATGAGAACTTACCTGGCAATAAAATTGATTCTGATTGTGATACATTTTTATGCAAGGTGTGGTATACTGATACAGGACTGTCAGTATTGTTTAGTCACCTTTGGTGGTACTGAAGAGACCAATATTAGTTGTCAGTTGATGGACAATAAGTACAGTTTTAAAGGTTACCTTCTCCTACACTCTAAAAAATTAAATGCTGTCTCAATGAGAAAAAATGATGTAACAATTTGCATCGTGTTTTTAAAAGTTATTTAAACCTTCAACTGAGTTAATGCCACAGGACTTCTCTAGTTAAGGTGAAATAACTTTTAAAAAAATCTGTGTAAATTGTTATATCACTTTTTCTTGTTGAGACAGCACTTCATTTTTTAGAGTGTATCGTTGGACAACATGTTGTCTTTCCCATCTAAAAATGGTTGGTCAAGGATTTTTACATTGATGCCTCACATTCACCCATTCCCACTCAGATGTTAGGAGCATACTGTTGACCTTCACACCAGGCACTGTTTTCAGGTTCAATGTCTTGCTCAAGGACACTTCAACAGACATACAGGAGTAGCCAGGTATTGAGCAATTTTTCTGTTAATGGACAATGCACTGTGGTTCGAGGCACAGTGACTGATATCGCTCTGCTGCCCACCGCAGATAAAGAAAAAGTACAATATTAACTGTTACCTATCAGCTCAGCATCTCAACATTATTTTCAAAGACCAACTACAAAAAACCCTCTTCTTTTTTTTTCGTATTCCCTAATGAAGTCAGTTCCATAAATTTCATGGCCTCTGAAAATGGAGGCACTGTGTATAAAAATGACTAAACAATGAATGCAGTCGTTCCCAAACTTACAAACGCCACAGCCCGCTTGGAAATCTGAAAATCTTCAGCAGCCCACCCAAACCTTCATAATTTAGATTCTCACATGATACTAAGATGAATTACTGTCATATTTGTATTATGTTAGCCCAGGTCAGAAAATTAAGAACATCACACCATTTTCACCAAATGGCTTCCTTTTATTACATCTTAAAAAGCATCATAAAAATTTTGCGTATTTTTTAAAATTTACTACAAAATTGAAAATCAAAAATGACCGTTCATTGGGCCATGAGGGTACTTTCTGCAGTACCCTCATGGTTCACATTTTGGGGATGACTGCCTTAATGATTAATGTGATATTTTTATTCGACCCCTTAAATTAAAGTCGAAAGTCTTCTCTTTGGACACATCTTGACTGGTTAATTTCAACACCACTATGGTGGTGTACAGAAGCAAAATGGCAAAAAATTGCGGCACTGTCCAAATACTTATGGACCTGGCTGTACATGCACGAGTTGTTGCACTGGACGGCACTTTGGTGTTTTGTCAGTGGAATTATTAATAACCTCTGAATGTATTCAAAAGTTAAGCATTGTTTAGAAAAAGGTGCCATTTAAATAGTTGGACAAAGCTAAAGTTCTAAGTTTTGGGTCAAGCATTTGCACTCAAATGAGTGCCATCTTATTACTGCAGTGATGCACGCCCAACAAAGATAGTCAGAACTTCAGCAGGAAGTTTTAGTCACCTTGGTTGTAATGAACCACAGCAGGGTGGGCAGCGGTGAAATTTAATTTCAGACCTCAATAAATTACTCTCCACCTTTAAAATCCCACTGACACGGCCTGCTTCCCGCTGAAGGATCGAGAGTTAATCTATCATCAGAACAAATTTTTATCACAAGTTTTGACAGTGAATACACCGTCATAATGATTTATCTGAATGTAACACTGATGAAAAGCTGACAAGGTCACAACGGCTCCTCAAGTGGCGACTGCTGAAAAACGACTTGAGTGCACTTTGCATGCATTATTGCACTCGTTTTTCAGGGAAGTGTAAATTATGTTCCCCTGTCTGTAACAGCTGGGTCTAACCTGGTCTGTTTCAGAGATGCTACAAGATCTGCTGCAGGTAGAAACGCTGTGCTAAATACTCAATACCATTTTCATTTCACACTATTTATGCACTGGACCTGTTTCACTGACCTGCATCCTAAATCAAGATCATGCACATTATCTGCTGATTCCACTGCTGCATTTAAACCACAACAGATCGATACAGAGCAGCGCTCCAGTCTAGACACTGTTTTGTCATGGATTTACATAAAAGGCTCTTAATATTTCCCATTTCACCTCTAAGAAACATAATGTCAAAATCAGATTAAGAAACACATCTTTAATTCAACTTGTGCTCTGTTGTGCTAAAACATAGTGTATTATTTCCACTTGCATGGGTGCAGACCAAGTAGCAATCTCCAGTGCTGAAAAATGAAACCAACATGTAAGTGCCATAACATGCATTCCTTGAAAGACCACTTGAGGCTGGCTCCAAATAATCAGTTAATCTCCATAGACGGTGATGGCAACTGTCCAACTTTACAGCAGAAGTACACTTGTTTACAGCCTGTTTGAAAAAAAGAGAAAATGTTTTGGTCTCTCTAGCTAGTTTCCACCGCACTCAATACAACTAAGGGGGTGGGGGTGGGTATACATACACACAGCAAATAAAAACATATGCGATGGAAAAAGTACCGTTGTTGGCTGAGCTTGACGAATCATCTAATTTTGTAGTTTATGACCCATGTTTCTTACATACACAACATAAAATGCTAAAACTGAAGATTTATTTTTAAGAAGCGTATATGCCAAAATGTCCTCTAATTATGGAATGTCCCATAATTCACTTTACTGTTGTTTCTTCAGAAACACCGTAATAACCTGTTCATATTCAAGCCAGCTACTTAGTTTCTACAACAGGAGCCTTACACGTGAGAAAACCACCATTAAACCTCGCTTTGTTCTGTGCAGAAAGCCCATATCACCATAAGCACTTCAAAATAAAAGCATAATCAGGAACTGCCTTTAACACAGTAAAAACACAAAGAGAGTGTTTTTACATAAAAAGGCCTTCATATTACTTTTGAGTGAAATTTTAGCATTATTTCATTTGTATGTTAGCAGTGTTTGTGAGCTTTAATTAGCAGGTATTATATAATTATATAACGGCTGAGTGGATCCTTGTCATGTGATTGATGGCTTGTACGTCATATGAGATGGATTATTCATACCATTTGCTGTTTAATTTGCTGTGCAATAGTTATTTTTAGCATGCTATTTTGGTGTTATATGAAATGTGCTATTGCACGCCCCAACCACTGCACAAGCTCACACTACCAGGGGTGTCATTTAGCTAAACATGGCAGAGATTGTTTTGCTGGCAGAGGATGATTTGAAGAGGCTAACTGACAGTGCTAATTCTTCTAACACACACACAAAAAAACAAAACAAAAAACAAATCCACTACGCTGTAAGCTGTCTGGAGGCATGAAGAGCTGTTAGGATGAAAAGCTGGACAAATTTCTGACATGATTTTTCGCTGGACTGAGGAAGCACACAAAGTCTTTTTTTGTTGTTGTTGTTTTGTTTTGTAAGTACACCAAGTCAGTGCGCAGCATCACGGACTACATTGTCAGATTTATTTTTGAACTATCTGTTTTTCCAAGTTGACTGAGAACAATTTTGGGTTCCTATTTAAAGTTCATGTTGGACTGTTGACGTCAAAGCACCAGTGACGAACACCAAAATGTAAATGTCGCTTTTCTGTTGTTTAACAGAAATTCTGTTGTAAAATATCAAATGACAAGGATCTATTTTAGCTGTTATATGAAACAATAATTTTTTGTTCTGTCAATGGAATGAATATTTAATTCGGTGAAAGCTGGAATGTTCCATCTTTCACCTCATGAAATATTTGGACTATTGACTACTTGCACTCAAGCCACCCATCATTAAAATCACCACACAAGTTGCAAAAAATTCTAAGTTAATCAAACACCGAGACCACGTTACGTAGCCTGCTAGCCTTACCCGTGCATGCAGCATGTGACTGAAACCTGGAGACAAACTTTGGCATTTAATAATTTGGCACAGCGATATTAAAGAGGAGGAGGAGGAGGAGGAGGAGACCCTGGGGAGGGGTGCTGTTCTCAGGACATTTTGTGCTTGCAGAGGGGGAGAGCGGGGGCATGCTGTTGAAATTCCCTGAACAGCCAGTAACTAGTGGCACTCACACGGCATACCATTCTATAAATGGCAAGAGCTTTGTCTTCCATATCACCATCAGAGTATATTACAAACCCTCATCGAAGCACACGTGCATACCTTCCTTGCTATACTGGACTCAAAGCATTATTTTGGCTCACAAAGACTGCAGAATAAATTGCTTTGGGTGAGATAGTTTGCAGCAGCAGGTCCGAACACACCTGAGGTGTCCTAAAATCGAGGACGGTGACACGTGCAGCTTACGGTTCTTTATTTAACTCTATCCATCGGAGCCCCTAAAGTAAAATGTACAGCGCCTACAACATGACTCAAATGTCCAATAGAAGTTTCTGATCCAGTTAATTTGGCCAATATCAAAATACAATATAAAATCAATATCTAATAAAAATTTGGCAATATATTGTGTCAGCCTTAGCAGTGACACTTATTGACTATTAGTTGAACCAACTGGTATTTTCTTCAAACTTTATGAACAATAAACACAAAAGCAGAACTTAAGTAGATGTTTACAGTTCAAGTGTCATCAGCGAGTAAAAAGTCCTTGTAATATGCTGAGGGTAATTTAAAAAATAACAAACACATTAATATGTAATGTTAAGGGTTGGAACAATACAGTGTGAGCTCATGTTGAGCTCAGCTCCAGATGCTCTGTAGATATGTGTGTATTTCCTCTTTAAGCAGTTTGTGGTAAAAATGGATTGCTTTCATATAATGGAATTATCTGAGTAAAGCACTCACAGGCTAGACTGCTTGATTTTCTTTAAAATATGGCAAAGGTTGTAGCAAAGTGAACTTGAAAGAACTTTTGGATGATTCATGTACCACTGAACATTTTGCAATGGAATAAGTTGGATAAAGCACCACCGTGTTACTGCAGCAATGCAATGGTACCATTTGTTCAAGTGAAAAAGGACAATTTGCACAAGCACTTCTTGTCAATGTGTGCACTATACTGTGGTTGTAAAGTTGCTACGATACGGGGCCCACAAATTGTCTGCCATGTGGAACTATACCTCAACATCATCGTCATATCTACCTCTATGACATCACTTGTTGTCCTTCTACTCTGACTGTAAGACAGTTTTGATGATCCAGAGGACAACTGAATTTACAATAAACTGCACCAAGATACACTAAATATGGAACTGTATCTCCCAGCATTTCATGATGCTATTATGAAAAATGATTTAATCTATTAGTTTGCAATGCCATCACGAAATACAGCAGATTTTTTGTGATGATGTCACAAACTAATTTCATAATGCTATCACAAAATAATAGATCATGAATTGGGGTAGAAGGTGCAGACCTGCCGTGTGGCATTTGGGTTACGGCTACGAAAATTCTACATTTCCTGACAGTATCACAACCTAATAGTGTGAGACTGGGCTGAACTATGTGAGGCTATCATGTCCATTAAGATCACATCAGTTTTGCTCAGTTCAACAATCGCTGATGTCAGTTCGTGAGAACATATAAAGGCCACCTTCTTGGAAGATAAACACATTTCCCTGCTGCAATCTTTGGTACATAAAACTGAGATGAACTTTGAAGGACGTCAGTTATAATGATTGTTTTGTCAAAAAGCACCAGAAACATCAAGATCTCAAAGGCCGTTGATTGTATCATAATGCAGCTTTGAAGATATGAAATGACCATGTTACTCAACTACTGCATTCTTCTCTCCGAGCTCATTCCCTGCTGAAAATAAACTATGAAGGACTCTTTTTATCTGGAAGGGTGTAAGATATTCATGACATTGGAGATTGCCTTGTGCATGAAGTAATACTCAGATGGCTGTAATCACATCATGATATATAGTATCTGGGGTACTATATGGGTTCAGTGTTCTTTCAAAGTAACATGGCACCAAATGTTTGTGCCCATATCCCAAACCTCTTGCAATTACTACAAGAAATCAATAAATACATCTATAATCCAGAAAGCAGTACACTTCAAAGAAAGTGTGCACTTACTGTTTGAAAATACACAGCTAGCAACCATGTCATCGTTTCCAGCTACAGTACCTTCCGTCTTCTAAGATGCCAGATTTCCTACTAGGGTATAACTTCAAGATAGCACAACTTCTTTCCCATGTGATGCTTGTGTTGGTGAATGAGGGTATTAGCACTCACTAGTAGTGACTTCTTTGATCATTTCAGCCGAGGCGTGGCAGCCACTGACTATGTGTCGCGTCCACAGGGACAGATCCTTGGTGGTTTCCGCCCGGAACAGGTGGGTTTCAATGCCGAGGCGCGTACCAGTCCGGGTGGCAAAGAACAACTCTGTGCCAGAGTGAGGTGACCCCCGGTCAGGACCAGAGTGGATCAAACTAGTTAAACACATAGGTCAACCATCAGTGACAATGCTTCCATTCTAACATGTACTGTAGTTTATCCTCTACTACTAGAGAAGTGATAACTGTGCCCAACTGCCATTACTATAAAAAAATCTAATTTTTCTCAATAAAGAGCAGGTAGCTCAGTGGGACATGAGATGGACTATCAATAATTACACCTGCGTTCAATTCCCACTCATACTACCTGTGTATAGAACAGTGGTGGGCACAGCTAACCAAAAAGTTAGCTTTGACAACCATTAATCAGATAACTGACGATAAACTGATAAACTGCTAAAAAAAATTTGTCTTTATTACAGATAACAATAACCGATAACTATTAGTATTGATTTGGAGGCGGCCACATCAGATTACACTGTCAGCTTCTGATAAACCAGTTTCATTTTAAGCGCCGCAGGAGCTGCTGGGTAAATTCAATGATCACAAACACAAAGAACACACAAAAAATGAATACATAAAAAAATAAAACCCCAAACACTGTCATCATCTTTCAAAAGAAGTAAAACACAGTATTAGAAGTCACAGTTTAACTCTGTATTAGATACACCGTCATTTACGAGCTAAAAGCTGCCGCTTTTTTGCATGCTTTGAACCCTGCGGCTTAAACAACCGAAATACGAACCGGAATACCGAAATATATTAATGCATTGATTGGCATAGGAAAATTCTTCTTCTTTGTCTTTCGGCTGTTCCCGTTAGGGGTCGCCACAGCAGATCAATTGTTTCCATCTCACCCTGTCCTCTGTATCTTCCTCTATCACACCAACCACCTGCATGTTCTCTCTCAGCACATCCATGAACCTCCTCTTTGGCCTCCCTCTTCTCCTCCTGCCTGGTGGCTCCATGCTCAGCATCCTTCTCCCTATATACCCTGGGTCCCTCCTCTGCACATGTCCAAACCATCTCAATCTCGCCTCTCTGACTTTATCTTAAAACCGTCCCACCTGAACTGTCCCTCTGATATGTTCATTCCTAATCTTGTCCATTCTTGTCACTCCCAAAGAGAATCTCAACATCTTCAGCTCTGCCACCTCCAGCTCTGCCTCCTGCCTTTTTGTTAGTGCCACCGTCTCTAAACCATACAACATAGCTGGTCTCACTACTGTCTTGTAAACTTTCCCCTTCACTCTTGCTGATATTCTTTGGTCACAAATCACTCCTGCCATCTTTCTCCAACCACTCCACCCTGCTTGCAGTCTCTTCTTCACCTCTTTACTACACTCTCCATTACTTTGAACATTTGACCACAAATATTTAAACTCATCTACTTTCACCCCTTCTACTCCTTGTAACTGCACTATTCCACTGGGCTCCCTCCCATTCACACACATGTACTCAGTCTTGCATCTACTGACTTTCATTCCCCTTCTCTCCAAAGCATATCTCCACTTCTCCAGACTAGACTCAACTTGCTCTCTACTCTCACTACAGATCACAATGTCATCTGCAAATATCATAGTCCATGGGGACTCCTGTCTGATCTCATCCGTCAACCTGTCCATCACCACTGCAAACAAGAAAGGACTCAGAGCTGATCCTTGGTGTAATCCCACCTCCACCTTGAATGAGTCTGTCATTCCAACTGCGCATCTCACCGCTGTCACACTATTCTTGTACATGTCCTGCACTACCCTAATATACTTCTCTGCCACTCCAGACCTCCTCATACAATACCACAACTCTTCTCTTGGCACCCTATCATAAGCTTTTTCTAAGTCCACAAACACACAATGTAACTCTTTCTGTCCTTCTCTGTACTTCTCCAACAGTATTCTCAGAGCAAACATTGCATCTGTAGTGCTCTTTCTCGGCATGAAACCATATTGCTGCTCACAGATCTTCACCTGTTTTCTAAGCCTAGCTTCTACTACTCTTTCCCATAACTTCATGCTGTGGCTGATCAGCTTTATGCCTCTGTAGTTACTGCAGCTCTGCACATCACCCTTGTTCTTGAAAATAGGAACCAGCACACTTCGTCTCCACTCCTCAGGCATCCTCTCACTTTCCAAGACGTTATTAAACAATCTGGTTAGAAACTCTACTGCCATCTCTCCTACACATTTCCATGCCTCCACTGGAATGTCATCTGGACCAACTGCCTTTCCACTCTTCATCCTCTTCATAGCAACCCTCACTTCTTCCTTGCTAATCTCTTGTACTTCCTGATTTACTCTCACCACATCATCCAGCCTTTTCTCTCGCTCATTTTCTTTATTCATCAGCTCTTCAAAATATTCCCTCCACCTTCTCAGCACACACTCCTCACTTGTCAGCACATTACCATGTGCATCTCTTACCACCCTTTCCAGCTCTGTCCCTTTGGCTGGCCAATCGGTACAAGTCCTTTTCTCCTTCCTTACTATTCAACTTCTTGTACAGCTTGCAATATGCCTTTTCCTTTGCTTTTGCTACTTCTCTTTTCGCCTTACGCCGCATCTCCTTGTACTCCTGTCTACTTCCTTCATCTCTCCGACTATCCCAAAACTTTTTCACCAACCTCTTTCTCCTTATGCTTTCCTGGACCTCTTCATTCCACCACCAAGTCTCCTTGTCTTCCTTCCACTGTCCAGATGTCATACCCAGTACTGTCCTAGCTGTCTCCCTCACCACATCTGCAGTACTTTTCCACTTGTCCAAAATTGCTTCCCCTCCAACCAGTGCTTCTCTCACCTGCTCGCTAAATTTCACACAATAGTCTTCCTCCTTCAGCTTCCACCATCTGATCCTTTGTTGAGCTCTCACTCTCTTCTTCTTCTTTACCTCTAAAGTCATCCTACAAACAACCACCCTATGCTGTCTAGTGGCACTCTCTCCTGCCACTACCTTAGAATCTCTGATTTCTTTTAGCTTGCATCTCCTATAAAGAATGTAGTCCACCTGTGTGCACCTTCCTCCACTCTTATATGTTACCCTGTGCTCCTCCCTTTTCTGAAAGTAGGTATTTACCACAGCCATTTCCATCGTTTTTGCAAAATCAACTACCATCTGTCGTTGCTCACTTTACCAGCAAAAAAATCAGAATCAGAATCAGAATCACCTTTATTGTCACTGCACAGCAATCAACACAACGAAATTTGCTTGTGCATCCTCAAAAACAATGACCACCCTCAAGCACACTCACCCATGCACATACTTCAATAAATATATATAAAAAAAAAACATCAGGAGATTGGGGGGGGGCAGGCTCGGAGACAAACATAACTCGTATTGCACTGATCCCACATTGTCATTGTCCCATATTACACTATCCCATGCTGCACAGTAAAAATACACAACTTAATAAAACCCCTTAAATAGCTTAAAAACAGTAATAAATATACCTAAAATTAAAATGTTATTAGACTGAAAGTTATTGGAAGTAATTTTATTGGAAGATAACTGGTCCGCTGATGGTTTTAAAACTTATCTGAAAAGCTAATCTGATAGCAAAAACATTAGCTTTGATAATTATCTGCTACTGGATTAGCTGAACTGTGCCTACCACTGGTATAGAACACTTCACCTGCATAGTCTCAGTCCACACAACTGTCCATGGGTACCAGATTTTTGGGTCATAACCTACGATAGACTGGCGTCCCGTCTGGGGGGAGTCATCGATCCTCATCTGCAGTGTTGTATAGTAACGAAGTGAAAATACTTCACTACTGTACTTAAGTACGTTTTGGGAGACTTTGTACTTTACTTGAGTTTTTAAAATTCAGCTTACTTTCACTTTTACTTCACTACATTTAAGGCCTTAATTGCATACTTCTACTCCAATACATTTTCTATGCGCCATGCCGTTACTCATTACAAAAACACACACACACACACACACACGGAAAAAGTTGTCTTTTCATCGAGAAACACCACTGATTACTAGTGACTGCAATGAAGTCAGGCCGATTTGTCATGAGCCATGTCCAGTAGGCTTTTTTGCAGTTGCGCACTTGTGGGGTGTTTGTCAGGAAAATGATAATTTCTCTGCATTGATTACAGACCTGCAGCACGTCTGTAATAAACGTTTCTGCAGTGCGGCTTTGCTTTGAACCTTGAACCAATCGAAGCAGTGATTCGCAGGTCGAAGCAGTGCTTCGATCTACGATTCATGGATTGACTTTTATTTCGCTTTATCCTAATTTTTCCCTGCTAAAACCCTGAAGAGCATATGTCTGAGTAATATTTAATATTTTTATGTTAAACCAACCTGTTATGGTCTTCTGAAACAGTTGATAGATGTATTTTATAACTTAAAAATGGGACCGATGCTAACACGTTAGCATGTCTATGGCGTTTTCAATGTTAAAGTTAGCATTAAGCTGTTCGCATCAGCACGTTTGTGTTGATTTGTTTTCTGTATAATTAATGGCTCAGCGTTCATTGTCGTAAAAGAGTCAAATTGTAATTTTTTTAATATGTTTTTATTCATATATTATAGCAACAACAGTAGTCTACATAATAGACAATAATAGTCAATAATAATAGACTAATAATGTTACAATACAATTTTAGAGAAAGAGACAAAAAGAACCTAATGAAACAAAACACAACAGAAAAGATAAAACCATGTAACAATGAAAATAGATAAATACATATAGAAATAAATAACTGTTTCTTGTGAACACCTAGTGAGTAGCCTACTCTCGTTTAGGTTTTGAAACCTTGTTTCTGAAGTGTTTTTGTGTGATGTGCACAATTTTCAGTATTTTGAGTAATACTACCAGTCATTTACAAACCTAGATAAACTTTATATAAAAAAAAAAAATCAGTCCAATTTGATTATTAACATTTACTTGTACTTTTACTTTCAATACTTGAGTACATTTAGTTGTACATTACTTGTCATACTTTAAGACTTTTACTTGAGTAGCATTTCAATCGGTGACTTGAACGTCTACCAAAGTCATTTTTTTAATGGGTATCTGTACTTTTACTTAAGTGTGATTTTCCGGTACTTTATACAACACTGCTCATCTGCTAAATACTATGATATCTCTGGATAAGCACCGTCACCAACATGCCTATATAGGACTTACTTCTTGTCAACAGAGCATTATGTTGTGCCACAGCACCTTCTAATGCACTATGAGGAGATATTACTAGATTTCCAAAACTGTTGATCAAATTTGGTACCAAAGAATTTAACATTTAATGTTTACTGAGCCAATGACAAACTGTGGTAAAGTAGCCCAAAGGGCAGGAAAGGCACAGTGTTGTTGAATTAGGTATTGGTTTTCAAACTGACACCGGTCACAGCATGTTTAGGTTTGGACTTACCGCGTTGCTAAAAGTGGATACATGTGCACGGGGCTGTGCCAGGCATCCTTGCCTCGCGGTAAGCTGTCATACAGTAGCAGGTCTTTCTCCGTCACCACCACCAGCATGGGCTTCCAGCTCTGCTTCTCACTCTCCATCTGCACCAGAAAAAAATGAAATCGGAAAACAAAAAACTAATAAGAAAATACAGAATACATAAAGAAGAAATGGGAAAAGGAAGCAAAGGTAACAATCTCACAGGACAGCTGGGAGGAAATATGCCAATTACAATGGCTCTCAACCGGATCAAACACATGGCGGGAATTCTGCTGGAAAAATATTGCTAGATGTTTTGTCACACCCATACAAAAACAACACCAAGGCAAGTGAGGACACTTGTTGGATACTTTGTGGGTCTAACAGAGCCACCCATGCCCATATTTTTTGCGACTGCCCGGTAATGAGGGATTACTGGGAAGAGATCCACAAACATATTAAAAATGTATTTGGTGTAAACATTCCATTTAAATGTGAAATTGTGTATTTGGGTGATTTATTGTTTAAAACATGGGGTATCAGAGACAAAAAACTGCTGGCTATACTATTAGCAGCCTGTAAGAAATCTATCACGGGGAAATGGATAAAAGTAAAACCACCACCATTGAGGAGTGGATTGAAATAGTTTATGAGATTTATGTAATTGAGAAGATACATTTTCCCTCAAAGTTGAGAAAGAAAAATTTTATAAGATCTGGACCAAATGGACAGAATATGTGAAACCAATCAGATCGGATTCCATTTAGCGGTACTACTGCTTCATTTGAATCTACCCTCTTACGACAACCCCAATTCCAGTGAAGTTGGTACGTTGTGTGAAATGTAAATAAAAACAGAATGCAATGATTTGCAAATCCTCTTCAACCTATATTCAATTGAATACACCACAAAGACAAGATATTTAATGTTCTAACTGATAAACGTTATTGATTTTGTGCAAATATTTGCTCATTTTGAAATGGATGCCTGCAACACGTTTCAAAAAAGCTGGGACAGTGGTATGTTTACCACTGTGTTACATCACCTTTCCTTCTAAAAACACTCAATAAGCGTTTGGGAACTGAGGACACTAATTGTGAGTGTTATGATTGGGTATAAAAGGAACATCCCCAAAAGTCTCAGCCGTTAACAAGCAAAGATGGGGTGAGGATCACCACTTTGTGAAGAACTGCATGGAAAAATAGTCCAATAGTTTAAGAACAATGTTTCTCAACATTTAATTGCAAGGAATTTAGGGATTCCATCATCTACAGTCCATAATTGTATCAGAAGATTCAGAAAATCTGGAGAACTTTCTACACATAAGCGGCAAGGCTGCAAACCAACACTGAATGCCCGTGACCTTCGATCCCTCAGGCAGCACTGCATTAAAAACGGACATCATTGTGTAAAGGATCATACTGTGTGGGCTCAGGAACACTTCAGAAAACCATAGCCAGTTAACACAGTTCATCGCTACAAGTGCAAGTTAAAACGCAAAAGTCATAAATCAACAACATCCAGAAACGCCGCCGCGTTTTCTAGGCCTCGGCTCATTTGAAATGGACAGACGCAAAGTGGAAAAGTGTGCTGTGGTCTTATCACTCCACATTTCAAATTGTTTTTGGAAATCATGGACGTCATGTCCTCCAGATAAAAGAAGAAAAAGACCGTCCAGATTGTTACCAGTGCAAAGTTCAAAAGCCAACATCTGTGATGGTATGGGGGTGTGTTAGTGCCCATGGCATGGGCAACTTACACATCTCTGATGGCACCATCAATGCTGAAAGGTACATCCAGGTTTTTGAGCAACACATGCTGCTTATTTCAGCAAGACAATGCCAAGCCACATTCTGCACGTGTTACAACAGCGTGGCTTCGTAGTAAAAGAGTGTTGGTACTAGACTGGCCTGCCTGCAGTCCAGACCTGTCGCCCATTGAAAATGTGTGGCGCATTATGAAGCCCAAAATACGACAACGGAGACCCCGGACTGTTGAACAACTGAAGTCGTACATCAAGCAAGAATGGGAAAGAATTCCACCTACAAAGCTTCAACAATTAGTGTCCTCAGTTTCCAAACGCTTATTGAGTGTTGTCAGAAGGAAAGGTGATGTAACACAGTGGTAAACATACCACTGTCCCAGCTTTTTTGAAACGTGTTGCAGGCATCCATTTCAAAATGAGCAAAATACTTGCACAAAAACAATAAAGTTTAGCAGTTTGAACATTAAATATCTTGTCTTTGTGGTGTATTCAATTGAATATAGGTTGAAGAGGATTTGCAAACCATTGTATTATGTTTTTATTTACATTTTACACAACGTCCCAACTTCACTGGAATTGGGGTTGTAATTTGTGGTGTTGTGATTGTCTGAGGTGGAGCGCTTCCCTTTTCTGTTCTGTTTTGATATTGTTTATAACTGGAATAATTAATGATCCAAAACGATCTTAGGAGGGCAATATGGACAAACCATTCAAACTCTCTGAATCCATCTGTTTCTGTGTTCTTGAGTGAATAAGTTTGTAAAAATGTATGTGATGGATATTTGCCCCTCCAAATAAAAAGATAACTTTAAAAATGAAAAAACAAAACTAATTTCCAAGGTGATGAGATGTCAGAAATAATGAGAAATTACCAAAGCCCGAAGAGATATTTGTTTTTTGAGCTACTTTTCAGATTTAGTATGTTATATAAAACTGTCAATCCTGTCATATATGAAGATATAAGATTTCTACTTACAAAACTGAGACAATGATTGTGTATCTGGTGTCTTGGTTGTATGGTCGTGCCAACAGAGATCATCATCTCTCACATGTACACTCACTGAGAAAGAATTTACTTAAGGGGACAATAAAGTGTCTATTCTAGTGTTTACTTGATTATATGGATGAATGAAACAATTCATTAAATTTTTTGAAGATCTAAGAACCAAACTCTCTCTAGCCATGGACCTCAGGAAGTAGCTACAGCTTTCTGCCTGGAGAACCTGTGAATTTTTGGTTAATGATGTGTTTTGTTTTTTTTATATTTAAGGATTAGACATATCATCTGACATAAGAGCTAAAATATTAAAAAGAATTATAGAAAGGAGTTTTTTTTCTAATCTAAATTTTGGATCCTGGACCATATTGGACCAATCTGAGGACAGGAGGCAACGTGCCAACTTTCACATTGATCAGAGGTACTCCCCAAAACACAGGAAGGAAGGAAAGAAGGAAGGAAGGACTCTCATCATACTAAGTGTAGAACACCAAACAAACTGTCAGCAGGACATCACATGGCTCCTTAGGGCTGTGGTCAGATTTTACAAACTCAGCATGTATGTAGAATCTACAGTTCTGCAGATGTCTTCAGTTCCATGCAACCATGTAAAATTAGAGAGGATGCTTAGCAACACCCAGTATTATTTAAAACTATCAAGTCAACCTGATGCACTCATCTCACTCATCTTCAACTGCTTATCCAAGATCAGGTGACGGGGGCCTGAAGCCTATCCCAGCAGTCATAGAGTGTGAGATGGGGTACACCCTGGACGGGACGCCAGTCTGTTGCAGGGCCACATATAGACAAACAAACACATTCACACCTGCACACACACCTGCACAGTAAATTCTGCAGAGTAAAATATACTCTGCCAGGATAACATTTGGTCCCAATCCAAATAGAGTTAAATATACTCTATTACAGAGTGAAATCAGCTCTACTGTCTTATCAAATTACATTTTTCAACTCCAATAAGAGTCATTCACAGCATGATAGAGTTGATTTTCCCCTGTGATAGAACTGATTTAGCACCGTGATAGAGTATATTTAACTCTATTTGGACTGAGATCAAATGTTATCTTGACAGAGTATATTTTACTCTACAAAATTTACTGTGTACGGTCAATTTGAAGTTCCCAGTTCACCTAACCTGCATATCTTTGGATGTGGGAGGAAGCCAGAGCACCCGGAGAAAACCCACACAACCATGGCGGAGAAGATGCAAACTCCACACAGAAAGCCCACAGGTGGGAATCGATCCCACAACTTTCTTGCTGTGAAGCAACCGTGCCAACCACTAAACTGTGCTCAATCACTCAGTGCCAAATTTTACCAAAATATAAGACAAACGGCCTCCTTTTGCATCTGGACGACCTGTAATGCTGCGTTTACACATAACAACGACAAGTCACAAATGCCACGAAGTACACATTCTTGGCCATTGATCACGAATGTGATTATTCGGGGCAGAGATGTCTGGTTGCACCTGAGTCTCCTCTCGCTCCTCTGGTTGCTCAGACTCGTTCTCCTGCTCATCGGTTACAACAGCAGGTGGAACACCTGCAGGAGCGTCCTGAGGAGCTTCAGCAGGAACTGTGGAATGACATTTGGAGCCGAGTTTAATTGTGCGCACGTGACAGAAAACTGATTTGTCGTGGTGCGCAGTGAAATGTGATGCCGTGTTACAAGTTGTGTCAAAACTTGACAGTTTCCGTGTCACTTCGTAATAACGCGCGACAGTTTGGGCTCCAAGAACCATCACAGGAACCACTATGAAAGTTGTCACGTTCTATTAAGGATCACTACTCATCAAGACGGATCAACACGCTCAGTTGCGACCTCCACGACATGAGACGAACTGAGGGTGGTGTGTGACATTCGTGGAAGATTTTTTGACAGGCAAAAACATGCTCCACGAATATCAAGAATATCACGCACCAACACGCACGATTAAGAAACCTATTCAGACGCGTTAAGTCACATTAAGAATATCAGGAATGTGTCACAAATGACAGAAAAACGACATTCGTAACGCGTCTTGGTTATGTGTAAACGCACCTTAAGACTTAATCAGTTGTTCCTGGTCTTAAAGACAGTCGCTATAAAAACTGTCCTACAAAAAACAAAATGCAGACAAGCAGAGCGCAGATGGCGCAAAACTAATCTCCAAGTTCATTATAACTTGTATAAAGACAGCCTTCAAATTTTTAATCAAGAACTAAAAAAGTTAGACAATTATTTTTCTCTGATATTATCAATAGTAACTGTAAAAACACTCGCAAATTATTTTCTGTTGTTGAGAGACTAACAAACCCTATTGCATCAACCCCACCAGAATTTCTATCTAAAAAAATCATGCAACAAATTTGCAGCTTTTTTCACAAATAAAATCTTAGAAATAAGACAATCATTAAATACCATCACCTCTTCAAGCCTTACATTTTTATGTGAACCATCTTTACCAGCCATTGCTCCCAGTATATTACAGATTGTTAACTGCTCTCTTAGATTAGGACAATTTCCTCAGGCCTTAAAAATTGCAGTCATAAAACCACTTTTGAAAAAGTCCAACCTGGATGCATCTGTATTAAATAATTATAGACCAATATCAAATCTTCCATTCTTAGGAAAAATTATTGAAAAAGCAGTTTTCCAGCAAATTCATTACTTTATGACACAGAATAATATATTTAATGTATTTCAATCTGGATTTCGACCTAACCATAATACAGAGATTATCAAAGTTCTCAACGACATTCACCTAAATAATGATGCGTCCAAAATCACTGTTTTGGTTTTGTTAGACCTCAGCGCAGCCTTTGATAATGTAGATCATAGCATATTGCTTGACAGATTAGAAAAGTGGGTAGGACTCACTGGTACTGTTTTAAATTGGTTCAAATCCTACCTTCAAGACAGGGAGTATTATGTCTCAATTGGTGATTATAAATCAGATAAAACAAGGATAACGTGTGGGGTTCCTCAAGGGTCCATTCTTGGGCCACTTTTGTTTAATGTCTATATGTTGCCCATAGCTAAAATTATGGAACATTACAATATTTTGTATCATACATATGCAGATGATACTCAACTTTATATTTCAGTATCATCCTAAGACCTAAGTCCCCTACAATCATTAAATGAATGTATAAGTCATATCAATGAGTGGATGTGTCAGAATTTTCTTCAGCTTAACTCAAATAAGACTGAAGTGATAGTCTTTGGCCCCAAAAATGAAAGGTCAAAGGTTATGACTTACCTTGACTGTATCTCACTAACTGCCACAAACCAAGCCATAAATCTTGGTGTCATTATTGATTCTGACCTAACATTTGACAATCACTTAAAAGCTATCACTAAGTCTGCTTATTACCATCTAAAAAATATAGCACAAATTAAACATCTACTGTCTCAACAAGATATCAGAAAACTTATTCATGCTTTCATTTTTAGCAGGCTTGATTATTGTAATGGTGTTTTCACAGGCCTTAGTAAAAAATCATTGGGACAGCTTCAGCAAATTCAAAACGCTGCAGCAAGAGTTCTTACAAATACCAGAAAATTCGATCACATTTCACCAGTCCTCAAAAATTTGCACTGGCTTCCTGTGAGTCAAGATTTTAAAATATTATTGTTGGTATATAAAGCGTTGTCTTGCACCAAAATATATACTAGATATGTTGATTCCTTGTGCGACGCCCAGAGTCCTCAGGTCATCTGGGACAGGTTTACTGTGTGTCCCTAGAATTCGAACTATACACAGTGAGGCAGCCTTTAGTTTTTATGGTCCTCATTTATGGAACAAACTACATGAACATCTGAGGTCTGCCCAAACACTTAGTCTATTTAAATCTGGGCTTAAGACATTTTTATTCAATGCTGCCTTTCAATAACTTATTAAATATATATATATTTATACATTTCCTTTTATTGTAATTCAAATGTCTTGTTTTTAATGTTCTTAATCCTGTAATGTTAAGGTGTTTTTGTTTTTAATCTTGTGAAGCACTTTGAGTTGCTTTGTGCATGAAATTTGCCTTTGCCTTTACATATCCACCCCTTTGTGAATGGGAGAAGGAGAATCAAACAGTGTTACATTTCAATCTTCCACAGATGATGGAATAATTTATTTTTTACAAGATCACTGTGATTCCCTTATAGCTGCAGGATTTGCTGAATCTATGTATAATTTGACACAATTGCCGAGGTGTTGCTCATGTACGTATACACTCAAAAACTGATGCATTGGATGAACTCAATTCAATTATGACCAGGAATTCCATCTAATAAATACAGTAGTGTTCAGAATAATAGTAGTGCTATGTGACTAAAAAGATTAATCCAGGTTTTGAGTATATTTCTTATTGTTACATGGGAAACAAGGTACCAGTAGATTCAGTAGATTCTCACAAATCCAACAAGACCAAGCATTCATGATATGCACACTCTTAAGGCTATGAAATTGGGCTATTAGTAAAAAAAAAAAGTAGAAAAGGGGGTGTTCACAATAATAGTAGCATCTGCTGTTGACGCTACAAACTCAAAACTATTATGTTCAAAATGCTTTCTTAGCAATCCTGTGAATCACTAAACTAGTATTTAGTTGTATGTATAACCACAGTTTTTCATGATTTCTTCACATCTGCGAGGCATCAATTTTGTTTGTTTGGAACCAAGGCAGGGTTTGGAACCCTGCCATGGTTTACTAGTGTGCTTGGGGTCATTGTCTTGTTGAAACACCCATTTCAAGGGCATGTCCTCTTCAGCATAAGGCAACATGACCTCTTCAAGTATTTTGACATATACAAACTGATCCATGATACCTGGTATGCGATATATAGGCCCAACACCATAGTAGGAGAAACATGCCCATATCATGATGCTTGCACCACCATGCTTCACTGTCTTCATTGAGAACTGTGGCTTGAATTCAGAGTTTGGGGGTCGTCTCATAAACTGTCTGCGGCCCTTGGACGCAAAATGAACAATTTTACTCTCATCAGTCCACAAAATATTCCTCCATTTCTCTTTAGGCCAGTTGATGTGTTCTTTGGCAAATTGTAACCTCTTCTGCACATGTCTTTTATTTAACAGAGGGACTTTGCGGGGGATTCTTGCAAATAAATTAGCTTCACACAGGCGTCTTCTAACTGTCACAGCACTTACAGGTAACTCCAGACTGTCTTTGATCATCCTGGAGCTGATCAATGGGTGAGCCTTTGTCATTCTGGTTATTCTTCTATCCATTTTGATGGTTATTTTCCGTTTTCTTCCACGTGTCTCTGTTTTTTTTGTCCATTTTAAAGCACTGGAGATCATTGTAGATGAACAGCCTATACTTTTTGCACCTGCGTATAAGTTTTCCCCTCTCCAATCAACTTTTTAATCAAACTACGCTGCTCTTCTGAACAATGTCTCGAACGTCCCATTTTCCTCAGGCTTTCAAAGAGAAAAGCATGTTCAACTGGTGCTGGCTTCATCCTTAAATAGGGGACACCTGATGCACACCTGTTTGTTCCACAAAATTGACGAACTCACTGACTGAATGCCACACTACTATTATTGTGAACATCCCCTTTTCTACTTTTTTTTACGAATAGCCCAATTTCATAGCCTTAAGAGTGTGCATATTATGAATGCTTGGTCTTGTTGGATTTGTGAGAATCTACTGAATCTACTGGTACCTTGTTTCCCATGTAACAATATGAAATATAATCAAAACTTGGATTAATCTTTTTAGTCACATAGCACTACTATTATTCTGAACATTACTGTATGTAGCGCCAACTCAAATAAACCACATCCATGCAAGATAATTTAATTAAATTTAGTTGGGTCTACATGTATTTATTAGATGGAAATCCTGCCCATAACTGAATTGAGTTCATCCAATGAGTATTTGTTTGAGTGATACACTCAAAAAACTGATTCACTGGAATGGATTCCAACTAATAAATATATGTAGTCCCAACTAAATGAAATTACATTATCTTGCATGGATGTGTTTTATTTGAGTTGGGTCTACATATATTTATTACATGGAAATCCTGCACATAATTGAATTAAGTTCATCCAATGAGTCATTTGTTCACTCAAAAAACTGACTCACTGGATTGGATTCCACCTAATAAATAAAATTCCGCCCATGATCGATTTGATCGAGTTAATCCAATGAGTCATTTGTTTGAGTGATACATTAAAAAACTGACTCAATGGATTGGATTCCACCTAATAAATATGTAGTCACAACTAAATGAAATTACATTTTCTTGCATGGATGTGCTTTATTTGAGTTGGGGCTACATATATTTATTAAATAGAAATCCTACCAATAATTGAATTGAGTTCATCCAAAGAGCCATTTTTTTAGTGTACAGTGTCAGTGGTTTAATTCTATGACAGAGGATGCAGTTTGATATTCTTGCTTCCCTTGCGCAGTCTGTAAGTCTATGAAATGCGACAGAAGCAGCCTGATGTGGAGCGCTGCAGAGCTCTGGTAGCACAGACTCACTCTGTGTGCCCACTGGGAAATGTTAAAAGTGAAGGTGGCTGGTGTGCAGGCACATTTACGACATATAATTTAGCTTTGAGTTTGGCTGTTCCCCCTCGCTCACCTCACCCGTGCTGATCACCGAGCCCCTAACTTACCCTAACTTAACTGCTCTTTGAAGTCCTGCCTCAGCCAATCGCGTCTTGGGATTTAGGAGGTTGAGGGTCAACTTTTACCCATAATGAAAATACGTTGCTAAGTAACAGTTCCGTACAGCATTCGTAAGGTTTGAATCAGACAGGTACGTGTGTAAAATGGGAGGTGTGTGTCTGCATGCTGACAAACGCACCAAAAACAAATCCTACCTTCCCCGCCAGCCATCCTAAGTGTCGGATCTCTTTGCTGCCAGCAATCCCGCTCCTGGCTGTGTTCTGGATGACCTCTGCCATGACCCGCTGTGAAGCAACAACAGGCTGGTGATCATATCTGCACTTCAGACAATCTCATTCATATTTATCTGCAAAGGAGTGAAATCTCTGACCTGTGCCAGTGTGGTTGTGGCAGACTGCATGGCAGAAAACCAGGCCAGGGCCGACGGCTGGTCCAGGCACCGCAGTACCACGGTGTGCCTGGTGTCAGGGGAGTGCAGCTCCAACTGTCTGAAGGAGGAGAAGATAAATCTTGAAAAAGCTTCAATCTCCCAATCTAAGCTTCTGAAACATTTTTTTTTCATATAATTAAGGGCCCAACTAAAAAAGTTCTCATCTGAACACACAGAAATCTCACACAACCTCAATGCATTATGTCAAATATTTATTTTTAGCATCATCAGATGCTCATAACTGTCTTCACATAAGGACTCTCTCTGAGCCAAATGCCACAGTGCGGTCTCTCTGTGAATTTTTTTTTCTTCACGTTTAGTATTTGTTGAGAAAAATGTGTCTGCAAGAAGCTCCTCAATCTCACTGAAGGGCTCTTTGATTTTTGTGCTTTGCTAAATTTGAATTTTAAAATGCTACATATCAGGCCCTCCTCAGCGCATAATGCAGCCAGCATCAAGAGTGAGTTTCATCTTCATGCAACTGCAACAAAATCACTCTGAACACAGAGCGCACACAAACAAAAATACGTTTGTATTCTGAAAGACTGACAGAGGGAGAGCTAAGAATGACGTATCCGTTATCAATGATCCACAAACAGATTAATTACAGCTTACTCGGAGGTTAAGTGATGATTCCCTTTTTAAGCCTCATGGTGGGATTTGAAAGCTGAAACAAATACACGATCGAGATAATGGCTGAAAGACATTTTTATTATTTAGATAATTGGTTTTAATAATTATCGGAAACATTTACAGCGAAATCAGAGGGCATCTCATAAATGAAAAGGGGCCCAACATTCATGAGTGTTCACATCATGAAGGAACAAGAAAGAACAGCAGCCAATCCTTCATGTCCGGAGATAACATGAAGGCTGTGTTGTATTTTTTGTTCTATCTTGTTAGTATGGCACAAGCTGCAACCGCATGAAATAAAGCCGATGCAGATGTGCAGTTCCTTGACTGGCCACTTCAGGCTGGTTCCAAAACAGAGCACTTTTCCATAGCACTCTGTGTTAAAATGTCCAACTTTAGAGCAGAAATAAACATGTTTACAGCCTGGTACAAAAAACAGTTTTGGTCTCTGTGGAAAGTTTCCTCCTCCATGACAACTGTGCGGGGGATGAATTTTTTCTAACTTCTTCATTTAAGATGTTTAAGCCATAAAGTTCTGTAAATTTGTGGGCGAGGTCACTTTGAGTGACAGCGGCTGAGTGTTTCCGCGTCTCGTCTTTGCTCAGACTCCGCGCGATGCAGTTGATGGTGGAAACTGTTTGTTTGGAGTATTTTATTGCAAACACCTGTAACAATACGGCTTGTTGCGTGGTGAAACATCCTAACAGATCATCTAAGACGTCTCTGTTGCAATATTCACACTGAGTGAAACTCTCATCGGATTTAATGTTGTATACTAACGGCGTTAGCACTTTTAACAGCTGTTGGTAGCTACACCTGTTAAGGTGTATTTGTACGATTACTGAGAAAAAGGAAATCGTTAAGATAGCATCACGCAGTCCCCAAGAATATGATTTATGGGTGATTCTTAGACTACGGGCACTTATTATGTCCTTTGATCATATTGTATGAAAAACAGAAAAAAGGGGAAATTTCACACTTTTATAGTTATCTTTACAATGAAAGTGTGTTAAGAAATTTGTTCTAGTAGTCTATGATGACTTTTTCACTTTTTTCAGCATCAATATATGCAAATATTGCTGTTTTGTGCTTGTCCCACACCCAGACTTTTGATCTCCAATGATAAAAATGAATGGTAAAGAAACATTTTTTCTAATGTTTTAAAATATCTCTGAATAAAATATCAGTAAAATAATCAAAACATAATTGGGGTATTCAATGTCATACAACTGTTGTGATTTTTTTTAAACAAAATGTAGTTGTCCCACACTATTGCCGTAATTTCCACCACAACACTGTAATGCCCCTTTAAACAGTTTGTATGAAAGATTGTTTGGGTAGTTTCTATGGAGATAAACAGTGACATCAGAGCACATGTATATAGCGCCAAATCACAACAAACAGTTGCCCCAAGGCGTTTTATATTGTAAGGCAATGGTGTGGTGGAAATTACATTTACAAGGCCAATAGTGCCCGTAGTTAAAGAATCATCCTTATGAGATGAGATGCAAATGAGATGTGTTGCACTGCTTGAGGCAAATGGTGGTCACACCAGATAATGACCTGTTTTCTGACCCCTCCAGACCCCCCTCCCCCCCAATAAAGCAAAATTGCACATTTCAGAGTGGCCTTTTATTGTGGCCAGCCTAAGGCACACCTGTTCAATAATCATGCTGTCTAATCAGTATCTTGATATGACACACCTGTGAGGTGGGGTGGATTATCTTGGCAAAGGAGAAGTGCTCACTAACACAGATTTAGACAGATTTGTCAACAATATTTGCGAGAAATAGATCTTTTGTGAATATTGAAAATGTTTTGGATCTTTGAGTTCAGCTCATGAAAACTGGGAGCTGAACTCGGAAAAAGACACCTGCACCGAGGTGTGACTCAGTGGAAAAAGGCGCGACAGCGGAGCAGCGCCACGACGAAGAGACGCGATCAGAGGAATTGTGAAATACTGGTCAGTCACTATTAATAATTTCTTATGTGTCCAACCTCGTAGGTTGATCGTTAAAATTAAATTTGTTAGTTCTAAAAGCCATCATAACTATTTGTAGGAAAACGTTCTATTTTTATTTCTCAAAAAAATGTTTGGGCCTGAAAACAGGTTGGTCTTATTTTTCTACTAAGGTTTGAACTTTGAGAGTGTTTACACACGAGAGAAAAGTGAGAAAATGTTAATGCCTGTTTGAGAAAAGTGCGTAGTGAGGGGTTTTACAGCCTTAAAACGTCTATAATAACTGTAAAAAATAACGCTGACTACTTCGCAGATTTCACTTATTGCGGGCTATTTTTAGAACGTAACTCCCGCGATAAACGAGGGACCACTGTGTGTATGTATATATATATATATATATATATATATATATATATATATATATATATATATATATATATATATATATATATATATATAAAGCCTATGGTATGGCCACAGCAGATGGTCACCCCGCTGAATCTGGTCTGCTTGAGGTTTCTTCTTATAATGAACAAAGCAGTTTTTCCTTACCACTGTCACCAATGTGCTTGCTCATGGGGTGGGTAAGGTCATGACCGTGCTTGTGCACAGCGGTTTGATATGATACGATTTGTCTCTATTACTAAACTGAATTAAATTGAACTGAACAGCAGCCAAACCATCAGGTTCAGTGATATCATGAAGGAAATTTATCCCTGGTGATGTTGAATTATAACCTCCGCTATCATAACATAAACTACATTTTAGATGAGAGGCAAGACATTTGAAAAGAAGAGACTGGGGAAGGGTGGGTAGAATTCTGATTGGCTGTCACTGGTTGGTGGAGGAATGTGCTCTTTTGGTTTCCTTCTAGTTCATTATTTACCATGTTTGATATTAAACTATAAATAATCACAAGAATAACTTTTCCGGCAGTATTTGTTCCGTGTGAAAGCTTTGAAGTCCAGTAATTAGTTGTAGTAATTAGATACCTGAGAGAAAAGGCAGCAGACGATGTGCAGGGCTGCGTGTATAGTGACTGAAACTGGGTTACAAAGCAGTCAGGAAAATGTTTCCCACAGAAATCTTCTGACGAAAGGCTACAGATTCAACATCAAATCTCACCACATGAAATATAAACGCAACACTTTTGGTTTTGCTCCCATTTTGTATGAGATGAACTCAAAGATCTAAAACTTTTTCCACATACACAATATCACCATTTCCCTCAAATATTGTTCACAAACCAGTCTAAATCTGTGATAGTGAACACTTCTCCTTTTGCTGAGATAATCCATCCCACCTCACAGGTGTGCCACATCAAGATGCTGATTAGACACCATGATTAGTGCACAGGTGTGCCTTAGACTGTCCACAATAAAAGGCCACTCTGAAAGGTGCAGTTTTATCACACAGCACAATGCCACAGATGTCGCAAGATTTGAGGGAGCGTGCAATTGGCATGCTGACAGCAGGAATGTCAACCAGAGCTGTTGCTCGTGTATTGAATGTTCATTTCTCTACCATAAGCCGTCTCCAAAGGCGTTTCAGAGAATTTGGCAGTACATCCAACCAGCCTCACAACCGCAGACCACGTGTAACCACACCAGCCCAGGACCTCCACATCCAGCATGTTCACCTCCAAGATCGTCTGAGACCAGCCACTCGGACAGCTGCTGAAACAATCGGTTTGCATAACCAAAGATTGTCTGCACAAACTGTCAGAAACCGTCTCAGGGAAGCTCATCTGCATGCTCGTCGTCCTCATCGGGGTCTCGACCTGACTCCAGTTCGTCGTCGTACCCGACTTGAGTGGGCAAATGCTCACATTCGCTGGCGTTTGGCACATTGGAGAGGTGTTCTCTTCACGGATGAATCCCGGTTCACACTGTCCAGGGCAGATGGCAGACAGCGTGTGTGGCATCGTGTGGGTGAGCGGTTTTCTGATGTCAATGTTGTGGATCGAGTGGCCCATGGTGACGGTGGGGTTATGGTATGGGCAGGTGTCTGTTATGGATGAAGAACACAGGTGCATTTTATTGATGGCACTTTGAATGCACAGAGATACCGTGACAAGATCCTGAGGCCCATTGTTGTGCCATACATCCAAGAACATCACCTCATGTTGCAGCAGGATAATGCACGGCCCCATGTTGCAAGGATCTGTACACAATTCTTGGAAGCTGAAAATGTCCCAGTTCTTGCATGGCCGGCATGCTCACTGGACATGTCACCCATTGAGCATGTTTGGGATGCTCTGGACCGGCGTATACGACAGCGTGTACCAGTTCCTGCCAATATCCAGCAACTTCGCACAGCCATTGAAGAGGAGTGGACCAACATTCCACAGGCCACAACTGACAACCTGATCAACTCTATGTGAAGGAGATGTGTTGCACTGCATGAGGCAAATGGTGGTCACACCAGATACTGACTGGTATCCCCCCCAATAAAACAAAACTGCACCTTTTTAGAGTGGCCTTTTATTGTGGGCAGTCTAAGGCACACCTGTGCACTAATCATGGTGTCTAATCAGCATCTTGGTATGGCACACCTGTGAGGTGGGATGGATTATCTCAGCAAAGGAGAAGTGCTCACTATCGCAGATTTAGACTGGTTTGTGAACAATATTTGAGGGAAATGGTGATATTGTGTATGTGGAAAAAGTTTTAGATCTTTGAGTTCATCTCATACAAAATGGGAGCAAAACCAAAAGTGTTGCGTTTATATTTTTGTTGAGTGTATATTCCATATTCACTCTGTGTGTGGTGAATTTTCCTCTTCAAATAAACTGAACATCTTTGGAAGCAGCGCCGCACAGTCCAAGTTTTCCTAATGCTTCAAAACAAGAACTACAGATGCAGCGTGGTTTTAAGTGAGCAAACACCTCAGGGACCTGGAAGGAAAAACCCCAGTGAACGTGATGAATCTGCACCACCATCAAACCCATGGTGGTGGCACAGAGCGTCTAGATCAGCTCCAGGTGTTCCTCGGGGTTAAAAATAGAAGCGCTGCCTGTAAAAGGCGAGCTGATTAAGGACGTGCTGAGTGAGACTCATGAGCCAGATGTGCAGCTGGACAAGGCACTAAAACACGACGTGGTGGTCCAACACGGGAGCCGGGAGCCACAGCAGACATGTAAAACCTGCGTATTTATTATTGAGAACACTGCACACAAACATGCCACGTCACTGCTTCCTCAGACGATGGATTTCAATGCAGAAATTACAGAAATCCTTCCTGACATCTAGAATCTAAGTTAACCAACATCAAGTGTGAGTTTGATCCAAGCTTAAGCGCTACTCACAAAATGCATCGATTGCTTGCACCATGTTGTCATAAAGTAACTGACGCAAAGCAAAACCATCTTAATTTAACACCAAGTGATCATTTCACAAGGTTTCTATAGTATAGGTCCATGAGAAACATTATCACTATGAAATAATGGCTGTGATAATGGATGATGTTCTAGAATGAAGACCGGTCTTGTGGTCTTGTATTCTGAGTGCTGAATTGGTCCACAGAATCATTCCAGAACTGTCGGTGGAGCCACGTTCAGGTACATAAGTACCGTATTTTCGGAAGTATAAGTCGCACCTGTCAAAAAAGCCTATTGAAGAGGGAAAAAAACATACATAAGTCACACCTTTTTCTGTGTTATGAGCTCTTTAATTTGGAATTTTTATGCATTGTTGTAGTGTATTTTTTATTACTAGCATTTATTCTTTTACTATTGGAGTTCATTTTGTTTAGTGTTTTGATTCTTGGGAAAGTTCTATATACGAGGTCTGTTAGAAAAGAATCCAACCTTTTTATTTTTTGCAAAAACTATATGGATTTGAATCATGTGTGCTTACATCAGCCAAGCTTGAACCTTCGTGCGCATGAGTGAGTTTTTTCACGCCTGTCGGTTGCGTCATTCGCCTGTGAGCACGCCTTGTGGGAGGAGTGGTCCAGCCTCCTCGGCGGATTTTCATTGTCAGGAAACTGGCTGAGCGACTGCCGCTTTACTGCATCAAAATTTTTTCAGAAACTGTGAGAGACAGCCAGGTGGAAACCATTTGGAAATTCAGATGGCTTTCGGTGAAGATCTTATGGGGATGACACAGATTAAGGAGCATTACAACCGGATTAAAGACGGCCCACAGCGGCTGAGGGCACGCCGCGCTCTGAGTGGCGATCGACACGCTGAAACGACCAGATCATTTCCAAACTGAATGCTTTGTTGATCCGGGACGTCGGCTGACTACTACAGAAATGGCAGAAGAGGTGGACATACCACTTTTTCGGCACATTCCACTGTTACAGGAGTTTTTGTCATGGAAAGACGTGCGGAGGAATTCGCGTGTCGGGACGGAGCCGCATGGCGCAGAACAAAAAGCAACGCCGTGATGAAGCCTCACAGGACATGTTGTGGCATGTTCAGCTCGTCCACAATTTCTCGGATAGTCACACGACTGAAAAGCCACCGAAAGCCGTCTAAATTTTCCGAATGGTGCAAGAGCTGGGCATGTCAGGGCTTGTCCTGTGAGACCAACACCGAGGTGCTTTTGTCCCGCGCCATTAGCAGCTCTGTGGCGAATTCCTCCGCTCCTCTTTCCATGACAAAAACTCCTGTAACAGTGGAATGTGCCGAAAAAGTGGTATGTCCACATCTTCTGCCATTTCTGTAGTAGTCAGACGACGTCCCGGATCAACACAACATTCAGTTTGGAAATGATCTGGTCATTTCAGCCTGTCGATGGCCGCTCGGTGCGTGGCGCGCCCTCTGTCGCTGTGGGCTGTCTTTAATCCAGTTGTAATGCTCCTTAATCTGTGTGATCCCCATAAGATCTTCACCGAAAGCCATCTGAATTTTCCAAATGGTTTCCACCTGGCTGTCTCTCACAGTTTCTGAAAAAACTTTGATGCAGTAAAGCGGCAGTCGCTCAGCCAATTTCCTGACAATGAAAATCTGCCGAGGAGGCTGGATCACTCCTCCCACAAGGCGTGCTCACAGGCAAATGACACAACTGACAGGCGTGAAAAAACTCACGCATGCGCACGAAGGTTCAAGCTTGGCTGATGCAAGCACACATGATTCAAATCCATATAGTTTTTGCAAAAAATAAAAAGGTCGGATTCTTTTCTAACAGACCTCGTAAACAGTCATTATAATCTATATATTAAAAGCCAAGTGGCCTCTGTGTGCATACATATGGCTTTGATCAAACTGGGGAGAGTTGACATTTGCAGTTTGGTATGCTAAAATGGAACACTGATAGGACAAATTTTATGGAGAAACTACAGATATTAGCTAACAACAGTGAACAATGGAAGTTGATAATTACATTCTGGACTAACACACCATTCCAAATAATTATATAACCTTTGCATAATTTATTAGCACTGTTAAAAAAATGTCAGCTACATATTTTATAAACACGACCCAATTTAGAGGCCATGGATCCCTACATATTTTCGGTATATAAGGTGCACCAGAGTATACGAGGTCTATTAGATAATAAACCGAGCCTTTTATTAATTTTTTTTAACTATATGGATTTGAATGACGTGCGATTACACCAATCATGCTTGAACCCTCGTGCGCATGCGTGAGTTTTTTCATGCGTGTCGGTGACGTCATTTCCCTGTGGGCAGGCCTTGAGTGAGATGTGGTCCCGCCCTCTCGGCTGAATTCCTTTGTTTCACACGCTACTCGAAACGGCGCGCGTTGCTTTATCAAAATTTTTTGTGGACCTGTGAGGAATATCCGAGTGGACACTATTCGAGAAATTAAGCTGGTTTTCGGTGAAAAGTTTAACGGCTGATGAGAGATTATGGGGTGTTTCTGTCGGTGTAAGGACTTCCCACGGCGCGGGATGTCGTGCAGCACTTCCAGGCGCCGTTGTCGGCCTGTTTCGACCTGAAAACATCCTAATTTAAGGCTTAATTCACCCAGGACGTCGTGAGAGAACAGAGAAGACTCAGAAGAGGCCGGCATGAAGACTTTATGCGGACATTCCACTGTTTAAGGACATTTTTTAATGAAAGACGTGCGTGAAATTCGCCGAGTCGTTTCCGTGACGACTCGGCGAATCTGTGTGCGCCGTGACAGGAAAAACACGTCCGTGTTGAAAACCATTTGTAAAATTCAGGCGGCTTTTGATGGCTTTCAACAAGTGAGTAACTGAGAAACTGTTTAACAGCTTGGGCATGTTCCAACTTGCCCGTTAAGGTTTCCAACGGAGGTGTTATTCCTGTAGCAACCCCCCATGGTCAGGTCCGGCCCGACATGCAACTCTGCCCGCACGTTCTTTCATTACAAAATGTCTGTTAACAATGGAATGTCCGAATAAACTCCTCATGCCGACTTCTTCTGAAAGATCTCTGACGACTTATGGGTCAACAGAGCCTGAAATGTGGAAGTTTTCAACTTGAAACGGCGAGACGCTGCCGCCTCGAAGCGCAGATCGCCGTCAGGCGCCGTGGGCCGTCCTTACGGCGACACTACCAGACCAAAATCTCTTATTAGCCGTTAAAATTTTTACCGAAAACCAGCTGAATTTATCGAATGGTGTCCACTCAGTTGTGCCTTACAGTTTTGAAAAAATTTTGATCAAACAAAGCAGCAGTCTCTGAGCCATTCCTAAACAATGAAAAAATCGACGAGAGGGTGGGCGACTCCTCACTCAAAGACTGCCCACAGGCGAATGATGGTAACCGACAGGCGTGAAAAAACTCTCGCATGCCCACGAGGGTTCAAGCATGTCTGATGTAATCACACGTGATTCAAATCCATATGGTTTTTGAAAAAAAAAAAATAAGGTTGGATACTTTTCTAATAGACCTCGTAAGTCACAGGGCCTGCTAAACTAGTAAAAAACATTGTGACTTATACTCTGGAAAATACAGTATTTGGACAGCAAAATTTATTCATTAATTAACTTTTTAAATAGCCTCTACTGGTGGTTGGCTCTCACTGCGGTATTGTATCACTTCCTGTTCCGGAGCACAGCGGTGTTTTTCTGTATCTGTTAGCTGTTTAATCTGCGCAGTTAGATTGATCTAGTTATCTAGATTACGATTTGTTTCCCAGTGTAATCTTTACGTGCCTTAACTAAAGCACTCCTTCTGCTGAATCACCTCTAAATTATTTACACATTATTCACTTTGCGTGTTTTTAGGAATCCGCTAGCTTAGCATAGCTACTAGCTCTTAGCCGATTTAGCATGGCGGCTTCTCCTGTCTCTCCTGCACTTTTCTGCTCTGGGTGTGAAATGTTTAGTTATTCCTCGGCCTCCTTTAGCAGTAACGGTAATTGTAATAAGTGTAGCTTATTCATAGCTTTGGAGGCCAGGCTGGGCGAATTGGAGACTCGGCTCCGCACCGTGGAAAATTCTACAGCTAGCCAGGCCCCTGTAGTCGGTGCGGACCAAGGTAGCTTAGCCGCCGTTAGTTACCCCCTGGCAGATCCCGAGCAGCCGGGAAAGCAGGCCGACTGGGTGACTGTGAGGAGGAAGCGTAGTTCTAAACAGAAGCCCCGTGTACACCGCCAACCAGTTCACATTTCTAACCGTTTTTCCCCACTCGGCGACACACCCGCCGAGGATCAAACTCTGGTTATTGGCGACTCTGTTGTGAGAAATGTGAAGTTAGCGACACCAGCAACCATTGTCAATTGTCTTCCGGGGGCCAGAGCAGGCGACATTGAAGGAAATTTGAAACTGCTGGCTAAGGCTAAGCGTAAATTTGGTAAGATTGTAATTCACGTCGGCAGTAATGACACCCGGTTACGCCAATCGGAGGTCACTAAAATTAACATTAAATCGGTGTGTAACTTTGCAAAAACAATGTCGGACTCTGTAGTTTTCTCTGGGCCCCTCCCCAATCAGACCGGGAGTGACATGTTTAGCCGCATGTTCTCCTTGAATTGCTGGCTGTCTGAGTGGTGTCCAAAAAATGAGGTGGGCTTCATAGATAATTGGCAAAGCTTCTGGGGAAAACCTGGTTTGTTAGGAGAGACGGCATCCATCCCACTTTGGATGGAGCAGCTCTCATTTCTAGAAATCTGGCCAATTTTCTTAAATCCTCCAAACCGTGACTATCCAGGGTTGGGACCAGGAAGCAGAGTTGTAGTCTTACACACCTCTCTGCAGCTTCTCTCCCCCTGCCATCCCCTCATTACCCCATCCCCGTAGAGACGGTGCCTGCTCCTAGACCACCAATAACCAGCAAAAATCTATTTAAGCATAAAAATTCAAAAAGAAAAAATAATATAGTACCTTCAACTGCACCACAGACTAAAACAGTTAAATGTGGTCTATTAAACATTAGGTCTCTCTCTTCTAAGTCCCTGTTGGTAAATGATATAATAATTGATCAACATATTGATTTATTCTGCCTTACAGAAACCTGGTTACAGCAGGATGAATATGTTAGTTTAAATGAGTCAACACCCCCGAGTCACACTAACTGTCAGAATGCTCGTAGCACGGGCCAGGGCGGAGGATTAGCAGCAATCTTCCATTCCAGCTTATTAATTAATCAAAAACCCAGACAGAGCTTTAATTCATTTGAAAGCTTGACTCTTAGTCTTGTCCACCCAAATTGGAAGTCCCAAAAAACAGTTTTATTTGTTATTATCTATCGTCCACCTGGTCGTTACTGTGAGTTTCTCTGTGAATTTTCAGACCTTTTGTCTGACTTAGTGCTTAGCTCAGATAAGATAATTATAGTGGGCGATTTTAACATCCACACAGATGCTGAGAATGACAGCCTCAACACTGCATTTAATCTATTATTAGACTCTATTGGCTTTGCTCAAAAAGTAAATGAGTCCACCCACCACTTTAATCATATCTTAGATCTTGTTCTGACTTATGGTATGGAAATAGAAGACTTAACAGTATTCCCTGAAAACTCCCTTCTGTCTGATCATTTCTTAATAACATTTACATTTACTCTGATGGACTACCCAGCAGTGGGGAATAAGTTTCATTACACTAGAAGTCTTTCAGAAAGCGCTGTAACTAGGTTTAAGGATATGATTCCTTCTTTATGTTCTCTAATGCCATATACCAACACAGTGCAGAGTAGTTACCAAAACTCTGTAAGTGAGATAGAGTATCTCGTTAATAGTTTTACATCCTCATTGAAGACAACTTTGGATGCTGTAGCTCCTCTGAAAAAGAGAGCTTTAAATCAGAAGTGCCTGACTCTGTGGTATAACTCACAAACTCGTAGCTTAAAGCAGATAACCCGTACGTTGGAGAGGAAATGGCGTCTCACTAATTTAGAAGATCTTCACTTAGCCTGGAAAAAGAGTCTGTTGCTCTATAAAAAAGCCCTCCGTAAAGCTAGGACATCTTTCTACTCATCACTAATTGAAGAAAATAAGAACAACCCCAGGTTTCTTTTCAGCACTGTAGCTAGGCTGACAAAGAGTCAGAGCTCTATTGAGCTGAGTATTCCATTAACTTTAACTAGTAATGACTTCATGACTTTCTTTGCTAACAAAATTTTAACTATTAGAGAAAAAATTACTCATAACCATCCCAAAGACGTATCGTTATCTTTGGCTGCTTTCAGTGATGCCGGTATTTGGTTAGACTCTTTCTCTCCGATTGTTCTGTCTGAGTTATTTTCATTAGTTACTTCATCCAAACCATCAACATGTTTATTAGACCCCATTCCTACCAGGCTGCTCAAGGAAGCCCTACCATTATTTAATGCTTCGATCTTAAATATGATCAATCTATCTTTGTTAGTTGGCTATGTACCACAGGCTTTTAAGGTGGCAGTAATTAAACCATTACTTAAAAAGCCATCACTTGACCCAGCTATCTTAGCTAATTATAGGCCAATCTCCAACCTTCCTTTTCTCTCAAAATTTCTTGAAAGGGTAGTTGTAAAACAGCTAACTGATCATCTGCAGAGGAATGGTCTATTTGAAGAGTTTCAGTCAGGTTTTAGAATTCATCATAGTACAGAAACAGCATTAGTGAAGGTTACAAATGATCTTCTTATGGCCTCAGACAGTGGACTCATCTCTGTGCTTGTTCTGTTAGACCTCAGTGCTGCTTTTGATACTGTTGACCATAAAATTTTATTACAGAGATTAGAGCATGCCTGTTGTGTGTTGGGGGGTGTGGCTGGATATTTTGGTGTTCTTTTCTTTTCTTTGCTCTTCAGGTGGCATGGAAACTGATTTGTCTGTGGAGAAGGTGCTGGCTGAAGAGTCCTCACCCTCATCAACATCATGTGTAGCACCTGTGACAGGTGCTCACATGCAACCTTAAAGACTTTCAGCTGAAGCAGATAATTGGATGGCGTTCTGCATTTAAGTCATGTGTGATTCAAGCAGAACTGCTGGGAACTCGACCTTGTGATGTTCGTTTGTGAGACGCTGAGGACCGCGCCTGTGTTTGACACATCGAGCCCGTGAAGCAAGGAAGGGTGAGGACACATGCTGTCAGCACACATTAAAGGTAATTAAGTGTTTGACTAATTGTTGATAGTAACTTGGTGTTTTGTTACACAGTATACTTGAATTGTGATGAGAATTGTGCAGCTTGCTTCTCACTGCTGTGGCGTGCGGATAAGTGATCCTCCACCTGTTATGAGAAGCTGCTCATTTGCATAAAGTTAAAAAAGATACAGACCTGAATGTGTTGCTGATAGCGTGCGTCTTTTGAAAGATATTGTTGTAACTGCTGACTTACCTCACCTCTTCTTTGCTTCACAGAGAGTCAGTTTGTTGTGTCCACCTGGGGGGTGTTTGGCGGTGGTAGTGGGTCCAGGAGCGCCGGGCTTTGATCCTTGCGGGCGCTGGAGAGCGTGCCAACAGTCACTCCACCAGAAGGACGCTATTTTTGTTTTTACACTTTTTATGCACAGCGGGTGTAATAAATATATTGTTTTTGGAACCGCATTTCTGGTTATTTGTAGCGCTGGGTTCTGTCTGACGCAGGTCCGCTCCTCAACCCGCGTCGACACATAACAGTAGTTCCCGGCCATTCCATAATGGACCCAGCGGCAGAAGCGGTTCCTTTTGTCGAAAAAGTTCAAGAACACTTGGAGAAAATATGGGAGCAATTACAGCATCTCGCAAACCAAATTAAACAAACAGACGTCCGTGTTACGGAGCTTGCAGCGCAAGCCGCTCCACTTCCTGCTGCTCCAGCTGCGGCATCATCGATACTAGTGCAGATAACTCCGTCACCCAGAGATTCGGCGTCCGAACCGATTGTTTGTCGTCCAGAGCCTTGTGTGGTGATGCAATGTTTTCTGGTTTCTGCTCAGTCAGGTTGGAGCCCCGCAGCTTTACGAGGAATGTTTGTAGATGGGTTAAATGAGTCATTAAAAGACGAGCCGGCAGTCCGTGACGGGCCAAACGATTTAGATGAGCTAATATCGTTGGTGATTCATCTAGATGATCGGATGAAGGAGCGTGGACGCGAGAGAGGACGCCCATCAGAGCGGGTTTTTTCGTCTCGGGGCTTTCCCCGACGCAGATCTGAGCCGCCTCTTCTTCGCCCCACTGAGGCTCCTCCGACGGGACCTCTGGCTCCTCCTGTTGATGAGCCCATGCAGCTCGGACGAACAGAGATTACTGTATTGCCCCGACATGTAAACGTCAAGAAAAATAATGGTGACGTATCTCCAGGTGTTCTGGGACAGGCAATATAACACACATTAAAAAAAAAAAAAAAAAAAAAAAAAAAAAATCTAGTACGGGTTAATGTTTTGTTTTCTTTAAATAGGGGTTATAATTTGTTTGGGGAGTCAGAGGCGTGTCTGGTGGAGTGACTGTTAGGCGGTTAGAAGTCTGCCTGGGCTCACGTCATTGTTAATTTCTATGTGTTTTTAGGTATTTTCTGTTTGGGTTGTTGGGTCGTTTTATTTTGTTGTTTTATTTCTCTACATCCCTAACCCCAACCTCACTTGCCCCAAGACTGTTTGTCTTGTGGGTTGTGGGGTGGTGCAGGTTGGTCACGCTGAGTATTCTCAGAAGACCTCTGCACCTGGGGGGGGGGGGGGGGTGGGTGTTAGAGGCGTTTTTCTTTGTTTGGTTAGGGCCCGGTTCCACTCCAGCCTCGGTGAGCCTTTGTACCGTTCGTCATTGGTGTTGCCGGGGTTTGGTGCAACGGAGACTTACCTCAGTTGGAGGGGTGGGCCGATCTGTTGCCGTTCGCCATTTCGGTAGTTCCACCCCTCCCGAGAGGCTGGGGTATGGTCGAGTTGGGGCACCGGACGTATTTCCGGTTCTCCGCTGCGCCTTGGGGTTGGAGCTGGGTTAGTTTTTTCCTGTTCCCTTCTCCGGCTTAATGGTTTGAGCTGTTCGCCAAAGTTGAGCCGCCGAGGGGCTCTGGGAGGGACCCGGGGTCTTTCGGGGTGCCGGGGAGGGTAACAGGGTTTACGGTCGTTTTATATCCCCCCGGGGTTGTTTTTGGTAGTCCTCCGGGGGTTGATTTTTGATTTTGTTCTGTTTCCTTCCGGGTTCCACCTCCAGGGTTGATGGGACGGTCCTCTGGGGGGGAATTGGCTTGGGGCCAACTAGCCAAGTGTGACCGGGTCTGGGGTTCCGGGGTTGTGGGGAGGGTACCTCCTGGGGTTGATGGTACGGTCCTCTGGGGGGCGCCGTTTGCTCCATGTACACCTGGGGACCTTTGTGGGATTATGGTTCTGGCTGTTCCTCCTGGAACTGGCGATGAAGGCCTTCTGGGGGGGGTTGGGCTCTGCAGGTCATTCTGGGGGGGTTGTTTGTTATTTTTCTTTTATGCATTTACGTTTGTATTGTGTTTGTGGGGCTGTGTTGGGTTTTTGCGTTTGGGAGTCTTTCTTTTCTTCCCGGGGTTTGATGGGACGGTCCCCTGGGGAGGTTTTGGGTGGGTTTTATGTTTTTTTCTGTGTTGAATTGTACTGGGGAATGTTTTAGGGCTTTTGTTGAGCCAGCCGGCCTTCCAGCTGCGGTGCCTATCCTGCTGTCTGTGGTGCTGTCTGCTTCCTGACGTGGACCCCGGAGGGAGGTGCTGTTCTCGGGCCTGGTCTGTTCGGTCGCCGGGAGGCTTCCCGTTGATGGGGGGGTACTGTTGTGTGTTGGGGGGTGTGGCTGGATATTTTGATGTTCTTTTCTTTTCTTTGCTCTTCAGGTGGCATGGAAACTGATTCTTCTGTGGAGAAGGTGCTGGCTGAAGAGTCCTCACCCTCATCAACATCATGTGTAGCACCTGTGACGGGTGCTCACATGCAACCTTAAAGACTTTCAGCTGAAGCAGATAATTGGATGGCGTTCTGCATTTAAGTCATGTGTGATTCAAGCAGAACTGCCGGGAACTCGACCTTGTGATGTTCGTTTGTGAGACGCTGAGGACCGCGCCTGTGTTTGACACATCGAGCCCGTGAAGCAAGGAAGGGTGAGGACACATGCTATCAGCACACATTAAAGGTAATTAAGTGTTTGACTAATTGTTGATAGTAACTTGGTGTTTTGTTACACAGTATACTTGAATTGTGATGAGAATTGTGCAGCTTGCTTCTCACTGCTGTGGCGTGAGGATAAGTGATCCTCCACCTGTTATGAGAAGCTGCTCATTTGCATAAAGTTAAAAAAGATACAGACCTGAATGTGTTGCTGATAGCGTGTGTCTTTTGAAAGATATTGTTGTAACTGCTGACTTACCTCACCTCTTCTTTGCTTCACAGAGAGTCAGTTTGTTGTGTCCACCTGGGGGGTGTTTGGCGGTGGTAGTGGGTCCAGGAGCGCCGGGCTTTGATCCTTGCGGGCGCTGGAGAGCGTGCCAACAGTCACTCCACCAGAAGGACGCTATTTTTGTTTTTACACTTTTTATGCACAGCGGGTGTAATAAATATATTGTTTTTGGAACCGCTTTTCTGGTTATTTGTAGCACTGGGTTCTGTCTGACGCAGGTCCGCTCCTCAACCCGCGTCGACACATAACAATGCCATAGGTATTAAAGGCACTGCGCTGCGGTGGTTTGAATCATATTTGTCTAATAGATTACAATTTGTTCATGTAAATGGGGAATCTTCTTCACAGACTAAAGTTAATTATGGAGTTCCACAAGGTTCTGTGCTAGGACCAATTTTATTCACTTTATACCTTATTCACTTAGGTAGCATTATTAGACGGTATTGCTTAAATTTTCATTGTTACGCAGATGATACCCAGCTTTATCTATCCATGAAGCCAGAGGACACACACCAATTAGCTAAACTGCAGGATTGTCTTACAGACATAAAGACATGGATGACCTCTAATTTCCTGCTTTTAAACTCAGATAAAACTGAAGTTATTGTACTTGGCCCCACAAATCTTAGGAACATGGTGTCTAACCAGATCCTTACTCTGGATGGCATTACCCTGACCTCTAGTAATACTGTGAGAAATCTTGGAGTCATTTTTGATCAGGATATGTCATTCAAAGCGCATATTAAACAAATATGTAGGACTGCTTTTTTGCATTTACGCAATATCTCTAAAATTAGAAAGGTCTTGTCTCAGAGTGATGCTGAAAAACTAATTCATGCATTTATTTCCTCTAGGCTGGACTATTGTAATTCATTATCAGGTTGTCCTAAAAGTTCTCTAAAAAGCCTTCAGTTAATTCAAAATGCTGCAGCTAGAGTACTAACGGGGACTAGAAGGAGAGAGCATATCTCACCCATATTGGCCTCTCTTCATTGGCTTCCTGTTAATTCTAGAATAGAATTTAAAATTCTCCTTCTTACTTATAAGGTTTTGAATAATCAGGTCCCATCTTATCTTAGGGACCTCGTAGTACCATATCACCCCAATAGAGCGCTTCGCTGTCAGACTGCAGGCTTACTTGTAGTTCCTAGGGTTTGTAAGAGTAGAATGGGAGGCAGAGCCTTCAGCTTTCAGGCTCCTCTCCTGTGGAACCAGCTCCCAATTCAGATCAGGGAGACAGACACCCTCTCTACTTTTAAGATTAGGCTTAAAACTTTCCTTTTTGCTAAAGCTTATAGTTAGGGCTGGATCAGGTGACCCTGAACCATCCCTTAGTTATGCTGCTATAGACGTAGACTGCTGGGGGGTTCCCATGATGCACTGTTTCTTTCTCTTTTGCTCTGTATGCACCACTCTGCATTTAATCATTAGTGATCGATCTCTGCTCCCCTCCACAGCATGTCTTTTTCCTGGTTCTCTCCCTCAGCCCCAACCAGTCCCAGCAGAAGACTGCCCCTCCCTGAGCCTGGTTCTGCTGGAGGTTTCTTCCTGTTAAAAGGGAGTTTTTCCTTCCCACTGTAGCCAAGTGCTTGCTCACGGGGTCGTTTTGACCGTTGGGGTTTTACATAATTATTGTATGGTTTTTGCCTTACAATATAAAGCGCCTTGGGGCAACTGTTTGTTGTGATTTGGCGCTATATAAAAAAATTGATTGATTGATTGATTGATTGAAATGTTGCTTGTGTACAGAACCACAACGGAGATGAAATGACTCAGTAATGAGTGATCAGACTGGAAGACCAGGTTCAAAGGACAGCAATCAGGATCTTAGGATATTGTGAAGACATCAATGCAAGATGTTGACAGATGTAACGACAGCAGAGTTGGGCCTTAGAAGAGGCATGCATTCTCTGACCAACTAGTTACTAATTCATCATGCTAGTCCACCCCTTTAACCCATTTAGGGGTTGGCTGGGAGTTAGACAGACTCAGGCACTGCCCAGATGGTGGCACCTTCAGGTGCCTCTTAAAGCTTCAAATCTGCACTTCAGAAAACCTACAGGTGATGTGACTGAAGGCTATTTACAGTCTGTGTGTCATACTGAGGTTGAATTGATAAGAAAACGTGTTTTTTTTCAGTTAGTTTTCCTAGTTACTGAATTCCACCTACGTTAGACTGGTGGCCTGTCCAGGGTTTAGCCCGCCTCTCGCCCAATGAGTGCTGGGATTGGTTCCAGCTTCCCCATCACAGCTTTAGAAAATGGATGGATTCCATCCAACATTCGTGCTGATGACGGCACACTCAGTGTGTTAATGTGTCCCAAAGTTGTCCCTAAATTGATTTTTGCCCCCGTGCTGTTTGAAAATCTCATTGTCATTTTACAAACCAATTAAATTGACACATTCACTGTGACACAATGATTTAATCTATTTAAAAACATCTGTCTAGAAGGAAGCTAAAAAGAACACCACAGAGTAATCCCTTTAGGGTTAGAGGAAGTCATTTCTTTTTCTCTCTCCTCTGTAGAAAGGAGGAGCATCGAGGAGCGTCTGGGTCACATAAGGTAACTCAGAGCTGAACACTTACATGTGAGGACCTAATCAGTGTCCTAGATTTAGTGTGAATGAACTGCTGACGTAAGTGTATGACACCAAAAGCTGTCTCCTATGGTTTGTCCTTCACTCCAGACTGGTTTTGTTTTGGTGTGCATCTCTCCTACCTGTTGTCTGGGTCCGGCGTGGTCATAGCACGGGTGACGTAGCACATCTGGAGGGGTATACATCTGCGGTCACCCTGCAAAGATGGGGAGGGCAAAGTAGAACTTGGAGGACTACAGGAGGAGGGGGTGGGCGAGCCACCGAGACGGGGGGAGTCAGGAGGAGGGGTCTCCCAGCTGATCTGTGACACAGGAGATCCTTTCTTCACATACGGCGTGGCCTCACGCATGTACTTCACTGGCAGAAAAACATGAGAGGCACATTTAATTTTCATTTGTTATGGCACAAAACAAACCTGAACTAAGGAAGGAAAAGTTATCAAAAACACAGCAAAATATATTTATAGTAAAGTTTAATCAGTCCACCCAGCTGTAAAATATATATTTTTGCATATATTTGAATATATCAGGTGTGTTTTTTCTAAATACTATTAACTAGTCTGTGCACAAAGAGTACATACTTATCCTTCTAAACATCTGTTAAATGTTATCAGTAATACACAACATAATCATCTTCTGGCATTTGCATATCATCATAATATGTTAGTTGTTAACATATCACTTGTCTTTGGTAAAAATTACACCACAGTATATCTAGGGAGAAGGATGCTGAGGATGGAGCCACCAAGGAGGCCAACGAGGAGGTTTATGGAAATGCTGAGGTAGGACATGCAGGTGGTTGGTGGTGTGACAGAATGAGATGGAGACAGATGATCTGCTGTGGTGCCCCCTAGCATGAGCAGCCATAAGAATATGAAGAAGATGCTCGGAATGGTAAGTATCTCGGGGTCTTGTTCACGAGTGAGGGATGGATGGAGCGTGAGATCGATAGACGGATCTGTGCAGCATCTGCAGTGATGCGGTCACTGTATCGGACCGTCGTGGTGAAGACAGAGCTGAGTAGGGGGGCAAAGCTCTCGATTTACCGATCGATCTACGTTCCAATCCTCACCTATGGTCATGAGATTTGGCTCATGACCGAAAGAACGAGATGGCTTGGGAACGCCTTGGGGTTCCCCCGTAGGAGCTGGGGGAGGTGTGTGTGGATCGGGAGGTCTGGGCGGCTTTGCTTGAGCTGCTGCCCCCGCGACCCTTTCTTTTTTGGGAGCCCTGGGATGCTGGTCTGTGCACAGGACTATATATAGTTGTTTAGATGTTTGCATGTTCTGACAATTCTGTGTTGTGTTTTTGATTTATCTGTTCCAAGGTCATTGCAGATGGTCATCCCACTGAGTCTAGTCTCCTTAAAGTTTCTTCTCATAATCAAAAAGTAACCACTTGTAAGCTCTTTTTGGTGTGCTTGCTCATGGGATGGGTAAGGTTTAAACAATGCTCATGTATAGCGCCTTAGGCTGATTTATGTTGTAATTTGGCATCGTAATATTGAATTGAATTGCTAGTGTTGTGGATGCAATGACATCCGGCACCCGTGCATGCTCCCAGTTTTAATCTGATGAGAGGTCTCTGCAGAGCCCAGCACAAAGATGAGTGGATGGCCTCAGGAAACTTGGCAGTGTGACATTTCTCTCTTTAGTAACAAAATATTACAGCTAAACTCGGCACATGTTCAGCAAATATCACCCTGCAGTCTTACTCTTTAAGGTTTGCAAGAAAACAATGACATTTCATAAATATAAGCCTCTTAAAAAAATTGCATCAACACCTTTTTGTATCACTGAAAAGGAAACAATTATAGGATGCAGATTATTCAGTTTACTGACAGACGGCAGAAACCCAACAGTTCACGTGAACACCTTGTGAATACTCTATCAGTCAGAGTCAAACATCACGGGATGCACGTTTCTGTGAGAGAGCAAACTAGAGCAGCAGCGATCGAGCTCTGCATCGTGAATGTTACGGTGTGTGCTGAATGAATTGGAAAATTGCACTGTACAAGCCACGTAACATTGGCATATATATGGCTGCTGGCATTTGTAATCCAGGATGTGAAATATTCGTGGGACGTGCACTATAGAGCCTCGTGAGATGGTATAACAAGCCTAACCGCCAACCTGTGGCGACTAGAAGACAGGCTGACGCAATAACAATTCAGCCGAGGTGATGCGAGTGTGTCATCAAAGACACTACGCTGACACTTCAAGCAATATTCTCATAACCTAATTATTCACATCTGTTGCTATAAGAAATAAGATGTACAACTTGATGGCATTGATTAACTGACTTAATCAGGTGGTTAATGGTGGAAATCAACTGTTCTTAATTGGATATGATATTCACCTTTTGCCTTGTTGCTTTATGCACTCTGGAACAATAAGATACAGAATTTACAGATACAGATATTTTCAAAATGGCTTTACTGAGTGAGTGTTACTGAATTACATCTGGTTTATATTTGGTGTCAGGGAGTTGGAACATTTTCAAATCAACACTGCGCATTTTTTCAACTGAGAAATCCAAGCATGTCACTCTGTGTCACTGTGATGCTAACTAGCTTTCACAGCTAATGTTCCAAAATTAGATGAGTATAATTTATATGTCATTGTAAGATAAGACTGTATAGTTCAGACACTCTTTACAAGTGATTATATATCAGTAGTGCCCAACCTAGCTAGCTAGCAATAGTATTGAAGTAATGATTCACTAAGATGGCTAGCTTAGCTAGTATACAATAGATTAAAAAATAAACTGATTCAGCTGCATTTACATATTGAATGGACAAAAACCCAGAGTTTCAGTATTAAAAATAACTTCTGCTCAACATTTCAACTGCTACTGTAGTTAAACACACATACACAGGTCACATGATGAGGCACATCCAGATTCAAGATAGTGTAAGCAGCTAGTTAAAAGGCTGTTTGACGTCTCCCACTTCCAAGTCACCAAAATCACCTGGTTGAGTTGACACAGCAGCACACTCAAACCATTAATTACACTGGGATATGTTAGGTTCTTTTATCGCAGTGAGTGATCCCCAAAAGAAATGGACAGGAAACGGACTTCAAAGTTTAGATGTTGTATTGCAAAAGTTCTTACACTGATACAGAAAGCCATCTCAACGCTGGGATCTTGACCAGGTCGCATGCAAACACCTGGAACAAAGAACCCAGTTTCCCTTACCAAAAAATAGTACATGCAAGTATGTTTCAAGTATACTTCCAGTTTACTTTTTATATACTTATCAGTACTATTTTTTGGTAAGGGTTTCCACTTTACGCTACCTTTTGTTCCTTCAGCCTAAGCCCCATTTGGGCGGTCCTTAACCTGGCTTGAATCAGTGTCTATGTGATATGGCTGCAAAGTGAGGTGAAAATACGTGGGTGTCTGTCCGTGTTGCGTTCATGGTTGTTGTGTGAAAATCTTATAGTGTGTGTTTACGTCTGTAATGTAGTGTCACGCAATAAAACAGAGTGTTCCATCATGCTGATTGTTTTTATCAATTAAACATCTATAAAAAGATCAGTTGGTTTTATCAATTAGACAGCTGTAAAAAGATCAGATAGTTTTACCAAACACAAGGACATTTTGTGCGTCAGCCATTTTGAAAAACAGTTAGGTTAAGATCAGATAGTTACAAGGGCACTTTGGAAGTGTGTCAGCCACTTTGTGTTATGCATCATGGAACACTCTTACAGGTATGTAAACTAAATCACATTTATTTGAATTCATCAAGAAAAACAATGCTACATTTTACCTTACTCTGCTGATTGATCAAATTTTGCAGCACAGTAAAGTGGTTGAACAAAAATTCAGGATTTGATACTACTGCAGGATATGTATTTGTCACGGGTAATTTTCACTATATTCTGATCATTTATAGACTGGGGAGGAGGGTGGTGGCCAAGTAATAAACTTAGTGCGCTTGTTTCCAGTGTGGAAGGTTCCCAGTTCAAACCCACCCCTGCCTATTCTCCATGCATAAAACCTGGGCCAAATCAATATGCAGATCTGCTGTGGCGACCCCAAGTCAAACGAGGGGGTGCCTAAGGGACTTACTGATAAATTACAACTTGACTGATATAAATTTCCACATTAGTGTCAGAACTACAGGGGAATATTACAGAAAATATAAAGAAGGCAGAGGGGAAAGCCAAAAAAGTATTACATATGAAGTACATTCTGTGCCCATTGGTGCCAGTGTAACAGTATATCTTCCCCGCTGGATATCAAATACCCCCCCGACAGGCAACATTCCTACAGGCAGCACTGATTAGCCCAAACCTTGATAAGGCCCAGTTAGGATAGAGCAATCTTTAAACTTTACATTTCATGGATGTTTTATGGTCCCACATAAAGCGGTTTGATTGTAAAGAAACATATGTTTAAGAAACATAATGAAAATGAGAGGCCTATAATGTCTGCCACCTTTCTCAAATCTCTTTTGTACAAAATAGGTCATAAATATAAAGAGTGGCAGATAGGAATCAACAGAATAATATAAATGTAGCATGAAACTGACAAATATGATTATTTGAAACAGTATGATTCTCACTGGACGAGCAGCTTGGCAGGGGAAAGTATTAATAAAGATGTGTTCAAATCATTTTTATCCACTAAATATTACAGTAAAGTGGTTTCAAGTTTTAGTAGCATGAAGAATGAGTCAAACGTTATGCCGCGTTCACACCGGGCGCGACACGAGCAACAGCTGTGACAGGTTGCCATGTAATCCCTATGGAAGGACGTGTTGTGGCGCCAAGCCACGCAACACGACGCGATAGATGCGAATGAAGCGACGCAAATGAAGCGATTCTGAGCGATAGGCGTGTTTGTGGCGTGATATCGCGTCGCGTTGCCCTCCTCCCCAAGTTGAAAGATCTGAACTTTTTCATCTTGTCGTGCTGCGATGACCAATCAGGGACTGGATATGTAGTGACGTGGAGATGTCTGGAGTTTGACTGAGTTGGATGTGAACATGTCCTGTCTCTGGTAGCAGCCTGTGAGCAGGACTTATGTCCCTTTTGTCCTTTATTTCACAATTATGACAGAGTTTTTGGGGGAAGAGCGAGCAGCAGCCCAGCAGCAGCAGCAGAGGACAGTTTTTTTTCATGTGCGCACGTGAGCGAATCATCCGCGAAGATTATTTTATTTATAACTACACAGATGTATAATAAAACAAATGGTGACTGGTTTATAAACACAATTATGACAGAGTTTGGGGGAAGAGCGAGCAGCAGCAACGCAGCAGGGGCAGCGGACAGTTTTTTTTTCTTTCACGTGCATGCGCGAGCGAATTGTCTGTGATTATTTTATTTATTAACTACACAGATGTATAATAAAACAAATGGTGACTGGTTTATAAACACAATTATGACAGAGAGTGAGCAGCAGCACCGCAGCAGCACCACAGCAGCGGCAGCGGACAGTTTAAAAAAAAAAAAATTGTTTACATGTGTGCGCGTGAACGGGACAGGAGGTCCTCAAACTGGGTCCTGCAGAGGCGGAAGGACCGCTGAAAGCAGCCATCATCCAGACGCAGCTCCTGCAGCAAATAATGATACTCCCCGAATTGGTAACGTCTCATGAGGATGTTGTGAACCCAGGGATGGCGCCGCTGGCGACATTTGTCAGCTTTCCACAACAATTAAGAGCACAGCAACTCACTCCATGTGATCAAGGTCCGTCATGTTAACTTGACTGACAACCGGAGTCGGCGAGTGGAATGGAAGCTCCTCCCATTTGATGATGCACTGTGGCGAATTTTCACAGCGAATGCAGAGTGACACACCGGGCGATGGACGCGAATTTGTCGCGTTGCGCCCGGTGTGAACGCGGCTTTAGAGTCCCAACTGGTGCTGAACTACAGGGCAAGTGAGCCCACAATAAGTGAAGACCAAATGTATTCAAAAGAATGAAGTCCCTGGAACAGACCCTTCTCTACCCTGCAAAAATCAGTTTACTTCTTATTATACTGACAGACAGTATGATAATAAGCAAACAATACATTTGTTAGTTTTTCAACACCCGGTATGACAGCAATAGTTTGCTGTAATGAACATTTTCCTTATAATTCAAGTTTTATCTGTTTGTAATCATAAAATTATATTCTGCTAGTACTAATGTTGTTATGTGTCGGACGCAGCTCGGAGAACCGACCAGCGTTTGAAGGACCCAGTATGAAATAAGCAGAGCACGGTACAAAGGCTAACTGAATTTAATACATAACAGTGATAATATAATAACAAAAAGGTGCGGCCTGGCGTGGTGCGCTCCCAGCAGCGCTAACGGTCCGGAGCCAGAAGCTGTTTCGGACCCAAGGACCCCGCCGACACCCCCCAGGTGGCCGCAACAACCGAGTCTGTGAAAGAAGGAACCATTATGTGAGTCCACACTCTACACACAGAACACTTAAAGGTGTACAAACAGCAAACACTTCCTGGCTTGATTACTGATCAGCTTCCCAACCTGCAGGCATGGAACAATCAGTTCACAAAACTCCACTGCAGTGGAAGCTGATACATGACTAACGAACAGCTCAATACAATAAGGTGTGAGGGACACCACATTTACTGACTGTATAACTGTTAGTCACAAAATCTAACGTACCTCAGGAAGTGTGCTGACGAGCGTGAAACCTCACCCCCTCCTCTTTCACAGACTGTGCATCAAACCTGGACGTTCTCAGCATCCGCTGCTGATGAGATGGCTCCCGAGACGACGATCTCACCCGTCTGGTCACAAGGTCGAGTCTCTGGCAAATACACACTGTGCACTCCAGTCTTAAATGCCAACATGTTCCAATCCATCCAGATGCACCACAGCTGTGAGTCCTGATGAGTCGCAGGTGATCAGGGTGAGGTCCTGACAGCCTCAGCAACACAGCCACTCAGTCCCAAACGCAAGCCACCTGGGAGGAAAACCAAAAAACAGAAACAAACCGGCAGCCAGGCCCCCCCAGCCATATAACAGTACCCCACCCTCACGGGAAGCCTCCCGGCGACCACACACACCTGGCCCAGGAGAAACACCCCCCTCCAGGGACCATGGCTGGAAACCGCGTCTGCGTTCATCCTCCAACAGACTGGTTGAACTGGCTGCATCTTTGCCCTTGTTTCTGACAGTCTCTTAGCACAGGTGTGGCCAGGAGTTCTTACACCTGTGCGGTCAGCCTTTATCCAAACATGTGTGATTAGTCATAAAACAAAACAACCAAAACACCCTCCCCTCCCCAGGGGACCGTCCCATCAAACCCCAGGGAAGGGGAGAAAGGAAACACAACCCAAACCCAAGCCTACAAACAAAAATACTAACCCCCCCCCCCCCCCCCCCTCCCCAGAGGACCGTTCCATCAAACCACAGGGAAGGGGAGAAAAGAAAAACCCAAACTTGAGTTTACAAACAAAAATGCTAAAATACCCCCCCTCCTCCCCCCCAAACGACATGTAGGGACCAACACCCCCCAGAGGGCCTCCCGCCAGCTCCAGGAGTAATAACCACGACCGAGGTCCCTCTGGGATCCAACGTCACCCACGGGGACTACCAGCGCCTCCCAGAGGACCACTCGTCAACCCCAGGAGACGCCTCCCCTCATGACCAATGGACCCAGCCCCGGCCGTCCATGGCTAGATGGGCCTACAGCCCTTTCCCCCCCAGAGGACACCACAGTCAAACCCTGAGGGCGGAAACAGGGGGGGGGAAACAAAAAGATACCCCAAACCCCCCCCCTCCCCTCCCGGGTGCAGAGGCTACCTGGGAAACGCCCAGCACAACCCAACTGCACCCCTCCAGCAATGCCGACACCACGGCACACCCGGCTGGAGTCAGAGGAGAAGAGAGGGCATAACAAAAAACAAAGAGAAAAAACAACCCAAGTACCACCCCATCACCCCCCAGGGGACCGTTCCATCTAACCCTGGGGATGTGAAACAAAAAGAAATAAAAGAAAAAACAAACAGACCAACACACAGTTGTTTGGGTCCCTTTTTTGTTCTTTTTTTTTTTTTTTTTTCGTTTTCAGACAGGCTGCAGGGTCACAACCCCAGACAAATAGTGGACAACAAAAAATAAAATCCCACACAAAAACCAACTCAAAAAACACCCACACAAAATGAACTAACACAAAACAAATCAGTGAGTTATACCGTCAAGCTCAACCAAATGGAACACACCTGTTCCTACTCAAGAGCTTGACGGTAACGTGATTCAGTCACCACAAGGGGGAGCCAGAGTGCAAAAAATTAAAAAACCCCTTTGGCGACAAAAAAAACAAACGAGCTGCTCTTATGTGCGCAGCTGAGTGCAACACACAACCAAAATGTGCTCAACTAAATAACGCCGGAGCTGATACAACAGACGCAGTAGTTACCTTTGTCCGGGGAAACGGGGCTACGACTGTAACACAGGAAGCCCAGCGACCCGTGCTAACAGAGCTCCGCCGTGTGCGTGAACCCATTACAAACGCACTCTTGCAGCTCCCGTTTACACCTCTTATCCGGTCGGAGTGTGACGCGAAGCCGTCGCCAGTCACACTCCACCACGACCCACGGATAAGGCACAACACAGGAACACGGCTGCAAGAGAGCACAAATCAGTAGCCAGTAATGGGTTCTCAAACACGCACCATCCGGGCGGAGAGCCCCGCAACTGATCCGGATAACCACTGAACGTCTGCTGCCGCCTTCCCGGCGCATTACCGTCTCTGCTACCGCTGGGTCCGTGACGTTTGGCCAGAGACTACTGTTATGTGTCGGACGCAGCTCGGAGAACCGACCAGCGTTTGAAGGACCCAGTATGAAATAAGCAGAGCACGGTACAAAGGCTAACTGAATTTAATACATAACAGTGATAATATAATAACAAAAAGGTGCGGCCTGGCGTGGTGCGCTCCCAGCAGCGCTAACGGTCCGGAGCCAGAAGCTGTTTCGGACCCAAGGACCCCGCCGACACCCCCCAGGTGGCCGCAACAACCGAGTCTGTGAAAGAAGGAACCATTATGTGAGTCCACACTCTACACACAGAACACTTAAAGGTGTACAAACAGCAAACACTTCCTGGCTTGATTACTGATCAGCTTCCCAACCTGCAGGCATGGAACAATCAGTTCACAAAACTCCACTGCAGTGGAAGCTGATACATGACTAACAAACAGCTCAATACAATAAGGTGTGAGGGACACCACATTTACTGACTGTATAACTGTTAGTCACAAAATCTAACGTACCTCAGGAAGTGTGCTGACGAGCGTGAAACCTCACCCCCTCCTCTTTCACAGACTGTGCATCAAACCTGGACGTTCTCAGCATCCGCTGCTGATGAGATGGCTCCAGAGACGACGATCTCACCCGTCTGGTCACAAGGTCGAGTCTCTGGCAAATACACACTGTGCACTCCAGTCTTAAATGCCAACATGTTCCAATCCATCCAGATGCACCACAGCTGTGAGTCCTGATGAGTCGCAGGTGATCAGGGTGAGGTCCTGACAGCCTCAGCAACACAGCCACTCAGTCCCAAATGCAAGCCACCTGGGAGGAAAACCAAAAAACAGAAACAAACCGGCAGCCAGGCCCCCCCAGCCATATAACAAATGTAATCATAAAATATTATTAATTTGGTGTATTACACAACGTTTTACTGTAATGTGAAGTTTGACCTAATTTAGGTGACATTTGACCTCAAGCGAAACCCTAAAGGTCAAGGTCAATCGCTTATCCCAGGTATCTTTTTTCTCCTTCCTGAACGAAAATCTTGCATTGGAAGGTAGGCTGGGGGTTTACGGGCATGGCGTTGGTGGTTACCCTCCTGTTCTCAAGTTCAGCAGCCAAGCACTTCAACACCTGGTTGTGGCACCAGGTGTATCTTCCCTGTGTCAGGCTTGCCTTGCACCCCACCAGGATGTGTTTGAGGGTTGCCGGGGCTGCACACTGGACACAGGCTGGGTCTTCTCCATACCAGACATGTAGGTTGGTTGGAGATGGCAGGACATCATATGTGGCTCTAATAATGAAGCTTAGATGGTTTCCATTTCCTCCCCGTTGCTAGGGCTGGAGCAGCTCCTCTGACGGCAGGATCACGGAATTTGGTAAGAGTCATCTCTAGCCTTGCTTTGGCACATTTGTACTCTTCCACCAAGCTTGAAATCGGTAGGGAGAGGGCTCCATTGCCATACAAGCCTATGCTGGTAAGGAATTTAGGCAGTCCAAGCCACTTCCTCACTTGCGCACTCACCAGCCTCTCCAGCCTCTTGGCATGGGATAGTGTGACCTCATAGATGGACAGTGGCCACATGAGACGGGGCAGCAGCCCGAACTGAAAGCACCACAGTTTCAACTAATACTTTTTAAGTTCCTTTTTAAAACCCAGTCCACTGCTCAGTTCCCTTAACTTTAGTGGTAAATGATTCCGTTCTCTCATGGCTTGAAACATCACTGTCCGTTGACTCTGGTTTGTTTTACATTTAGGCAAAATGAAACACAGTCCTTTGGCATGCCTGGTTGGATAAAAATGAGTATCCTTACTACAAGGCAGTTGTTGGTAAAGGACAGACGGTATCTGAGTTGTAATAATATTTCTTAAAAAGTTTGCTTATGCATATAGCCACCTGTCCCTCACCAAAAGCCAAGAGAGGTGCTTATGCATTGTATCCACACTCGTCCTAAAGCCACATTTTAACACCACACGTGCAGTTTTATTTTGCACAAGCTGTAATTTTTTTACATTATTTACTGAAGTATTTGACCAGACAACTGCACAATAATCCAACTGAGACAACACCAAACTTTGAATGACATATGGTATCACTGGTTTAGTTAAATATCTTGAACATCTTCTTATCACTGCCAAAGTCCGTCCCATTTTAGAGACTACATTATTTATTTGTTTGTCCCAGGACAGTTGGCTGTCAATACAGACTCCAAGGAGTTTGACTTCTTCCACTTAACAACAGTATAAGCAACATTTATAGATTTCAGGGTGTGTGCACAAATTAGTAGCTCTCATTCATGCGATGCACCATTTATATTTTATTCAAATGACATTTTGCCTTGAACAATGCAGATGTCTGTTGTGAAAGAGGAGTTACTGAACCAGGAGTTACTGGCACCAATGGATCACCTGTCTTTTATTTTGGTGGTAGGAGTCAAAATGTATTGAGCAGATTTCAGATTCTGATGTGTGCAGCCTTTTACTGAAAGCTCTGACTGCTAACTTTATTGCTTTATTGCAGGACAGCTGCTATTTAATATTGTGCTGCTGTCAGCTGACCTCCAATATGATAAAATGATAATAATAATGATGATAATAATAATAATAATAATAATAATGAGAAGAAGAAGAAACTGATTAGCGCTGTTAATCAAATAATAATAATAATAATAATAATAATAATGAGAAGAAGAAGAAGAAACTGATTAGCGCTGTTAATCAATTTACTACACAGAAAATAGTGTTTGGGAAAGCCACAATTACAGCTCTGCAGATGTGCCGAAACGACTGACATCCAAATTAATTAATATTTGGAGTTATGAAAAAAATATTTCTGGCCTGGCAGAGGTTGTTGTCGGCTTGGCGGGCCGCCAGGCCTATACAACTATGGGGGGAAACACTGTACTAGAACACTGACTTTTTAACTAGACAGCAGTTAAACAGTGTCCAGTTTGGATGACTAAAGTGTACGGTGTCACAGAAAATTTAACTTATTTCAGCTGAGAAAAGTACACCCTACTTTTTATGTATCAGTTTCACTTCTCACAACACTGTGCTCTCCAGCTTGTTCTTGTACTTTCAGCCTTACTGGAATCGAAACAAACCACAGGGGAGTACTGACGCACATGCACACACTTCGAGAGTGATGATTGAATGAACTTCACCTCATTTATTTTCCTCCCTTCGGGAAACAGTTACGGCTTTATTTATGGCTACAGTGATGCTGGCCAGTGAGTAGTTTAGATTTCCTGCTGCCAAGTTGTCTTTATAAATGCTAAATAGAAGCAGATTTCCTGTAGATACTACATTTGCATCACAGTTGGATTTCACATCAGTTGATTTAAGATACTGCAGTGGACTGGTGGCCCTCCCCAAAAGCAGTGATTCTCATCCTCTTCATGCTACGGAACCTGTGGATAAGCCCCGGTGTAACAGTTTATCTTCCCCCCTAGATATCTCCCCCCTGCCCACCCTGGATATCAAAGTTTGGCAAGATATGTTTGTCAGTATGTATGTTTGTTTTTGTTGTTGTTTTTTGTTTGTTTGTAATCATTGCATTCTTCACCTTGCGGTGCAGCACACAGTTTACATCGCAGACTCTTACAACTTCACATATAGTAGCCCTAGTAGGTACCTTTCAGTACACAAAAGGATCAAGGTCAAAGGTCAAGGTCACAGGAGGGTCGAACACTAAATTCAACGAAACAACTTCCCTGGTCACAATTTTTGAAATTTTGCCTCCAAATTTGGCATGCACATAGTGATAGGCCCTGCTTATAAGCCATTAATCAATCAATCAATCAATTTTATTTATATAGCGCCAAATCACAACAAACAGTTGCCCCAAGGCGCCTTATATTGTAAGGCAAGGCCATACAAACCCCAACGGTCAAAACGACCCCCTGTGAGCAAGCACTTGGCAACAGTGGGAAGGAAAAACTCCCTTTTAACAGGAAGAAACCTCCAGCAGAACCAGGCTCAGGGAGGGACAGTCTTCTGCTGGGACTGGTTGGGGCTGAGGGAGAGAACCAGGAAAAAGACATGCTGTGGAGGGGAGCAGAGATCAATCACTAATGATTAAATGCAGAGTGGTGCATACAGAGCAAAAAGAGAAAGAAACACTCAGTGCATGATGGGAACCCCCCAGCAGTCTAAGTCTATAGCAGCATAACTAAGGGATGGTTCAGGGTCACCTGATCCAGCCCTAACTATAAGCTTTAGCAAAAAGGAAAGTTTTAAGCCTAATCTTAAAAGTAGAGAGGGTGTCTGTCTCCCTGATCTGAATTGGGAGCTGGTTCCATTCTACTCTTACAAACCCTAGGAACTACAAGTAAGCAAATGGTTGAAGTATTGTGATGTATTGATTATGAATGAATTTATTCTGAATGTATTATGAATTTTCATTATGATTTACAGGTCTTAATGGAAATCTATTATGTTATTGTACTGAAACTGTGATTAAAACATGAATGGATACCAGGAAGAGCTGATGCAGTTATACTGCAGATGCTAATGGGGATCGAAATAAATAAACAAATAAATAAACTCAGGGTTTGAATTTTTGGCTACTGAGTCCCAATACCTCGAGCACAAACTCCGAATTCAGTACATAGAGCTGCTAATTTCAGGAGCTACTCAACTGTGCTGTAGTGTCCTAAGAAACGTGGTGTTACCAATAATGCCATGAAAGCAAAGTGTGTCTGAGATTATGTAGTTTTACGTGTATTTGAAAAAGGCAACGTAAGCAAACGTAAATCCACAACGCTGTAGGGGTGCAGGTCTTTTGAAATGAAACAGGCATTAGATGTAGATACTATTATTGTACTTTCAGAATTGGCTGGAAGTTTGATAAAGTGAAGCTGAATAAATAAATAATTCAAGATTTGTAATGTTTTTTAATCTATTATAAGAGCCGCAATGTTATGTGTCGACGCGGGTTGAGGAGCGGACCTGCGTCTGACAGAACCCAGCGCTAAAAATAACCAGAAAGCGGTTCCAAAACAAAACAATTTATTTTTTACCCTCTTTGGTGCATAACAGTGTGTACAAACTAAACAGCATCTTTCTGGTGGAGTGACTGTTGGCACGCTCTCCAGCACCCGTAAGGATCAAAGCCCGGCGCTCCTGGACCCACTACCACCGCCAAACACCCCCCAGGTGGACACGACAAACTGACTCTCTGTGAATCAAAGAAGAGGTGAGGTAAGTCAGCAGTTACAACAATATCTTTCAAAAAAGACACACGCTATCAGCAACACATTCAGGTCTGTATCTTTTTTAACTTTATGCAAATGAGCAGCTTCTCACAACAGGTGGAGGATCACTTATCCGCACGCCACAGCAGTGAGAAGCAAGCTGCACAATTCTCATCACAATTCAAGTATACTGTGTAACAAAACACCAAGTTACTATCAACAATTAGTCAAACACTTAATCACCTTTGATGTGTGCTGACAGCAAGTGTCCTCACCCTTCCCTGCTTCACGGGCTCAATGTGTCAAACCCAGGCGTGGTCCTCAGCGTCTCACAAACGAACATCACAAGGTCGAGTTCCTGGCAGTTCTGCTTGAATCACAAATGACTTAAATGCAGAACGCCATCCAATTATCTGCTTCAGCTGAAAGTCTTTAAGGTTGCATGTGAGCACCAGTCACAGGTGCTACACATGATGTTGATGAGGGTGAGGACTCTTCAGCCAGCACCTTCTCCACAGACAAATCAGTTTCCATGCCACCTGAAGAGCAAAGAAAAGAAAAGAACACCAAAATATCCAGCCACACCCCCCAACACACAACAGTACCCCCCCATCAACGGGAAGCCTCCCGGCGACCGAACAGACCAGGCCCGAGAACAGTACCTTCCTCCGGGGTCCACGTCAGGAAGCAGACAGCACCACGCTCCAAGGTCCACCACAGACAGCAGGACAGGCACCGCAGCTGGAAGGCCAGCTGGCATCAACCAAAGTCCCAAACATTCCCCAGTACAATTCAACACACAGAAAAAAACATAAACCCACCCAAAACCTCCCCAGGGGACCGTCCCATCAAACCCCGGGAAGAAAAGAAAAACTCCCAAATGCAAAAACCCAACACAGCCCCACAAACACAATACAAACGTAAATGCATAAAAGAAAAATAACAAACAACCCCCCCCAGAATGACCTGCAGAGCCCAACCCCCCCCAGAAGGCCTTCATCGCCAGTTCCAGGAGGAACAGCCAGAACCATAATCCCACAAGGTCCCCAGGTGTACATGGAGCAAACGGCGCCCCCCAGAGGACCGTACCATCAACCCCAGGAGGTACCCTCCCCACAACCCCGGAACCCCAGACCCGGTCACACTTGGCTAGTTGGCCCCAAGCCAATTCCCCCCCAGAGGACCGTCCCATCAACCCTGGAGGTGGAACCCGGAAGGAAACAGAACAAAATCAAAAATCAACCCCCGGAGGACTACCAAAAACAACCCCGGGGGGATATAAAACGACCGTAAACCCTGTTACCCTCCCCGGCACCCCGAAAGACCCCGGGTCCCTCCCAGAGCCCCTCGGCGGCTCAACTTTGGCGAACGGCTCAAAACATTAAGCCGGAGAAGGGAACAGGAAAGAACTAACCCAGCTCCAACCCCAAGGCGCAGCGGAGAACCGGAAATACGTCCGGTGCCCCAACTCGACCATACCCCAGCCTCTCGGGAGGGGTGAACTACCGAAATGGCGAACGGCAACCAGATTCGGCCCACCCCTCCGACTGAGGTAAGTCTCCGCTGCACCAAACCCCGGCAACACCAAATGACGAACGGTACAAAGGCTCACCGAGGCTGGAGTGGAACCGGGCCCTAACCAAACCAAGAAAAACGCCTCTAACACCCCCCCCCCCAGGTGCAGAGGTCTTCTGAGAATGCTCAGCGTGACAACCTCACCACCCACAACCCACAAGACAAACGGTCTGGGGCAAGTGAGGTTGGGGTTAGGGATGTAGAGAAATAAAAAAAACAACAAAATAAAACGACCCAACAACCCAAACAGAAAATACCTAAAAACACATAAAAATTAACAATGACGTGAGCCCAGGCGGACTTCTAACCGCCTAACATTCACTCCACCAGATACGCCTCTGACTCCCATACAATTATAACCCCTATTTAAAGAAAACAAAACATTTACTCGTGCTAGATTTTTTTTTTTTTTTTTTATGTGTGTTATTTTGCCTGTCCCAGAACACCTGGAGATACGTCACCATTATTTTTCTTGACGTTTACATGTCGGGGCAATACAGTAATCTCTGCTCGTCCGAGCTGCATGGGCTCGTCAACAGGAGGAGCCAGAGGTCCCGTCGGAGGAGCCTCAGTGGGGCGAAGAAGAGGCGGCCCAGATCTGCGTCGGGGAAAGCCCCGAGACGAAAAAAACCCGCTCTGATGGGCGTCCTCTCTCGCGTCCACGCTACTTCATCCGATCATCTAGACGAATCACCAACGATATTAGCTCATCTAAATCGTTGGCTCGTCACGGACTGCCGGCTCGTCTTTTAATGACTCATTAACCCATCTACAAACATTCCTCGTAAAGCTGCGGCGCTCCAACCTGACTGAGCCAGAAACCAGAGAACATTGCATCACCGCACAAGGCTCCGGACGACAAACAATCGGTTCGGACGCCGAATCTCTGGGTGACGGAGTTATCTGCACTAGTATCGATGGTGCCGCAGCTGGAGCAGCAGGAAGCGGAACGGCTTGCGCTGCAAGCTCCGTAACACGGGCGTCTGTTTGTTTAATTTGGTTTGCGAGATGCTGTAATTGCTCCCATATTTTCTCCAAGTGTTCTTGAACTTTTTCGGCAAAAGGAACCGCCTCCGCCGCTGGGTCCATTATGGAATGGCCGGGAACTACTGTTATGTGTCGACGCGGGTTGAGGAGCGGACCTGCGTCTGACAGAACCCAGCGCTAAAAATAACCAGAAAGCGGTTCCAAAACAAAACAATTTATTTTTTACCCTCTTTGGTGCATAACAATGTGTACAAACTAAACAGCATCTTTCTGGTGGAGTGACTGTTGGCACGCTCTCCAGCGCCCGTAAGGATCAAAGCCCGGCGCTCCTGGACCCACTACCACCGCCAAACACCCCCCAGGTGGACACGACAAACTGACTCTCTGTGAAGCAAAGAAGAGGTGAGGTAAGTCAGCAGTTACAACAATATCTTTCAAAAAAGACACACGCTATCAGCAACACATTCAGGTCTGTATCTTTTTTAACTTTATGCAAATGAGCAGCTTCTCACAACAGGTGGAGGATCACTTATCTGCACGCCACAGCAGTGAGAAGCAAGCTGCACAATTCTCATCACAATTCAAGTATACTGTGTAACAAAACACCAAGTTACTATCAACAATTAGTCAAACACTTAATCACCTTTGATGTGTGCTGACAGCAAGTGTCCTCACCCTTCCCTGCTTCACGGGCTCGATGTGTCAAACCCAGGCGCGGTCCTCAGCGTCTCACAAACGAACATCACAAGGTCGAGTTCCCGGCAGTTCTGCTTGAATCACAAATGACTTAAATGCAGAACGCCATCCAATTATCTGCTTCAGCTGAAAGTCTTTAAGGTTGCATGTGAGCACCAGTCACAGGTGCTACACATGATGTTGATGAGGGTGAGGACTCTTCAGCCAGCACCTTCTCCACAGACAAATCAGTTTCCATGCCACCTGAAGAGCAAAGAAAAGAAAAGAACACCAAAATATCCAGCCACACCCCCAACACACAACACGCAACTTGAGCCAATTTAATTTAAATACAATGCAACACGTCATATTTTATTATTTTGTTATATTTCATGTCATTTATTGTTACATATTAGTCATAAATAATGTTAAAATTGTTAAAAACAAATTGATGTTGATTGATACAGTAGCGTTTACTGCTGTATTCAAAAATTTACACACAGTATCTTTAATCTGAGCAGCAGAGAGCTGCCTCGGACACTTTGACACAGTGAGATAGACAGAACTCTTTTTTCATTAAATGTTTGTTAATTGTCATTCATGTTGGATGAATTTACTCTGCAGCACGTTTATTTATGTATTTATTTTTTTGACTAGTCGTGTGACGTGTAATGTGATTGACTCGGTTGCACATCCGGGCACTCGGTCTGTGAGTTCTTAGCAAGGTGCTTACCAATGCCGGCTGCAAACAATTAATAGCGGACAATGAAGCTGATAGCAATGCAAGGCAGTGGGATGGACCAACAAAGTGAGACAGAAAATTAAAATCCATCACGACACACCAAGAGGATTATGCATCACATCGATCAGTAATCGCCACTCCTGGTGCAGCCCAGCAATTCAGAATGCTGGTCGAGCAAGCAGCCAGCTGATGTCACCCTACCTTTCTTTAGTTCGATTGTCAGTTGCCGCGGCCTTCCCACCATCCTCACGAAGCTCGGGGGAACCCCCCATGTGATTTTTGACATTGCTACCAAATACAGGTCATGGTGTTTGATCACTTGAATTTTTGAATTTCTTCCCTTCAGGGGTTGAAATTCGAAACAGGTTCCAGACAGCGTGAATTTTGATCATATTGGCAATGTAATATTATGAATCCCTTATTTGTAAATGCTAAGTAATCAAATTACAGTGGTGCCAAAGAAAATTCTTTTCATGATTTAAATTTGAAAAAATCCAAAGGCAGTACAGCTTTAAGTTTTGCTTTTGTTTTTCTGAGCGCCTCACATGGTTCTGCACAATGCACCACCTGATCAACCCTCGGTGAATACCACCAGGCCTAAATAAACTGTAGGGGAAATACTGCACTATTTACAGACTGTCTGTTGTTCTCATTTCTTCTTTCCTCTCTTGGCTTTTTTCTTACTCAGCACCGAGTCTCCGCTTTGGTCAGAATGCTGATGGTTGAATGCATCTCCAGAATCCAGCCTTCCTTCCTGCCGTGCACAGTGCTCACTTGCACTGACAACATACATAAGTCTTTAACTTTTTCAAGCTCAGTTTGATCCATTCACTACACGTTACACAAAAGGGTCAATTCAGTTCTTCAGCAATGTGAAAGCGGCGGCACACCTGAGTGAGCTTGTATGAGTGAATACAATCCAGGCTGGAAAAGGCTCCATATGTTTACTTTCGCTGGCTCACGCTCTGTCACAGAGATGTTCACATTCCATCAGTACAGCAGTGAACATTTTGGCAATTTGCCTCTTATTGTGATCTATTTATCCTTTTTGTGTCATGTCAGAGTACTATATCCTCTGGACTGAACGAAGCAGCTGGTTGTCAGTTTAAGGTTCATGTGAGCAGAGAATTAAGTGCAGCAAGCTTCTTGACATTGATCAGATTTTTGTTCCTGTTGTCTCACGTGCAGTGTGTCGTGTCTCTATTCCAGCTTTGCTGTAAGCAAACAAGCACACGCCTGGAAATGGAGGTGCTAGGTCCGGTTACTGGTTTTGATTGCAATTTGAAACCTCCACAGTAGATGTCGTCAAAGATTCCATCATGATGCTTTAACAACAGCACTGCACACCTGATCCTAGACTCTAAGAAATGAAACACAGGGGTTTTAAATGTAATTAATACTGTTATTTTCAGCATACTTGCAATTGTTAATTTTAGAGATTTAAGTAACAATGTTTCATTTGATTTAATTACTTTCAACTACAATATTGTTTTGCACTTAATTGACAATGTTATGTGTCTATTAAGGTGGAAAGATCCAGCTCCACCCACCCATTTACACTGGATAAAGGATATAATATTGTGTATGGACCTGGAAAAGATAAGATTCACGATTCGAGGTTCGGAAAATACATTTTACAAAGTTTGGGGCCCCTTTTTAATCTTTTTTTGAGAAATCTACTACTACTGTTTCTGAGTAGCCTCCTCCCCTTTTTTATTTATTTATTTATTTTTATTTATCGATTTTCATTACTCTTTTGATGATTATTATTTTTTGAATATTTTAAATTTCTATATTTTTTTCTTCTCCCTATTGTTATTGATATGTATATACTATGTATACTTAGTATTTTCATAAACAATACTACTTAGTATTTTGACTTCTGGATTTGATTGCATTTGTTAATATTTCAAAGTCAATAAAAAGACATCTGAAAGACAACGTTATGTGGAAAAAATTACCTTAACTTTATCAATTAAATTCAACGTTTTACTTCTTAGAGTCTAATGTGCCTGTTAGTGTCGCGTCGCGTCTGACAGCTTGTGCATGTCAGTGCAACCACCACAGGGATCAGACTGTCATACTTAAATTAACAAATATTTTTCCCCTCTTTTCAACAATATAGACCTGCCAGTCACCACAAACAGGCAGACCGTGGTCCAGGTCCAGACTCCGATGGAGTCCGTATAGAACGGCATCAAAGAGGTCCTGGGTCCATATTATGGCCCAGAGCTACCATTAGATGTTGATATACCATTTCTATTTTCAATTTCAATTTATTTTCATTTATATAGTGCCAAATCACAACAAAGTTGCCTCAAGGTGCTTCACACAAGTAAGGTCTAATCTTATCAACCCCCAGAGCATTTTACGCTGTGCAATTTCCCTGCAGGTGCAATAAAGCATATTTGATTTGATCTTTTCTTGCATCTATGGTCGTCTTATTTTAACTGTACAGCCTTTCTCTTTGTCTTTATGGTTGTCAGTGTACGTACACAGGAAACGTGCAGACCATTCACGTGTTCTGTAACTCAATAGAATCAGTTATTCATAGCACATGATGATCTTATAACACACTCCAGACAGGGTCTGCTCCATTCTCTGCCCCTGACCAAGGCAGCGTCTACTCCTGGAGTTGGTCCCCAGGCGCCGGACTGTGGCGGCCCACTGCTCCTAATGGTTGGATTGTGTCTAATTGTAATTAGGACAGCTTAAACGCCACACGGAGATAGAGAGACAGAAGTCAAAAGAAGTGAGTGAGGGAAACACACACTCTAAAATGAGAAAAATCGACTAAACAGAACTTTTAACCCAGAATGGACAGACTTGTGTTTGTCCACACAGTACCAGTTAAAAGTTTAGACACACCTTCCCTTGCTTCAAAACCTGTTTGCCTCATACGATCCAAACGCAGCTATAATTAATCGTGACTACAAGGCAAAGCACAAATCTTTGATTAATAATCCCCACTCAAATCTGAAATGAGGGCACAGAAAAAAACACGATTTAAGAGCCCAGTGTGACCGATCCACCAGAATCCTGACACATTCACTGTCCAGGTAACTCAGAGGACACTTTATTTATTTTCTAAAATGATACACTTTATTTTAAGATTTTTTTTAAGAGCTCTACATTTTATTTTTTAAATGCTAACCTTATTTACTTAAAATGAGAAATGACATTTATTTTATGACAGCACCCTCCAGTTCAATATGAAACTTAATAATAAACATTGTTGAAATACAAATAAACTATACTTTCATTTTATTTGTCCATCAGTTACTGACGACAGTGTGATGAGGCCGCCAGGTGTCACTATGCATAAGTAGTCAGTAAACCTCAATCCCCAACAGCTAAAAACGGATTGTCTGGTCACAAGGCCGGAGCCCTGGGTTTTAGCCTTCTGGTTAGAGTCCGCCTCCGATACTGGGGATCGTGAGTTCATGTCAAGACATAACGCAGAGTCGAAGGGTTGCTTGAACCAGCCAGTTGTAGTGCAAAGCAGGCATGGATACAACTATAGTCTACTTCAAAATAAATTCCACTGAGTTGTAACACATTAGGCATTATAGTGTTCCAGACTTCTGCTGAGGAATTTTTCTCTAACTGGACCTCTTTGAATTTTAACTGAATACACTTGATCTCGACAGTCTTCTGCATTCAGCTAACTTTATAGCTTTTTATGACAATGAAGTCTAGTACACCTTGACAATACATGAAAATGTGCACACACACGCCGATTCAGTTGTTGAGAGTGTAAACCATCTAACTTCAGCATGCCAGATCCTCATGGCAGATGGGCATTATACATCCAGACACAGCAAGATCTGTCAATATCTCCACTGGAAGATCTGCAAGGAACTGGAGATGGAAGTCAAAGAACATGTCTGGGAGCACAAGCCAGCACCAGTCTCATCCAACGGAAAAGTAACGATCTTCTACAACAAAGAGATCCCAGCAGGAAGACACACTGAAGGAGGTGCAATCAAACCTGATATTGTCATCTGGAACAAGCAAGAGAAAACAGCCAAAATCATCGATGTGACAGTCCCCAATGACTACGGTCTGAATCGAGCTGAAAGGGGAAAGATCTCGAAATACCAAGACCTGAAAAATGACCTACGAACAACATGGTCATTGAAAGACATCGATATCATCCCAGTTGTGGTGGGAGCAACAGGCCTGATGAAGAAGAACCTGAAGAAATACCTTGAAGCAATCCCCGGTCACCCAAGTGCACATGAGGTGCAGTTGTCTGCAATTAAAGGAACGATCGCCATCTTGAAGAGAGCTCTCGGATACAATGCCAGATCTAGTTAGGATAACTATAGAGCATAGGGTGCAACTTTAGACCCCAGGTTTGGGGCCCATTGCATTCTACTAAAAAGACATCAAAGATAAATGAAAAACCAAAGACACTGGCTCTGTCACATTCCTCAGTGTATTTAACACCATCCCACTGGCACACATACAGTAACCCTAACTGTCATTATTATTAACTGTAATTATTAGATCCTCCTCATTGTGTATTTTTCACTTAACTGTAATAATATCTGCTGCATGACGTTTTTGGGCTTTCCAAAATATACACACAGGAAATTTTTAGTTTGTGAGAAAATGTACAAAAATTTCCATAAATGGGGTCTTGAACACTGAGGCACCTGCAAGCTAGATCATGACGAGCGCTATGCGCCAAAATGTTGTAGCCGACGTTCCCTCCCTTATTAGTCTCCCTTATTTAACACAGAATCAATCCAGTGCTACCCAAGAATTCTCTGGAAAAACCGTAAGACAGGAAGTACCAGGACACTAAAGAGTTGGAGTTTTATTGTCCTGCAATGCATGGGCACCACTGAACACCTCTGTCCGGTGACCTCATGACGCCATACACTCTTCCCAAGCTCCTCCTGATGTTGAAGGTTGAGAACCCAGTCAGACGATACACTCCTGGACACGGAGTCACTGAAAGCCTGGATCTGAGTCTTGAAACAGTGTACAGGCTTAGAAGGGGTTAAATTGCAAAGACACATTACTGTATTTTTATGTAAAGACAAAACTAACGTGGTTTTCTACTTTTCTTCAGTGGCTGAGCTCAACTCAACGGGTGAGGTGCGCATGTTAGTGCAGCGGATAACTGAAAAAATGCTTCAAATGGTGATGCAAGCACCAAATTTGGCACACATACTCCTTAGAAATTACTCTTTTAAAAATGCCGAGCCACATGAACTTTCAATAGGCAGCCAAGTAGGGGTCAATTGAAAAATTACACAGGGGTCAAAATTTTAAAATGCTCCAGTCATATTGAAATGTATTCCACATTATTTGTCTGATCACAAAGATTCCAAAAATATATATTTGTAGTTTGGACTATCTGTGAATGAATGTTCTGGAGTTATGGGGTAAAAACAGCAAGAATGGTGACAAAGGTCAATTTCAATTTGTACAGGGGTCAAAAGTTAAAGTTGCTCCACTTTTGGTAAAAAGTGATGCAAATTATTAATTGAGTGAAAATGGTTTTAAAAAGGAATAGTTTGCATCATGTACGAGGGTAGGCTGAAAGGTTCTAAGGCTCACCAAGAAGGAGAAATGCCATTCCACGTCTTCTGACGCCTGATCAGAAATGCACCAGGCTAGTCATGTGGAAGGCAAACTTGGCGCAATTTGAAGAGGATCCAGCCAATTACATGCAACGTTTTCTTACCCAAGATGAGTATTGGGTTCACCACTTTGAACCAGAGACAAAAAAACAATCAATGCAGTGGAAACACCCAAGGTCACCACCTCCAAAGAAGGCCAAGGTTGTTTCGTCTGCGGGGAAGGTCATGGTTTCAGTTTTCTGGGATGCCAAGGGCATAAATGGACAAACCATAAATGGACAGTACTATTCTAACCTACTGAGATAGTTACGCGAGGCTATCAAAAAGAAATGACCAGCAAAGCTGATGAAAGGGGTGCTGTTCCATCAAGACAATGCCCCAGCTCACAAGTCAACAGTGGCCATGGCCACTATCCATGAGTGTGGATTCGAACTGGTAGATCACCCACCATACTCCCCCTGACTTGGCACCCTCGCACTTTCATCTGTTCCCAAACCTGAAAAAAAACTTGGCTGGGAAGCACTATCAGAGCAATGATGAGGTGATGGCTGCCGTTGAGGACTATTTTGACTCTCAAGATGAAAGCTTCTATGCCAAGGGAATCGAAGCACTCAAGCACCGCTGGAAGAAGTGTGTGGAGTTACAGGGAGACTATGTAGAAAAATAACCCTGAATTTGTTCAACCAGTTGTTAGCTCAACCAGTAATTTGCACCACCTTTTACCAAAATTGGAGCAACTTTAACTTTTGACCCCTGTACAAACTGAAATTGACCTTTGTCAGTATTTTTACTGTTTTTACCCCATAACATTCATTCACAGATAGTCCAAACTATACCTTTTGGTATCTTTATGATCAGACAAATAATATGGAATACCTTTCAATATGATTGGAGCGTTTTGAAATTTTGACCCCTGAGTAATTCTTCAATTGACCCATACTTGGCTGCCTATTGAAAGTTCATGTGGTCACTCGGCATTTTTAAAAGAGTAATGTCTAAGGAGTATGTGTGCCAAATTTGGTGATTGCATCACCATTTGAAGGATCCCTCAGTAAATATTTACTTATCTGCTGCACTATGTGCAGTTGCGTGGCGGAGCTCATCTCGAAGTGACACGGTCACCCGTCGAGGTGAGCTCCACTACCGAAGAAAACCCACGTACGTTTGGTCTTTACATAAAATTACAGTAATGTCTTTTTAATTTAAAACAGTAAAGAATTGCATGTACACGCTGTCTTTAAAGCAAAATATTGTCGTTACACGACGAGGATCTCAGCTCAATGGGAGAGATCAACTTGGCACATGTAACTGTCGATTTGCGCTACGGGGATCTCAACTTGATGGGGCAGCTCATCTCGACAGAACAAGTGCGTAACTTTATCTAAAGTCTGGGTCTTTTAGTGAAGCTTAGTGCTAGTGGCCAGCAATCACCTTAGTATTTCTTCTGCTTTCCTTCTTCTACTGTATTTGTTGTCTTTCTGATGCCTGATTCAGTTTTTTTCCCTGTCTGTTTGAGGTGTGGCTCCATCCAGAGATGGAAGTGGGTGTCTTCTTCTGCAGGCCTCCCATCCTGTGCAGTAGCATGGACTCCCAAAACTGCCTGTATATTTGTATTGTCAACTGTGTCGGTAGCATGGCCCAAGCAGATGGTCGCCCCGTTGAGTCTGGTCTGCGTGAGGTTTCTTCCTCAAATCATCAGAGGGAGTTTTTCCTTACCACTGTCACCTGTGTGCTTGCTCTGGGGCTTGGTAAGGTTAGACTTTACTTGTGTAAAGCACCTTGAGACAACTTTGTTGTGATTTGGTGCTATATAAATGAAATAAATTGAACTGAATTGAAATTGAACACCGGGACCATCACAAACTCTGATCCCTCCCTCGGGAGGTGTGAGGAAAACTCAGCAGCCCTGTTACAGTCGATGAATATCAAAATATTGTTACATAAAGTTCCGGTAGATATGAGCAAAAAGCAAATGCACCTGGAGAGGAAAACTCTGTTCTCTTTTGTTCGAGCCGTGTAAACATTCAGCAGCGAATTATTCACTTTATTATCATCCCACCGCAGTTATCTTCACCCCCACCATCTGCTGTGAGTCACTCTGCAAACAGCGGCGGAGATGATGGCTTTAATGACAAACAGCTGACACAAGTGCTCACTTATTCTGACTATAGTATCAGTCTCGACTCCACCGATCGCTGCTTTGATGGCACAAATGCAGTTACACAAGTCGGCACATGCACACGGATGATCTTATAGTACGCGCTCCGAACGGCGACTGTAACGTGAGTGTGTAGCACCCTGCTGACGGCAGCACATTTCCACCGTTCCACACAGATGTGAGGTGATGACAGGTGGCGTTTGTACAGGCTCAGTGAGCTCTGACAGAACACTGACTCATTTCCTCTGTCTGCTCACTTTGACCGTTTTCTGCCTTTTCCATCTTGTAGATACTCATCTAACAGATACAAGCCTCCACTGAAATGTACCACGTGTGTATTTCTCTCAAGATATATGTATTTGAACCAAAGACGGTGATTTTTTACAGCATTTTCCATCAAGTTAAAATAATGCCGTGAGTCATCCACAGGGAGCCTTTTGTGCAGCCTGCTGTTCTTTTGGTGCAGGCGCATACAGGTGCATTAAAATTAAAATCACATTGTGATGTGAAAGAGCTGCACAAAAACAGTGTGTGTAGTAATGAAATGTTTGGTCTCACTCCACCCTGAAGGAACACAGGAGGAGGATATTGCACACACAGCCTATTGCCCGCATGCATAACTTTTTACACAAGGAGGGGTGTCACCCTGAGATGGACCTCAAACCAGATTATCCAGATCAGACTTGTTTACATGGTGCTTCACTGATAAAGCTGTTTTGGACGTCTCGGCCTCTATCTAGTCCTGCATATGTATAATCCTGAATGTTTAAAACAAACAAAAAAAAAAGAAGTCTGGATATTGCGTCATGAATATCTAACAAGTTGCAGTTGCTGATTCTGGTTGAGATAAATCCTGTCCTGGTTTCCAGCCCAGGCATGAAAGTGCAGAAATCATTACATCCACTTTGATGCCTTTGAGGAAGGTCTTCATTGTTCAACTGTTGTGATGCCCAACAGGTCACACTGTGGCCAGGCTGGAACATTTCAACTGCTACTGTAGTTAAACACACATACACAGGTCACATGATGAGGCACATCCAGATTCAAGATAGTGTAAGCAGCTAGTTAAAAGGCTGTTTGACGTCTCCCACTTCCAAGTCACCAAAATCACCTGGTTGAGTTGACACAGCAGCACACTCAAACCATTAATTACACTGGGATATGTTAGGTTCTTTTATCGCAGTGAGTGATCCCCAAAAGAAATGGACAGGAAACGGACTTCAAAGTTTAGATGTTGTATTGCAAAAGTTCTTACACTGATACAGAAAGCCATCTCAACGCTGGGATCTTGACCAGGTCGCATGCAAACCCTGGAACAAAGAACCCAGTTTCCCTTACCAAAAAATAGTACATGCAAGTATGTTTCAAGTATACTTCCAGTTTACTTTTATATTACTTATCAGTACTATTTTTTGGTAAGGGTTTCCACTTTACGCTACCTTTTGTTCCTTCAGCCTAAGCCCCATTTGGGCGGTCCTTAACCTGGCTTGAATCAGTGTCTATGTGATATGGCTGCAAAGTGAGGTGAAAATACGTGGGTGTCTGTCCGTGTTGCGTTCATGGTTGTTGTGTGAAAATCTTATAGTGTGTGTTTACGTCTGTAATGTAGTGTCACGCAATAAAACAGAGTGTTCCATCATGCTGATTGTTTTTATCAATTAAACATCTATAAAAAGATCAGTTGGTTTTATCAATTAGACAGCTGTAAAAAGATCAGATAGTTTTACCAAAACAAGGACATTTTGTGCGTCAGCCATTTTGAAAAACAGTTAGGTTAAGATCAGATAGTTACAAGGGCACTTTGGAAGTGTGTCAGCCACTTTGTGTTATGCATCATGGAACACTCTTACAGGTATGTAAACTAAATCACATTTATTTGAATTCATCAAGAAAAACAATGCTACATTTTACCTTACTCTGCTGATTGATCAAATTTTGCAGCACAGTAAAGTGGTTGAACAAAAATTCAGGATTTGATACTACTGCAGGATATGTATTTGTCACGGGTAATTTTCACTATATTCTGATCATTTATAGACTGGGGAGGAGGGTGGTGGCCAAGTAATAAACTTAGTGCGCTTGTTTCCAGTGTGGAAGGTTCCCAGTTCAAACCCACCCCTGCCTATTCTCCATGCATAAAACCTGGGCCAAATCAATATGCAGATCTGCTGTGGCGACCCCAAGTCAAACGAGGGGGTGCCTAAGGGACTTACTGATAAATTACAACTTGACTGATATAAATTTCCACATTAGTGTCAGAACTACAGGGGAATATTACAGAAAATATAAAGAAGGCAGAGGGGAAAGCCAAAAAAGTATTACATATGAAGTACATTCTGTGCCCATTGGTGCCAGTGTAACAGTATATCTTCCCCGCTGGATATCAAATACCCCCCCGACAGGCAACATTCCTACAGGCAGCACTGATTAGCCCAAACCTTGATAAGGCCCAGTTAGGATAGAGCAATCTTTAAACTTTACATTTCATGGATGTTTTATGGTCCCACATAAAGCGGTTTGATTGTAAAGAAACATATGTTTAAGAAACATAATGAAAATGAGAGGCCTAATGTCTGCCACCTTTCTCAAATCTCTTTTGTACAAAATAGGTCATAAATATAAAGAGTGGCAGATAGGAATCAACAAAATATAAATGTAGCATGAAACTGACAAATATGATTATTTGAAACAGTATGATTCTCACTGGACGAGCAGCTTGGCAGGGGAAAGTATAAAAAGATGTGTTCAAATCATTTTTATCCACTAAATATTACAGTAAAGTGGTTTCAAGTTTTAGTAGCATGAAGAATGAGTCAAACGTTATGCCGCGTTCACACCGGGCGCGACACGAGCAACAGCTGTGACAGGTTGCCATGTAATCCCTATGGAAGGACGTGTTGTGGCGCCAAGCCACGCAACACGACGCGATAGATGCGAATGAAGCGACGCAAATGAAGTGATTCTGAGCGATAGGCGTGTTTGTGGCGTGATATCGCGTCGCGTTCCCTCCCCAAGTTGAAAGATCTGAACTTTTTCATCTTGTCGTGCTGCGATGACCAATCAGGGACTGGATATGTAGTGACGTGGAGATGTCTGGAGTTTGACTGAGTTGGATGTGAACATGTCCTGTCTCTGGTAGCAGCCTGTGAGCAGGACTTATGTCCCTTTTGTCCTTTATTTCACAATTATGACAGAGTTTTTGGGGGAAGAGCGAGCAGCAGCCCAGCAGCAGCAGCAGAGGACAGTTTTTTTTCATGTGCGCACGTGAGCGAATCATCCGCGAAGATTATTTATTTATAACTACACAGATGTATAATAAAACAAATGGTGACTGGTTTATAAACACAATTATGACAGAGTTTGGGGGAAGAGCGAGCAGCAGCAACGCAGCAGGGGCAGCGGACAGTTTTTTTTTCTTTCACGTGCATGCGCGAGCGAATTGTCTGTGATTATTTATTTATTAACTACACAGATGTATAATAAAACAAATGGTGACTGGTTTATAAACACAATTATGACAGAGAGTGAGCAGCAGCACCGCAGCAGCACCACAGCAGCGGCAGCGGACAGTTTAAAAAAAAAAAAATTGTTTACATGTGTGCGCGTGAACGGGACAGGAGGTCCTCAAACTGGGTCCTGCAGAGGCGGAAGGACCGCTGAAAGCAGCCATCATCCAGACGCAGCTCCTGCAGCAAATAATGATACTCCCCGAATTGGTAACGTCTCATGAGGGTTGTGAACCCAGGGATGGCGCCGCTGGCGACATTTGTCAGCTTTCCACAACAATTAAGAGCACAGCAACTCACTCCATGTGATCAAGGTCCGTCATGTTAACTTGACTGACAACCGGAGTCGGCGAGTGGAATGGAAGCTCCTCCCATTTGATGATGCACTGTGGCGAATTTTCACAGCGAATGCAGAGTGACACACCGGGCGATGGACGCGAATTTGTCGCGTTGCGCCCGGTGTGAACGCGGCTTTAGAGTCCCAACTGGTGCTGAACTACAGGGCAAGTGCCCACAATAAGTGAAGACCAAATGTATTCAAAAGAATGAAGTCCCTGGAACAGACCCTTCTCTACCCTGCAAAAATCAGTTTACTTCTTATTATACTGACAGACAGTATGATAATAAGCAAACAATACATTTGTTAGTTTTTCAACACCCGGTATGACAGCAATAGTTTGCTGTAATGAACATTTTCCTTATAATTCAAGTTTTATCTGTTTGTAATCATAAAATTATATTCTGCTAGTACTAATGTTGTTATGTGTCGGACGCAGCTCGGAGAACCGACCAGCGTTTGAAGGACCCAGTATGAAATAAGCAGAGCACGGTACAAAGGCTAACTGAATTTAATACATAACAGTGATAATATAATAACAAAAAGGTGCGGCCTGGCGTGGTGCGCTCCCAGCAGCGCTAACGGTCCGGAGCCAGAAGCTGTTTCGGACCCAAGGACCCCGCCGACACCCCCCAGGTGGCCGCAACAACCGAGTCTGTGAAAGAAGGAACCATTATGTGAGTCCACACTCTACACACAGAACACTTAAAGGTGTACAAACAGCAAACACTTCCTGGCTTGATTACTGATCAGCTTCCCAACCTGCAGGCATGGAACAATCAGTTCACAAAACTCCACTGCAGTGGAAGCTGATACATGACTAACAAACAGCTCATACAATAAGGTGTGAGGGACACCACATTTACTGACTGTATAACTGTTAGTCACAAAATCTAACGTACCTCAGGAAGTGTGCTGACGAGCGTGAAACCTCACCCCCTCCTCTTTCACAGACTGTGCATCAAACCTGGACGTTCTCAGCATCCGCTGCTGATGAGATGGCTCCCGAGACGACGATCTCACCCGTCTGGTCACAAGGTCGAGTCTCTGGCAAATACACACTGTGCACTCCAGTCTTAAATGCCAACATGTTCCAATCCATCCAGATGCACCACAGCTGTGAGTCCTGATGAGTCGCAGGTGATCAGGGTGAGGTCCTGACAGCCTCAGCAACACAGCCACTCAGTCCCAAACGCAAGCCACCTGGGAGGAAAACCAAAAAACAGAAACAAACCGGCAGCCAGGCCCCCCCAGCCATATAACAGTACCCCACCCTCACGGGAAGCCTCCCGGCGACCACACACACCTGGCCCAGGAGAAACACCCCCCTCCAGGGACCATGGCTGGAAACCGCGTCTGCGTTCATCCTCCAACAGACTGGTTGAACTGGCTGCATCTTTGCCCTTGTTTCTGACAGTCTCTTAGCACAGGTGTGGCCAGGAGTTCTTACACCTGTGCGGTCAGCCTTTATCCAAACATGTGTGATTAGTCATAAAACAAAACACCAAAACACCCCCCCTCCCCAGGGGACCGTCCCATCAAACCCCAGGGAAGGGGGAAAGGAAACACAACCCAAACCCAAGCCTACAAACAAAAATACTAAACCCCCCCCCCCCCCCCCTCCCCAGAGGACCGTTCCATCAAACACAGGGAAGGGGAGAAAAGAAAAACCCAAACTTGAGTTTACAAACAAAAATGCTAAAATACCCCCCCTCCTCCCCCCAAACGACATGTAGGGACCAACACCCCCCAGAGGGCCTCCCGCCAGCTCCAGGAGTAATAACCACGAGGTCCCTCTGGGATCCAACGTCACCCACGGGGACTACCAGCGCCTCCCAGAGGACCACTCGTCAACCCCAGGAGACGCCTCCCCTCATGACCAATGGACCCAGCCCCGGCCGTCCATGGCTAGATGGGCCTACAGCCCTTTCCCCCCCAGAGGACACCACAGTCAAACCCTGAGGGCGGAAACAGGGGGGGGGAAACAAAAAGATACCCCAAACCCCCCCTCCCTCCCGGGTGCAGAGGCTACCTGGGAAACGCCCAGCACAACCCAACTGCACCCCTCCAGCAATGCCGACACCACGGCACACCCGGCTGGAGTCAGAGGAGAAGAGAGGGCATAACAAAAAACAAAGAGAAAAAACACCCAAGTACCACCCCATCACCCCCCAGGGGACCGTTCCATCTAACCCTGGGGATGTGAAACAAAAAGAAATAAAAGAAAAAACAAACAGACCAACACACAGTTGTTTGGGTCCCTTTTTTGTTCTTTTTTTTTTTTTTTTTCGTTTTCAGACAGGCTGCAGGGTCACAACCCCAGACAAATAGTGGACAACAAAAAAAAATCCCACACAAAAACCAACTCAAAAAACACCCACACAAAATGAACTAACACAAAACAAATCAGTGAGTTATACCGTCAAGCTCAACCAAATGGAACACACCTGTTCCTACTCAAGAGCTTGACGGTAACGTGATTCAGTCACCACAAGGGGGAGCCAGAGTGCAAAAAAATTAAAAACCCCTTTGGCGACAAAAAAAACAAACAAGCTGCTCTTATGTGCGCAGCTGAGTGCAACACACAACCAAAATGTGCTCAACTAAATAACGCCGGAGCTGATACAACAGACGCAGTAGTTACCTTTGTGGGGAAACGGGGCTACGACTGTAACACAGGAAGCCCAGCGACCCGTGCTAACAGAGCTCCGCCGTGTGCGTGAACCCATTACAAACGCACTCTTGCAGCTCCCGTTTACACCTCTTATCCGGTCGGAGTGTGACGCGAAGCCGTCGCCAGTCACACTCCACCACGACCCACGGATAAGGCACAACACAGGAACACGGCTGCAAGAGAGCACAAATCAGTAGCCAGTAATGGGTTCTCAAACACGCACCATCCGGGCGGAGAGCCCCGCAACTGATCCGGATAACCACTGAACGTCTGCTGCCGCCTTCCCGGCGCATTACCGTCTCTGCTACCGCTGGGTCCGTGACGTTTGGCCAGAGACTACTGTTATGTGTCGGACGCAGCTCGGAGAACCGACCAGCGTTTGAAGGACCCAGTATGAAATAAGCAGAGCACGGTACAAAGGCTAACTGAATTTAATACATAACAGTGATAATATAATAACAAAAAGGTGCGGCCTGGCGTGGTGCGCTCCCAGCAGCGCTAACGGTCCGGAGCCAGAAGCTGTTTCGGACCCAAGGACCCCGCCGACACCCCCAGGTGGCCGCAACCGAGTCTGTGAAAGAAGGAACCATTATGTGAGTCCACACTCTACACACAGAACACTTAAAGGTGTACAAACAGCAAACACTTCCTGGCTTGATTACTGATCAGCTTCCCAACCTGCAGGCATGGAACAATCAGTTCACAAAACTCCACTGCAGTGGAAGCTGATACATGACTAACAAACAGCTCAATACAATAAGGTGTGAGGGACACCACATTTACTGACTGTATAACTGTTAGTCACAAAATCTAACGTACCTCAGGAAGTGTGCTGACGAGCGTGAAACCTCCCCCCTCCTCTTTCACAGACTGTGCATCAAACCTGGACGTTCTCAGCATCCGCTGCTGATGAGATGGCTCCAGACGACGATCTCCCGTCTGGTCACAAGGTCGAGTCTCTGGCAAATACACACTGTGCACTCCAGTCTTAAATGCCAACATGTTCCAATCCATCCAGATGCACCACAGCTGTGAGTCCTGATGAGTCGCAGGTGATCAGGGTGAGGTCCTGACAGCCTCAGCAACACAGCCACTCAGTCCCAAATGCAAGCCACCTGGGAGGAAAACCAAAAACAGAAACAAACCGGCAGCCAGGCCCCCCCAGCCATATAACAAATGTAATCATAAAATATTATTAATTTGGTGTATTACACAACGTTTTACTGTAATGTGAAGTTTGACCTAATTTAGGTGACATTTGACCTCAAGCGAAACCCTAAAGGTCAAGGTCAATCGCTTATCCCAGGTATCTTTTTTCTCCTTCCTGAACGAAAATCTTGCATTGGAAGGTAGGCTGGGGGTTTACGGGCATGGCGTTGGTGGTTACCCTCCTGTTCTCAAGTTCAGCAGCCAAGCACTTCAACACCTGGTTGTGGCACCAGGTGTATCTTCCCTGTGTCAGGCTTGCCTTGCACCCCACCAGGATGTGTTTGAGGGTTGCCGGGGCTGCACACTGGACACAGGCTGGGTCTTCTCCATACCAGACATGTAGGTTGGTTGGAGATGGCAGGACATCATATGTGGCTCTAATAATGAAGCTTAGATGGTTTCCATTTCCTCCCCGTTGCTAGGGCTGGAGCAGCTCCTCTGACGGCAGGATCACGGAATTTGGTAAGAGTCATCTCTAGCCTTGCTTTGGCACATTTGTACTCTTCCACCAAGCTTGAAATCGGTAGGGAGGGCTCCATTGCCATACAAGCCTATGCTGGTAAGGAATTTAGGCAGTCCAAGCCACTTCCTCACTTGCGCACTCACCAGCCTCTCCAGCCTCTTGGCATGGGATAGTGTGACCTCATAGATGGACAGTGGCCACATGAGACGGGGCAGCAGCCCGAACTGAAAGCACCACAGTTTCAACTAATACTTTTTAAGTTCCTTTTTAAAACCCAGTCCACTGCTCAGTTCCCTTAACTTTAGTGGTAAATGATTCCGTTCTCTCATGGCTTGAAACATCACTGTCCGTTGACTCTGGTTGTTTTACATTTAGGCAAAATGAAACACAGTCCTTTGGCATGCCTGGTTGGATAAAAATGAGTATCCTTACTACAAGGCAGTTGTTGGTAAAGGACAGACGGTATCTGAGTTGTAATAATATTTCTTAAAAAGTTTGCTTATGCATATAGCCACCTGTCCCTCACCAAAAGCCAAGAGAGGTGCTTATGCATTGTATCCACACTCGTCCTAAAGCCACATTTTAACACCACACGTGCAGTTTTATTTTGCACAAGCTGTTTTTTTACATTATTTACTGAAGTATTTGACCAGACAACTGCACAATAATCCAACTGAGACAACACCAAACTTTGAATGACATATGGTATCACTGGTTTAGTTAAATATCTTGAACATCTTCTTATCACTGCCAAAGTCCGTCCCATTTTAGAGACTACATTATTTATTTGTTTGTCCCAGGACAGTTGGCTGTCAATACAGACTCCAAGGAGTTTGACTTCTTCCACTTAACAACAGTATAAGCAACATTTATAGATTTCAGGGTGTGTGCACAAATTAGTAGCTCTCATTCATGCGATGCACCATTTATATTTATTCAAATGACATTTTGCCTTGAACAATGCAGATGTCTGTTGTGAAAGAGGAGTTACTGAACCAGGAGTTACTGGCACCAATGGATCACCTGTCTTTTTTTGGTGGTGGTAGGAGTCAAAATGTATGAGCAGATTTCAGATTCTGATGTGTGCAGCCTTTTACTGAAAGCTCTGACTGCTAACTTTATTGCTTTATTGCAGGACAGCTGCTATTTAATATTGTGCTGCTGTCAGCTGACCTCCAATATGATAAAATGATAATAATAATGATGATAATAATAATAATAATATAATAATGAGAAGAAGAAGAAACTGATTAGCGCTGTTAATCAAATAATAATAATAATAATAATAATAATAATGAGAAGAAGAAGAAGAAACTGATTAGCGCTGTTAATCAATTTACTACACAGAAAATAGTGTTTGGGAAAGCCCAATTACAGCTCTGCAGATGTGCCGAAACGACTGACATCCAAATTAATTAATATTTGGAGTTATGAAAAAAATTTTCTGGCCTGGCAGAGGTTGTTGTCGGCTTGGCGGGCCGCCAGGCCTATACAACTATGGGGGGAAACACTGTACTAGAACACTGACTTTTTAACTAGACAGCAGTTAAACAGTGTCCAGTTTGGATGACTAAAGTGTACGGTGTCACAGAAAATTTAACTATTTCAGCTGAGAAAAGTACACCCTACTTTTTATGTATCAGTTTCACTTCTCAACACTGTGCTCTCCAGCTTGTTCTTGTACTTTCAGCCTTACTGGAATCGAAACAAACCACAGGGGAGTACTGACGCACATGCACACACTTCGAGAGTGATGATTGAATGAACTTCACCTCATTTATTCCTCCCTTCGGGAAACAGTTACGGCTTTATTTATGGCTACAGTGATGCTGGCCAGTGAGTAGTTTAGATTTCCTGCTGCCAAGTTGTCTTTATAAATGCTAAATAGAAGCAGATTTGTAGATATACATTTGCATCACAGTTGGATTTCACATCAGTTGATTTAAGATACTGCAGTGGACTGGTGGCCCTCCCCAAAAGCAGTGATTCTCATCCTCTTCATGCTACGGAACCTGTGGATAAGCCCCGGTGTAACAGTTTATCTTCCCCCCTAGATATCTCCCCCCTGCCCACCCTGGATATCAAAGTTTGGCAAGATATGTTTGTCAGTATGTATGTTTGTTTTTGTTGTTGTTTTTTGTTTGTTTGTAATCATTGCATTCTTCACCTTGCGGTGCAGCACACAGTTTACATCGCAGACTCTTACAACTTCACATATAGTAGCCCTAGTAGGTACCTTTCAGTACACAAAAGGATCAAGGTCAAAGGTCAAGGTCACAGGAGGGTCGAACACTAAATTCAACGAAACAACTTCCCTGGTCACAATTTTTGAAATTTTGCCTCCAAATTTGGCATGCACATAGTGATAGGCCCTGCTTATAAGCCATTAATCAATCAATCAATCAATTTATTTATATAGCGCCAAATCACAACAAACAGTTGCCCCAAGGCGCCTTATATTGTAAGGCAAGGCCATACAAACCCCAACGGTCAAAACGACCCCCTGTGAGCAAGCACTTGGCAACAGTGGGAAGGAAAAACTCCCTTTTAACAGGAAGAAACCTCCAGCAGAACCAGGCTCAGGGAGGGACAGTCTTCTGCTGGGACTGGTTGGGGCTGAGGGAGAGAACCAGGAAAAAGACATGCTGTGGAGGGGAGCAGAGATCAATCACTAATGATTAAATGCAGAGTGGTGCATACAGAGCAAAAAGAGAAAGAAACACTCAGTGCATGATGGGAACCCCCCAGCAGTCTAAGTCTATAGCAGCATAACTAGGGATGGTTCAGGGTCACCTGATCCAGCCCTAACTATAAGCTTTAGCAAAAAGGAAAGTTTTAAGCCTAATCTTAAAAGTAGAGAGGGTGTCTGTCTCCCTGATCTGAATTGGGAGCTGGTTCCATTCTACTCTTACAAACCCTAGGAACTACAAGTAAGCAAATGGTTGAAGTATTGTGATGTATTGATTATGAATGAATTTATTCTGAATGTATTATGAATTTCATTATGATTTACAGGTCTTAATGGAAATCTATTATGTTATTGTACTGAAACTGTGATTAAAACATGAATGGATACCAGGAAGAGCTGATGCAGTTATACTGCAGATGCTAATGGGGATCGAAATAAATAAACAAATAATAAACTCAGGGTTTGAATTTTTGGCTACTGAGTCCCAATACCTCGAGCACAACTCCGAATTCAGTACATAGAGCTGCTAATTTCAGGAGCTACTCAACTGTGCTGTAGTGTCCTAAGAAACGTGGTGTTACCAATAATGCCATGAAAGCAAAGTGTGTCTGAGATTATGTAGTTTTACGTGTATTTGAAAAGGCAACGTAAGCAAACGTAAATCCACAACGCTGTAGGGGTGCAGGTCTTTTGAAATGAAACAGGCATTAGATGTAGATACTATTATTGTACTTTCAGAATTGGCTGGAAGTTTGATAAAGTGAAGCTGAAAAATAAATAATTCAAGATTTGTAATGTTTTTTAATCTATTATAAGAGCCGCAATGTTATGTGTCGACGCGGGTTGAGGAGCGGACCTGCGTCTGACAGAACCCAGCGCTAAAATAACCAGAAAGCGGTTCCAAAACAAAACAATTTATTTTTTACCCTCTTTGGTGCATAACAGTGTGTACAAACTAAACAGCATCTTTCTGGTGGAGTGACTGTTGGCACGCTCTCCAGCACCCGTAAGGATCAAAGCCCGGCGCTCCTGGACCCACTACCACCGCCAAACACCCCCCAGGTGGACACGACAAACTGACTCTCTGTGAATCAAAGAAGAGGTGAGGTAAGTCAGCAGTTACAACAATATCTTTCAAAAAAGACACACGCTATCAGCAACACATTCAGGTCTGTATCTTTTTAACTTTATGCAAATGAGCAGCTTCTCACAACAGGTGGAGGATCACTTATCCGCACGCCACAGCAGTGAGAAGCAAGCTGCACAATTCTCATCACAATTCAAGTATACTGTGTAACAAAACACCAAGTTACTATCAACAATTAGTCAAACACTTAATCACCTTTGATGTGTGCTGACAGCAAGTGTCCTCACCCTTCCCTGCTTCACGGGCTCAATTTGTCAAACCCAGGCGTGGTCCTCAGCGTCTCACAAACCGAACATCACAAGGTCGAGTTCCTGGCAGTTCTGCTTGAATCACAAATGACTTAAAGCAGAACGCCATCCAATTATCTGCTTCAGCTGAAAGTCTTTAAGGTTGCATGTGAGCACCAGTCACAGGTGCTACACATGATGTTGATGAGGGTGAGGACTCTTCAGCCAGCACCTTCTCCACAGACAAATCAGTTTCCATGCCACCTGAAGAGCAAAGAAAAGAAAGAACACCAAAATATCCAGCCACACCCCCCACCACACAACAGTACCCCCCCTCAACGGGAAGCCTCCGGCGACCCGAACAGACCAGGCCCGAGAACAGTACCTTCCTCCGGGGTCCACGTCAGGAAGCAGACAGCACCACGCTCCCAAGGTCCACCACAGACAGCAGGACAGGCACCGCAGCTGGAAGGCCAGCTGGCATCAACCAAAGTCCCAAAACATTCCCCAGTACAATTCAACACACAGAAAAAAACATAAAACCCACCCAAAACCTCCCCAGGGGACCGTCCCATCAAACCCCGGGAAGAAAAGAAAAAACTCCCCAAATGCAAAAACCCAACACAGCCCCACAAACACAATACAACGTAATGCTAAAAGAAAAATAACAACCAACCCCCCCAGAATGACCTGCAGAGCCCACCCCCCCCCAGAAGGCCTTTCATCGCCAGTTCAGGAGGAACAGCCAGAACCATAATCCCACAAAAGGTCCCCAGGTGTACATGGAGCAAACGGCGCCCCCCAGAGGACCGTACCATCCACCCCAGGAGGTACCCTCCCCACAACCCCGGAACCCCCAGACCCGGTCCACACTTGGCTAGTTGGCCCCAGCAATTTCCCCCCCAGAGGACCGTCACCATCACCCCTGGAGGTGGAACCCGGAAGGAAACAGACCAAAATCAAAATCAACCCCGGAGGACTACCAAAACAACCCCGGGGGGATATAAACGACCGTAAACCCTGTTACCCTCCCCGGCCACCCCGGAAAGACCCCGGGTCCCCTCCCAGAGCCCTTAGGATTCCCATCGGCCTCAACTTTGCGCACGGCTCAAACATTAAGCCGGAGAAGGGAACAGCCCCCCCCCCGGAAAGAACTAACCCAGCTCCACCCCAAGGCGCAGCGGAGACCCGGAAATACGTCCGGTGCCCCCAACTCGCCATTACCCCAGCCTCTCGGGATGGGTTGAACTACCGAATGGCGAACGGCAAACAGATCGGCCCACCCCTCCGACTGAGGTAAGTCTCCGCTGCACCAAACCCCGGCACACCAATGACGAACGGTACAAGGCTCACCGAGGCTGGAGTGGAACCGGGCCCTACCAAACCAAGAAAAAACGCCTCTAACACCCCCCCCCCCAGGTGCAGAGGTCTTCTGAGAATGCTCAGCGTGACCAACCTGCACCACCCCCACAACCCACAAGACAAACGGTCTTGGGCAAGTGAGGTTGGGGTTAGGGATGTAGAGAAATAAAAAAAACAACAAATAAAACGACCCAACAACCCAAACAGAAATACCTAAAAACACATAAAAATTAACAATGAGTGAGCCCAGGCGGACTTCTAACCGCCTAACATTCACTCCACCAGATACGCCTCTGACTCCCCATACAATTATAACCCCTATTTAAGAAAACAAACATTTACTCGTGCTAGATTTTTTTTTTTTTTTTTTTTATGTGTGTTATTTTGCCTGTCCCAGAACACCTGGAGATACGTCACCATTATTTTTCTTGACGTTTACATGTCGGGGCAATACAGTAATCTCTGCTCGTCCGAGCTGCATGGGCTCGTCAACAGGAGGAGCCAGAGGTCCCGTCGGAGGAGCCTCAGTGGGGCGAAGAAGAGGCGGCCCAGATCTGCGTCGGGGAAAGCCCCGAGACGAAAAAACCCGCTCTGATGGGCGTCCTCTCTCGCGTCCACGCTACTTCATCCGATCATCTAGACGAATCACCAACGATATTAGCTCATCTAAATCGTTTGGCTCGTCACGGACTGCCGGCTCGTCTTTTAATGCTCATTAACCCATCTACAAACATTCCTCGTAAAGCTGCGGCGCTCCAACCTGACTGAGCAGAAACCAGAGAACATTGCATCACCGCACAAGGCTCCGGACGACAAACAATCGGTTCGGACGCCGAATCTCTGGGTGACGGAGTTATCTGCACTAGTATCGATGGTGCCGCAGCTGAGCAGCAGGAAGCGGAACGGCTTGCGCTGCAAGCTCCGTAACACGGGCGTCTGTTTGTTTAATTTGTTGCGGAGATGCTGTAATTGCTCCCATATTTTCTCCAAGTGTTCTTGAACTTTTTCGGCAAAAGGAACCGCCTCCGCCGCTGGGTCCATTATGGAATGGCCGGGAACTACTGTTATGTGTCGACGCGGGTTGAGGAGCGGACCTGCGTCTGACAGAACCCAGCGCTAAAAATAACAGAAAGCGGTTCCAAAACAAAACAATTTATTTTTACCCTCTTTGGTGCATAACAATGTGTACAAACTAAACAGCATCTTTCTGGTGGAGTGACTGTTGGCACGCTCTCCAGCGCCCGTAAGGATCAAAGCCCGGCGCTCCTGGACCCACTACCACCGCCAAACACCCCCAGGTGGACACGACAAACTGACTCTCTGTGAAGCAAGAAGAGGTGAGGTAAGTCAGCAGTTACAACAATATCTTTCAAAAAAGACACACGCTATCAGCAACACATTCAGGTCTGTATCTTTTTTAACTTTATGCAAATGAGCAGCTTCTCACAAAGGTGGAGGATCACTTATCTGCACGCCACAGCAGTGAGAAGCAAGCTGCACAATTCTCATCACAATTCAAGTATACTGTGTAACAAAACACCAAGTTACTATCAACAATTAGTCAAACACTTAATCACCTTGATGTGTGCTGACAGCAAGTGTCCTCACCCTTCCCTGCTTCACGGGCTCGATGTGTCAAACCCAGGCGCGGGTCCTCAGCGTCTCACAAACGAACATCACAAGGTCGAGTTCCCGGCAGTTCTGCTTGAATCACAAATGACCTTAAATGCAGAACGCCATCCAATTATCTGCTTCAGCTGAAAGTCTTTAGGTTGCATGTGAGCACCAGTCACAGGTGCTACACATGATGTTGATGAGGGTGAGGACTCTTCAGCCAGCACCTTCTCCACAGACAAATCAGTTTCCATGCCACCTGAAGAGCAAAGAAAAGAAAAGAACACCAAAATATCCAGCCACACCCAACACACACAACACGCAACTGAGCCAATTTAATTTAAATACAATGCAACACGTCATATTTTATTATTTTGTTATATTTCATGTCATTTATTGTTACATATTAGTCATAAATAATGTTAAATGTTAAAACAATTGATGTTGATTGATACAGTAGCGTTACTGCTGTATTCAAAAATTTACACACAGTATCTTTAATCTGAGCAGCAGAGAGCTGCCTCGGACACTTTGACACAGTGAGATAGACAGAACTCTTTTTTCATTAAATGTTTGTTAATTGTCATTCATGTTGGATGAATTTACTCTGCAGCACGTTTATTTATGTATTTATTTTTTTGACTAGTCGTGTGACGTGTAATGTGATTGACTCGGTTGCACATCCGGGCACTCGGTCTGTGAGTTCTTAGCAAGGTGCTTACCAATGCCGGCTGCAAACAATTAATAGCGGACAATGAAGCTGATAGCAATGCAAGGCAGTGGGATGGACCAACAAAGTGAGACAGAAAATTAAAATCCATCACGACACACCAAGAGGATTATGCATCACATCGATCAGTAATCGCCACTCCTGGTGCAGCCCAGCAATTCAGAATGCTGGTCGAGCAAGCAGCCAGCTGATGTCACCCTACCTTTCTTTAGTTCGATTGTCAGTTGCCGCGGCCTTCCCACCATCCTCACGAAGCTCGGGGGAACCCCCCATGTGATTTTTGACATTGCTACCAAATACAGGTCATGGTGTTTGATCACTTGAATTTTGAATTTCTTCCCTTCAGGGGTTGAAATTCGAAACAGGTTCCAGACAGCGTGAATTTTGATCATATTGGCAATGTAATATTATGAATCCTTATTTGTAAATGCTAAGTAATCAAATTACAGTGGTGCCAAAGAAAATTCTTTTCATGATTTAAATTTGAAAAAATCCAAAGGCAGTACAGCTTTAAGTTTTGCTTTTGTTTTTCTGAGCGCCTCACATGGTTCTGCACAATGCACCACCTGATCAACCCTCGTGAATACCCCAGGCCTAAATAAACTGTAGGGGAAATACTGCACTATTTACAGACTGTCTGTTGTTCTCATTTCTTCTTTCCTCTCTTGGCTTTTTCTTACTCAGCACCGAGTCTCCGCTTTGGTCAGAATGCTGATGGTTGAATGCATCTCCAGAATCCAGCCTTCCTTCCTGCCGTGCACAGTGCTCACTTGCACTGACAACATACATAAGTCTTTAACTTTTTCAAGCTCAGTTTGATCCATTCACTACACGTTACACAAAAGGGTCAATTCAGTTCTTCAGCAATGTGAAAGCGGCGGCACACCTGAGTGAGCTTGTATGAGTGAATACAATCCAGGCTGGGAAAGGCTCCATATGTTTACTTTCGCTGGCTCACGCTCTGTCACAGAGATGTTCACATTCCATCAGTACAGCAGTGAACATTTTGGCAATTTGCCTCTTATTGTGATCTATTTATCCTTTTTGTGTCATGTCAGAGTACTATATCCTCTGGACTGAACGAAGCAGCTGGTTGTCAGTTTAAGGTTCATGTGAGCAGAGAATTAAGTGCAGCAAGCTTCTTGACATTGATCAGATTTTTGTTCCTGTTGTCTCACGTGCAGTGTGTCGTGTCTCTATTCCAGCTTTGCTGTAAGCAAACAAGCACACGCCTGGAAATGGAGGTGCTAGGTCCGGTTACTGGTTTTGATTGCAATTTGAAACCTCCACAGTAGATGTCGTCAAAGATTCCATCATGATGCTTTAACAACAGCACTGCACACCTGATCCTAGACTCTAAGAAATGAAACACAGGGGTTTTAAATGTAATTAATACTGTTATTTTCAGCATACTTGCAATTGTTAATTTTAGAGATTTAAGTAACAATGTTTCATTTGATTTAATTACTTTCAACTACAATATTGTTTTGCACTTAATTGACAATGTATGTGTCTATTAAGGTGGAAAGATCCAGCTCCACCCACCCATTTACACTGGATAAAGGATAATATTGTGTATGGACCTGGAAAAGATAAGATTCACGATTCGAGGTTCGGAAAATACATTTTACAAAGTTTGGGGCCCCTTTTTAATCTTTTTTGAGAAATCTACTACTACGTTTCTGAGTAGCCTCCTCCCCTTTTTTATTTATTTATTATTTTTATTTATCGATTTTCATTACTCTTTTGATGATTATTATTTTTTGAATATTTTAAATTTCTATATTTTTTTCTTCTCCCTATTGTTATTGATATGTATATACTATGTATACTTAGTATTTTCATAAACAATACTACTTAGTATTTTGACTTCTGGATTTGATTGCATTTGTTAATATTTCAAAGTCAATAAAAAGACATCTGAAAGACAACGTTATGTGGAAAAAATTACCTTAACTTATCAATTAAATTCAACGTTTTACTTCTTAGAGTCTAATGTGCCTGTTAGTGTCGCGTCGCGTCTGACAGCTTGTGCATGTCAGTGCAACCACCACAGGGATCAGACTGTCATACTTAAATTAACAAATATTTTCCCCTCTTTTCAACAATATAGACCTGCCAGTCACCACAAACAGGCAGACCGTGGTCCAGGTCCAGACTCCGATGGAGTCCGTATAGAACGGCATCAAAGAGGTCCTGGGTCCATATTATGGCCCAGAGCTACCATTAGATGTTGATATACCATTTCTATTTTCAATTTCAATTTATTTTCATTTATATAGTGCCAAATCACAACAAAGTTGCCTCAAGGTGCTTCACACAAGTAAGGTCTAATCTTATCAACCCCCAGAGCATTTTACGCTGTGCAATTTCCCTGCAGGTGCAATAAAGCATATTTGATTTGATCTTTTCTTGCATCTATGGTCGTCTTATTTTAACTGTACAGCCTTTCTCTTTGTCTTTATGGTTGTCAGTGTACGTACACAGGAAACGTGCAGACCATTCACGTGTTCTGTAACTCAATAGAATCAGTTATTCATAGCACATGATGATCTTATAACACACTCCAGACAGGGTCTGCTCCATTCTCTGCCCCTGACCAAGGCAGCATCTCTACTCCTGGAGTTGGTCCCCAGGCGCCGGACTGTGGCGGCCCACTGCTCCTAATGGTTGGATTGTGTCTAATTGTAATTAGGACAGCTTAAACGCCACACGGAGATAGAGAGACAGAAGTCAAAAGAAGTGAGTGAGGGAAACACACACTCTAAAATGAGAAAAATCGACTAAACAGAACTTTTAACCCAGAATGGACAGACTTGTGTTTGTCCACACAGTACCAGTTAAAAGTTTAGACACACCTTCCCTTGCTTCAAAACCTGTTTGCCTCATACGATCCAAGAACGCAGCTATAATTAATCGTGACTACAAGGCAAAGCACAAATCTTTTGATTAATAATCCCCACTCAAATCTGAAATGAGGGCACAGAAAAAAACACGATTTAAGAGCCCAGTGTGACCGATCCACCAGAATCCTGACACACATTCACTGTCCAGGTAACTCAGAGGACACTTTATTTATTTTCTAAAATGATACACTTTATTTTAAGATTTTTTTTTAAGAGCTCTACATTTTATTTTTTTAAATGCTAACCTTATTTTACTTAAAATGAGAAAATGACATTTATTTTATGACAGCACCCTCCAGTTCAATATGAAACTTAATAATAAACATTGTTGAAATACAAATAAACTATACTTTCATTTTATTTGTCCATCAGTTACTGACGACATGTGTGATGAGGCCGCCAGGTGTCACTATGCATAAGTAGTCAGTAAACCTCAATCCCCAACAGCTAAAAACGGATTGTCTGGTCACAAGGCCGGAGCCCTGGGTTTTAGCCTTCTGGTTAGAGTCCGCCTCCGATACTGGGGATCGTGAGTTCATGTCAAGAACATAACGCAGAGTCGAAGGGTTGCTTGAACCAGCCAGTTGTAGTGCAAAGCAGGCATGGATACAACTATAGTCTACTTCAAAATAAATTCCACTGAGTTGTAACACATTAGGCATTATAGTGTTCCAGACTTCTGCTGAGGAATTTTTCTCTAACTGGACCTCTTTGAATTTTAACTGAATACACTTGATCTCGACAGTCTTCTGCATTCAGCTAACTTTATAGCTTTTTATGACAATGAAGTCTAGTACACCTTGACAATACATGAAAATGTGCACACACACGCCGATTCAGTTGTTGAGAGTGTAAACCATCTAACTTCAGCATGCCAGATCCTCATGGCAGATGGGCATTATACATCCAGACACAGCAAGATCTGTCAATATCTCCACTGGAAGATCTGCAAGGAACTGGAGATGGAAGTCAAAGAACATGTCTGGGAGCACAAGCCAGCACCAGTCTCATCCAACGGAAAAGTAACGATCTTCTACAACAAAGAGATCCCAGCAGGAAGACACACTGAAGGAGGTGCAATCAAACCTGATATTGTCATCTGGAACAAGCAAGAGAAAACAGCCAAAATCATCGATGTGACAGTCCCCAATGACTACGGTCTGAATCGAGCTGAAAGGGGAAAGATCTCGAAATACCAAGACCTGAAAAATGACCTACGAACAACATGGTCATTGAAAGACATCGATATCATCCCAGTTGTGGTGGGAGCAACAGGCCTGATGAAGAAGAACCTGAAGAAATACCTTGAAGCAATCCCCGGTCACCCAAGTGCACATGAGGTGCAGTTGTCTGCAATTAAAGGAACGATCTCCATCTTGAAGAGAGCTCTCGGATACAATGCCAGATCTAGTTAGGATAACTATAGAGCATAGGGTGCAACTTTAGACCCCAGGTTTGGGGCCCATTGCATTCTACTAAAAAGACATCAAAGATAAATGAAAAACCAAAGACACTGGCTCTGTCACATTCCTCAGTGTATTTAACACCATCCCACTGGCACACATACAGTAACCCTAACTGTCATTATTATTAACTGTAATTATTAGATCCTCCTCATTGTGTATTTTTCACTTAACTGTAATAATATCTGCTGCATGACGTTTTTGGGCTTTCCAAAATATACACACAGGAAATTTTTAGTTTGTGAGAAAATGTACAAAAATTTCCATAAATGGGGTCTTGAACACTGAGGCACCTGCAAGCTAGATCATGACGAGCGCTATGCGCCAAAATGTTGTAGCCGACGTTCCCTCCCTTATTAGTCTCCCTTATTTAACACAGAATCAATCCAGTGCTACCCAAGAATTCTCTGGAAAAACCGTAAGACAGGAAGTACCAGGACACTAAAGAGTTGGAGTTTTATTGTCCTGCAATGCATGGGCACCACTGAACACCTCTGTCCGGTGACCTCATGACGCCATACACTCTTCCCAAGCTCCTCCTGATGTTGAAGGTTGAGAACCCAGTCAGACGATACACTCCTGGACACGGAGTCACTGAAAGCCTGGATCTGAGTCTTGAAACAGTGTACAGGCTTAGAAGGGGTTAAATTGCAAAGACACATTACTGTATTTTTATGTAAAGACAAAACTAACGTGGTTTTCTACTTTTCTTCAGTGGCTGAGCTCAACTCAACGGGTGAGGTGCGCATGTTAGTGCAGCGGATAACTGAAAAAATGCTTCAAATGGTGATGCAAGCACCAAATTTGGCACACATACTCCTTAGAAATTACTCTTTTAAAAATGCCGAGCCACATGAACTTTCAATAGGCAGCCAAGTAGGGGTCAATTGAAAAATTACACAGGGGTCAAAATTTTAAAATGCTCCAGTCATATTGAAATGTATTCCACATTATTTGTCTGATCACAAAGATTCCAAAAATATATATTTGTAGTTTGGACTATCTGTGAATGAATGTTCCGGAGTTATGGGGTAAAAACAGCAAGAATGGTGACAAAGGTCAATTTCAATTTGTACAGGGGTCAAAAGTTAAAGTTGCTCCACTTTTGGTAAAAAGTGATGCAAATTATTAATTGAGTGAAAATGGTTTTAAAAAGGAATAGTTTGCATCATGTACGAGGGTAGGCTGAAAGGTTCTAAGGCTCACCAAGAAGGAGAAATGCCATTCCACGTCTTCTGACGCCTGATCAGAAATGCACCAGGCTAGTCATGTGGAAGGCAAACTTGGCGCAATTTGAAGAGGATCCAGCCAATTACATGCAACGTTTTCTTACCCAAGATGAGTATTGGGTTCACCACTTTGAACCAGAGACAAAAAACAATCAATGCAGTGGAAACACCCAAGGTCACCACCTCCAAAGAAGGCCAAGGTTGTTTCGTCTGCGGGGAAGGTCATGGTTTCAGTTTTCTGGGATGCCAAGGGCATAAATGGACAAACCATAAATGGACAGTACTATTCTAACCTACTGAGATAGTTACGCGAGGCTATCAAAAAGAAGTGACCAGCAAAGCTGATGAAAGGGGTGCTGTTCCATCAAGACAATGCCCCAGCTCACAAGTCAACAGTGGCCATGGCCACTATCCATGAGTGTGGATTCGAACTGGTAGATCACCCACCATACTCCCCCTGACTTGGCACCCTCGCACTTTCATCTGTTCCCAAACCTGAAAAAAAACTTGGCTGGGAAGCACTATCAGAGCAATGATGAGGTGATGGCTGCCGTTGAGGACTATTTTGACTCTCAAGATGAAAGCTTCTATGCCAAGGGAATCGAAGCACTCAAGCACCGCTGGAAGAAGTGTGTGGAGTTACAGGGAGACTATGTAGAAAAATAACCCTGAATTTGTTCAACCAGTTGTTAGCTCAACCAGTAATTTGCACCACCTTTTACCAAAATTGGAGCAACTTTAACTTTTGACCCCTGTACAAACTGAAATTGACCTTTGTCAGTATTTTTACTGTTTTTACCCCATAACATTCATTCACAGATAGTCCAAACTATACCTTTTTGGTATCTTTATGATCAGACAAATAATATGGAATACCTTTCAATATGATTGGAGCGTTTTGAAATTTTGACCCCTGTGTAATTCTTCAATTGATCCATACTTGGCTGCCTATTGAAAGTTCATGTGGCCACTCGGCATTTTTAAAAGAGTAATGTCTAAGGAGTATGTGTGCCAAATTTGGTGATTGCATCACCATTTGAAGGATCCCTCAGTAAATATTTACTTATCTGCTGCACTATGTGCAGTTGCGTGGCGGAGCTCATCTCGAAGTGACACGGTCACCCGTCGAGGTGAGCTCCACTACCGAAGAAAACCCACGTACGTTTGGTCTTTACATAAAATTACAGTAATGTCTTTTTAATTTAAAACAAGTAAAGAATTGCATGTACACGCTGTCTTTAAAGCAAAATATTGTCGTTACACGACGAGGATCTCAGCTCAATGGGAGAGATCAACTTGGCACATGTAACTGTCGATTTGCGCTACGGGGATCTCAACTTGATGGGGCAGCTCATCTCGACAGAACAAGTGCGTAACTTTATCTAAAGTCTGGGTCTTTTAGTGAAGCTTAGTGCTAGTGGCCAGCAATCACCTTAGTATTTCTTCTGCTTTCCTTCTTCTACTGTATTTGTTGTCTTTCTGATGCCTGATTCAGTTTTTTTCCCTGTCTGTTTGAGGTGTGGCTCCATCCAGAGATGGAAGTGGGTGTCTTCTTCTGCAGGCCTCCCATCCTGTGCAGTAGCATGGACTCCCAAAACTGCCTGTATATTTGTATTGTCAACTGTGTCGGTAGCATGGCCCAAGCAGATGGTCGCCCCGTTGAGTCTGGTCTGTGTGAGGTTTCTTCCTCAAATCATCAGAGGGAGTTTTTCCTTACCACTGTCACCTGTGTGCTTGCTCTGGGGGTTGGTAAGGTTAGACTTTACTTGTGTAAAGCACCTTGAGACAACTTTGTTGTGATTTGGTGCTATATAAATGAAATAAATTGAACTGAATTGAAATTGAACACCGGGACCATCACAAACTCTGATCCCTCCCTCGGGAGGTGTGAGGAAAACTCAGCAGCCCTGTTACAGTCGATGAATATCAAAATATTGTTACATAAAGTTCCGGTAGATATGAGCAAAAAGCAAATGCACCTGGAGAGGAAAACTCTGTTCTCTTTTGTTCGAGCCGTGTAAACATTCAGCAGCGAATTATTCACTTTATTATCATCCCACCGCAGTTATCTTCACCCCCACCATCTGCTGTGAGTCACTCTGCAAACAGCGGCGGAGATGATGGCTTTAATGACAAACAGCTGACACAAGTGCTCACTTATTCTGACTATAGTATCAGTCTCGACTCCACCGATCGCTGCTTTGATGGCACAAATGCAGTTACACAAGTCGGCACATGCACACGGATGATCTTATAGTACGCGCTCCGAACGGCGACTGTAACGTGAGTGTGTAGCACCCTGCTGACGGCAGCACATTTCCACCGTTCCACACAGATGTGAGGTGATGACAGGTGGCGTTTGTACAGGCTCAGTGAGCTCTGACAGAACACTGACTCATTTCCTCTGTCTGCTCACTTTGACCGTTTTCTGCCTTTTCCATCTTGAAGATACTCATCTAACAGATACAAGCCTCCACTGAAATGTACCACGTGTGTATTTCTCTCAAGATATATGTATTTGAACCAAAGACGGTGATTTTTTACAGCATTTTCCATCAAGTTAAAATAATGCCGTGAGTCATCCACAGGGAGCCTTTTGTGCAGCCTGCTGTTCTTTTGGTGCAGGCGCATACAGGTGCATTAAAATTAAAATCACATTGTGATGTGAAAGAGCTGCACAAAAACAGTGTGTGTAGTAATGAAATGTTTGGTCTCACTCCACCCTGAAGGAACACAGGAGGAGGATATTGCACACACAGCCTATTGCCCGCATGCATAACTTTTTACACAAGGAGGGGTGTCACCCTGAGATGGACCTCAAACCAGATTATCCAGATCAGACTTGTTTACATGGTGCTTCACTGATAAAGCTGTTTTGGACATCTCGGCCTCTATCTAGTCCTGCATATGTATAATCCTGAATGTTTAAAACAAACAAACAAACAAAAAAAGAAGTCTGGATATTGCGTCATGAATATCTAACAAGTTGCAGTTGCTGATTCTGGTTGAGATAAATCCTGTCCTGGTTTCCAGCCCAGGCATGAAAGTGCAGAAATCATTACATCCACTTTGATGCCTTTGAGGAAGGTCTTCATTGTTCAACTGTTGTGATGCCCAACAGGTCACACTGTGGCCAGGCTGGACCACTTCCACATCTGAATGTGCAAAAAAAAAAAGGAGTGTGTGCAAAAAGGAGCATTGAGCTCAGCACAGCAACCCCAGGTATGAAGGGGCTGGATCTCTGATTGCTTTTGTTCTTATTTGACGATTCCTGATATGGTAGACTGATTATTTTCTACATGAGCTCTTCTCCTTTATTGCAAGATTAGAACAGCAAATTGTCAGTGACCTTTTTGTTGTTGTTGTTACCGCTACCAAAGAGGTAATGTTTTTACCCTGAAACTGTCAAGACGGGTGGCGGCTTGACACAGGAACCAGTAGGAGCCCAATGCAGACTCACAGGCATGGTAGGTTTAGATCAGTGGTGTCCAAACTATTCCAGAAAGGGCCAAGAGGGTGCAGGTTTTCCTTGCAGCCACTGACTTCAGCAGGTGATTTGACTGATTAACGTCCCTTTGAACAGGTGGAATGAGTTCATCAGCTGCTGGAGTCAGTGGTTGCAAAGAAAACCTGCACCCTCTTGGCCCTTTCTGGAATAGTTTTGACACCACTGGTTTAGATGAATATAAGGCTTTATCTGTTTAACAGGCATTGGGTTCGGTACACAGGAAGTCAGACATACAGGCAGAGATAGCAGAGATGGTGCAGGCTGAGATGTTGTCCATTAACCAGGCAGTGTTCGCTCACACAGCATTGAGGAATGAAGCAGGCAAAACAAAGGCAGAGTCAAGAAAAAGGCTGAGTTCAGGGTAATGGCGAGGCAGAGGTTGGAGTACACAAGCAAGGTCAAAAAACACAGAAGACCAAACAGGACTTGAACAAGAGGGAAGAAAGTGAACTGAGTCAACAATCGGGCAGTGAGCTGTGAAACTGTGAGGACTTAAATAAGGAGCAGACTAATCGGACCCGGCGCCATGAGGGGGCGTTTGGGGGCGACGCCCCCTCACGTCATCAACCTCGCCCCCTCGGATGTGAGAGTTATCAAAAATAAAAATAAAAAAAAAGTCCAATTTTAGTTCAATTTTGCATGCTTTTTTTTTTTTTTTTTACAGCACATTGTGCTCTGCGTCCTCATCAAGCAGGCCGGTGTTCTGTCGAGATGACAGGAAACCTGTTGCGGCACCGCGAAGGGAGAGTACGCGCATTGTGTTCTGCGTTTATGTTTATAAGAATCTTCTCGCCCAGAAGAAAAAAGAGCGCCAACAACTACCCATAAATGTGTTCTTCACTCGGAAAAAGACACCTCCAGCGAATGTGTGTGTGTGACTCAGTGGAAAAAGACGCGGCGCCAGGACGAAGAGGCGCGATCAGAGGAACTGTGAAATACTGGTCAGTCACTATTAATAATTTCTTATGTCTCCAACCTCGTAGGTTGATCGTTAAAATTAAGTTCGTTAGTTCTAAAAGCCATCATAATTATTTATCGGAAAACGTTCTATTTTTATTTCTCAAACAAATGTTTGGGCTTGAAAACAGGTTGGTCTTATTTTTCTACTAAGGTTTGAACTTTGAGAGTGTTTACACATGAGAGAAAAGTGAGAAAATGTTAATGCCTGTTTGAGAAAGTGTATAAAGTGTGTAGTGAGGGGTTTTACAGCCTTAAAACATCTATAATAACTGCAAAAAATAATGCTGTCTACTTCGCGGATTTCGCCTATTGCAGGCTATTTTTAGAACGCGATAAATGAGGGACCACTGTATATCTACATGAAAGGTTTATCTTTGACCCGTTGTGTGACTGTCATGCCCAATTGCGCTGTGTTTGCGCTTGTGATGGAGGGCTGCATGTGGGGTTAATCTACTGTCTCGTGTCGTTTCTCACATCAGTTGTTGGTTTGGTTTTGTGGTATGCAGGAGATCACTTGACAGAGGGTCTATACATTCAAATAATAATTAAAAAAATACTGTCATCACTCTTTACACTTAGTCAGTCTCTTACAACGGTGTAGACTAAATACACAAGCTTTCTAGGAGCGCACCCAATTCATTACGCACGCTCAGAGGCACGTACCCTCCGCTGCGCACTTTTTTTTGGGGGGGGGCGACCCCACCCCCTGTGATAAACTCATCGCCCCCTTAATATTTTTTTTCTGGTGCCGGGCCTGAGATTAATCAAGATGACGTGAAGGAGGTGCATGGAAGGTTCTGGAAAGAGGTGTGGTTTTGTGAATTAAAGAAGAGGGAAGAAAGACAAGAAAATGCAGGAGGGCAAAACAAAGCAGTGCAAAGCAAGAAAAGTAAGTGACAGAAAAACTCACTGAATAATGTGACATGATCCAGACAAACAATAATGTGTGAGCAAAACAAAAGGGGCAGAACTAAGAAATATTGTGATTAGTCTAAAGAGGGGAAAAAACAAGAAACCTAATATTTAACCAAACTTGGACAGATCTGATAGTGGCTGAGAGATAAAAGTGAACACAATAAATGATGATGACAAAACAAACTATTGGTAAAACAGAGAATAAACAAAACCGGTGACTACAGAATAATGCAATAAATAAAACAAGATAACTGATAAACAGAAAATGCAATAAGTAACAAACGGAACATAAAGGCCTCTACTGCATTCAAGGGAGGACCAGAGGAGCAACGGGAAGTGTGATTGCCTGTCTGGAGTCAGTGCTGGTTGATGGCACACCTCAGGGATCCATCCATTAACCTTTCCAAACAATCTTCCATCCATCCATCCATCCATCCATCCATCCATCCATCCATCCATCCATCCATCCATCCATCCATCCATCCATCCATCCATCCATCCATCCATCCATCCATCCATCCATCCATCCATCCATCCATCCATCCATCCATCCATCCATCCATGACTAGGATATGTGAGGTCGAGGTTTGAGATTTGGAGTGTGCCCATGGGTTAACAGACTACCATTTGGCCATTAAAAAACAAAAAAAGCAAAAACAATGACAGAATGTAAAAACTGACTTGCCAATTGTAGTCCATTTTAATGGGACCCTGCTCTTATCTTTTTGGATGTATGTTGAGCCATCCATCTTTGTGATAACTGGACCCAATATGTGCTGTATTTTCAAGGTTATAAATTGGCTTTTTTTGTTTTATTTGTTTGACTGGTCTTACAACTTGTACTTCAAATTGACTTACATGTAAAAATATAGTGCATTATCACCTACGGCCACAAGATGGCACATCTACTGTATATGCATGACAACTTAAAGCTGCTTTGTATACAAATCTGGATGAGGTACTGTATGAGCTACACTCCGGAGCAGAAGGTGTTGGTAACCACCCTCATATATTCTTGAAAAAAGTAAGTCCGATGTAGGCCCTGAGACCAATTAGGCCCATGTTTATCACCTGATTCTGTAGTGTGAAGCAGATGAGAGTCTACGACTCCCCCTGGACGGAACGCAGGTTACTTCTCCAGCCAAGCCTGGTACCCATTTACAGTTGGGTTTACTGAGACAGTGCAAATTAAGTGTCACAGACAGGTAACATGAGCACGATCTGAACCCACGTCTACAGATTGGCAAGTCAGCTCATTATCCACAAAGTTACCTCCTCTTATTCTGTTTATTCTCTATCTTGAATAAAGATAGAGAATAAACGTCATAGTAGTCGGCACTCAACTTGTTTGTACTCTGTGGGACAGCAAGAAGAATGGCCAGGCTTAGACAGTGTTGCCAACTCCTCAGTAAGAAAAGTAGCTATTTCATGTCCTAAAAGTTGCTAGAAGCAGCTAAATGATGCCATCATCTAATTTGCATATTATGTCATAACAGATGTTGTAGGAAAAAATAATGTCATGGGAGAGAAAAAAAAGTGGGTAACAACACCTTAGTAATATTCAGAACTACAAATAAACTTGATTCTTGGTTTTTTAGTTTGCCATTAAAATTTGCCATCACTTATCAAAATATCAGATCATTGCAACAGCAGTGATTTAGGTGGAAATGATTTTTGTTGTTGTTGCTGTTTTAGATCCCACTGTAAAACAGGGCGGGATCAGCGGCGGCGGCATTGCACATGCATGATTTATTTGCACTTTGAATGTGGAGAATTGTAGATCTCCGTCCGCTCTGCTCCCAGTACTTTGCAGCTGCTGCGGAGCTCACTGTGTTCTGACCGCATGTGACTGCTTAAGGGCGGTGGGGACATCACGGCAGCACCCGCTGCCGACTTTAGAACAATATGTGCTTTCGCTTTTGAATCGTCAAACACCAGAAAAGTCCCCAATGATGCCAGAAAAAGTAGCTAGATGTGTCGCTGGTCGCTTTTGAGAAAATAAATCACCAAGAGGGTTTGGGAAGTCGCCAGACTTAGCGAGAAAGTCGCCATGTTGGTAACACTAGGCTTAAGTGAGGCTAACTAAGATGTTATGAAACTACAGTTATTTAAAAAAACTTTATTTATGGTTTGGTGAGATAAACATGCTAAAAACAAACAAACAAATAAATAAAAATAGCTTCTGTTTGTATAATAAAATAACCATATTTATAGCTTAGCCAACTACCTATAATTTAATTTTATTACAAGTCTATAGACTAGGTATACGTATACTACAATCTTCTCCTGTATGAATATTTAGGTTTTAGTAGCTAACTCCTATAATATTATGTAGTAACTATATTTCTTGTTTATGGTGTTTATTACCTTGATTGTGTAAATATCACTTATATACGAGGTCTATTAGAAAAATATCCGACCTTATTATTTTTTTCAAAAACCATATGGATTTGAATCACGTGTGATTGCATCAGACAAGCTTGAACCCTCGTGCGTATGTGTGAGTTTTTCCACGCCTGTCGGTTGCGTCATTCGCCTGTGAGCAGGCTTTGAGTGAGGAGTGGTCCAGCCCCCTCGTCGGATTTTCATTGCCAGGAAATGGCGGAATGATTTGGGCTTTTTTTTCCATCAGAATTTTTTCAGAAACTGTTAGAGACTGGCAGCTGGAAACCATTAGAAAAATTTATCTGGCTTTCGGTGAAAATGTTACAGGCTTGGTAGAGAATAAGGAGTGTTACTGTCGCTTTAAGGACGGCCCCCAGCGGCTGTGTGGCGCGCCGCACTCCGAAGCCGCCATCGACAGGCTGAACGACCATTTCATTTCTAAACGGATGGCTGTCTGGGTCCGTGACCATCGTGTGCCATTTCTCTGGTTATCACAAGAGCTGAACATCAACCATTTTCCGGCAGATTTCACTTTTAACAAGAGATTTTGTCATGGAAAGCCGAGCGGAGGCTTCGCGCATCAAGACGGATTCGCTACTGGAGCGAGACAAAACCACCTCCGTTTTGGTCTCACAGGACGGCTTTGAGATGGCGTTCAGACAGCTGTCAGTGGTTTTTCCATCGAGTGATTATCCGAGAAATTGTGGATGTGCCTGGACATGCCAGAACATGTCCCGTGAGGCTTCATCACGGCGTTGCTGTGCGCCATGCGGCACCGCCGCGACGCGCGAAGCCTCCGCTCCTCTTTCCATGACAAAAACTCCTGTAACAGTGGAATGTGCCGTTCATTTCCAAACTGGACGCTGTGTTTTATCTGGGACGTCGTCTGACTAGCACAGGAATTGTGAAAAGATGTGGACATCAGCACTTTTTCGGCACATTGAGACAGACGTGCGGAGGAATTCCGCGCGTCGCGGCAGTGCCGCATGGCGCACAGCAACGCCGTGATGAAGCCTCACGGGACATGTTCTGGCATGTCCAGGCACATCCACAATTTCTCAGATAATCACTTGATGGATCGATAATCACTCGTACATGCTGGCCATTTTCTTGAGCCGCTTGGGTGAGTAGGAAGAGTTCCCATGGGATAAAAAAGCTTTTAAACCTACCATCCCTGGTTCTCAAGACCAGGCACCTAAGTGGCTCTAATCTATTCTAATCTTCTTTTTTTAGATATTTAGATATACCTTAATATACACTAGTAGAGATCTACCTTAGAATTGGAATGTATTATAGAAGACATACCTTACTGAATTTTCGTGTACACGTTTAGCTCAGCATTAACATTTTAACCGGTTCAGTGATGACCAGAAAGAGTTTACTCTTGAGTACTTTGTGACTCATACGATAAGAATTAGCTCATTACCTTCAACTGGCTAACACAGTGTGCACATTATAAATAAATAATGCAGCAATTGCATTTTTTTTTTCTTTTTGTTGCATGAAGTGGTAGTCTCAAATTTAAAAAAAAAAAAAGAAATGTGACTTGTTCCTCTTCATGATGTATTACTGGAGAATTAATATTGTGGTGTGACATATACTCCAGAAAATACATTATATAGTTGCTTTTATTATTTCATTGCAGAGCTGTCAACCGTCCCACATTGGGTGGTATTTACCCCCGTGTCCCGCATACCACATGAGTATGTGTGTGTGTGCGTGTGTGTGCGTGTATGTGCGTGTGGGATGCCCATTAGTCCTGCAGTTGTGTGGGTCCAGGCATGCCCCCAGACCCCGCTACTTGTGTTTTGCACCACTGGCGCTTGCAGCCAATGTGTGGGTGTCCTGCATTGGTACATGCAAATGTTGGCAGGTATGACATTGTTTTGTTTTTGTTCGTATGTCCAAAGCAGATGGTCACCTCACTGAGTCTGGTCTGTTTCATGTTTGATAAATGGAAGTGACCTGTACTGAAATGAAGGTCTGGAATTTTGTATGGGGGAGTGTGGCGCCTTGGCTGAGGTATGATTCTGCTGAGTGTCCCACTCATTCCTCCTTCAGGGACCGACTGTAAACTTTAGAGGGGAACTAATCGGGCATTGGCTAATCAGAAAGTGCGCTGAAGTTTTTTTTTTTTTTTTTTGCCATGGTGATATGTTCCAGTGGCTCATTAACCAGGCCTTTAAATTTTTGTTTTATCTGCAGACAACCAGCACTCCACTGGACCGTCTCTACGGCACTAGTTGGTAAATTTACATTCCAGTTGTAGAGCCGTCATTAAATCCAAAAACAAATTCACTCCTGGCTTTTTGGATTTCATATTGAGCCCCGGAAACAGATGTCAGAGAGTCACTGTTTTTCTCAGGGACACTTTCAACAGCACATTTTTATCCATCAGGGCTTCCTGCTGTTCTAACTGGCTAATCCAGACAGGAGCGAGTGTTTAGGGTCTGTTTCAGTCAAACTTGCTTTCCACTTTCCTATCAAGTTTCCAAGACAGCGCTGCATTAAATGAAAGACATCAGAAGCCTGATACAGACTCTGTGTGCTCTACCCACCAAAACCTAATGTTGAGAATAATAGTAGTGCTATATGACTAAAAAGATTAATCCAGGTTTTGAGTATATTTCTTATTGTTACATGGGAAACAAGGTACAAGTAGATTCAGTAGATTCTCACAAATCCAGCAAGACCAAGCATTCATGATATGCACACTCTTAAGGCTATGAAATTGGGCTATTAGTAAAAAAAAGTACAAAAGGGGGTGTTCACAATAATAGTAGCATCTGCTGTTGATGCTACAAACTCAAAACTATTATGTTCAACCTGTTTTTTTAGCAATCCTGTGAATCACTAAACTAGTATTTAGTTGTATAACCACAGTTTTTCACGATTTCTTCACATCTGCGAGGCATGGAGTCAACCAACTTGTGGCACCTTTCAGCTGTTATTCCACTCCAAGATTCTTTAACAACATTCCACAATTCATTCACATTTCTTGGTTTTGCTTCAGAAGCAGCTTTTTTGATGTCACCCCACAAGTTCTCAATTGGATATAGGTCCGGGGATTGGGCAAGCCACTCCAAAACATTAATTTTGTTGGTTTGGAACCAAGATTTTGCTCGTTTACTAGTGTGCTTGGGGTCATTGTCTTGATGAAACACCTATTTCAAGGGCATGTCCTCTTCAGCATAAGGCAACATGACCTCTTCAAGTATTGTGACATATCCAAACTGATCCATGATACCTGGTATGAGATATACGAGGTCTGTTAGAAAACTATCCGACCTTTTTATTTTTTCTCCGCTCCTCTTTCCATGACAGTGGAATGTGCCGTTCATTTCCAAACTGAACATTGTGTTGATCTGGGACATTGTCTGACTACCACAGAAATTGCAGAAGACGTGGACATCAGCACTTGTTCGGCACATTGAGACAGACGTGCAGAGAAATTTGCGCGTCGGGACGGAGCCGCATGACGCAAAGCAACGCCGTGATGAAGCCTCACAGGACATGTTCTGGCATGTCCAGCTCATCCACAATTTCTCGGATAGTCACACGACTGAAAAGCCACCGAAAGCCGTCCTGTGAGACCAACACGGAGGTGCTTTTGTCCCGCGCCATGAGCAGTTCTGTGGTGCATCCCTCTGCTTCTCTTTCCATGACAAAAACTGCTGTAACAGTGGAATGTGCTGAAAAAGTGCTGATGTCCACATCTTCTGCCATTTCTGTGGAAGTCAAACGACGTCCCAGATCAACAAAGCCTTCACTTTGGAAATGATCTGGTTGTTTCAGAGGGGTTTCAGCCTGTTGATCGGCGTTCGGAGTGCGACGCGCTCTCAGCCACTGTGGGTGGTCTTTAAACCGGCTGGAGCACTCCTTAATCTGTGTAATCCCCATAAAATCGTCCCTGAAAGCCATCTGAATTTTCCAAATGGTGTCCACCTGGAGGTCTCTCACAGTTTCTGGAAAAATTTGATGCAACAAAGCTCCAAATCGTTCAGACATTTTATTCGCAATAAAAATCCGACGAGAGGGGTGGACCACTGCTCACACAAAGCCTGCTCACAGGCGAATGATGCAACCGACAGGCATGAAAAAACTCACGCATGCGCACAAAGGTTTAAGCTTGGCTGATGCAATCACATGTGATTCAAATCCATATGGTTTTTGCATAAAATAAAAAGGTCAGATAGTTTTCTAACAGACCTCATATAGACCCAACACCATAGTAGGAGAAACATGCCCATATCATGATGCTTGCACCACCATGCTTCACTGTCTTCACTGTGAACTGTGGCTTGAATTCAGAGTTTGGGGGTCGTCTCACAAACTGTCTGCGGCCCTTGGACCCAAAAAGACCAATTTTACTCTCATCAGTCCACAAAATATCCCTCCATTTCTCTTTAGGCCAGTTGATGTGTTCTTTGGCAAATTGTAACCTCTTCTGCACATGTCTTTTATTTAACAGAGGGACTTTGCGGGGGATTCTTGCAAATAAATTAGCTTCACACAGGTGTCTTCTAACTGTCACAGCACTTACAGGTAACTCCAGACTGTCTTTGATCATCCTGGAGCTGATCAATGGGTGAGCCTTTGCCATTCTGGTTATTCTTCTATCCATTTTGATGGTTGTTTTCCATTTTCTTCCACGTGTCTCTGATTTTTTTGTCCATTTTAAAGCATTGGAGATCATTGTAGATGAACAGCCTATAATTTTTTGCACCTGCGTATAAGTTTTCCCCTCTCCAATCAACTTTTTAATCAAATTTTTTTCTAACTCCTTAGTTTGAGACATTTTAATCCGTAAAATCCTGTATAATTGTGGACGTGGTTTGAGTGACAGGGGATGAGCGCAGTGACTCCGCCTCTCTCAGCCTCCAACCGTAACGGAGCCACTCGCTGTGTGTGTTTGGAGTCTTTTACTACAAACAGCTGGAATAATATGGATTGTTGTGCGGTGAAACAACCCTGTTGAAATATCGATGATGAGTGAAACTCTCGTCTTATTTAATGTTGTAAGCTAACAGTGTTAGCACTTTTAGCAGCTGTTAGTAGATCCACTAAGCAAATCATGTGGCTCATAACATTTTCTGTCAACACCAAAGAAAATCACAAAAATACAATTTAATAAACACCTGAACCCAGGTTAGCCTGTTAGCTGGTGCTTTGGAGTCAAAGAAAGGGGCATGTTCAGGCTTTTTCATCACACTCTGAGCCACCCATGCTCCACCCCTTTTTGTATTCATGAATTCATCGTGAATCAGTGCGGGCGGGGCTCTCAACATGTTGACACCCAGACAAGGGGTCATTTCAACTGTTCCGGTGTTGCCAATCGAACGGTCCCCCCTAAAAATAGGTCCCCCTGCCTTCACTTTGCATGCTTCATTTTGGAGCGTCAGTAGAGAAATGAGGCGATTATGTACATATTGGTTATGTACATATTTATTGTACATATATACAACAACATGTGCCATCTGCATTTAACCCATCCTAATTAGAGTCAGACATTTTATATATATATATATATATATATATATATATATATATATATATATATATATATATATATATATATATATATATATATATATATATATATATATATATATATATGTGTGTGTGTGTGTGTGTGTGTGTGTGTGCGTGCATACACACACACACACATACAGTCTATGGTGTGTATTCAAAAATACTGTACTCCATATTCACTGATGTGATGCAGCCTTAAAAACAGCATTTTAAGGAATCTAAGAAAATATTTATGTATCTGTTGGTCACTAAATTAATGAATTGAAAAAATAAGAATAAAAATAATAATCCCTGATCATTATTAGGCAAATATACGCATCAAATAACCGTAAACTCTAATCAGCCCCCCTACCCACTAGGGAGTGCCTATAATGTAAGTATCGGGAGTCTACATGTATTTTTGCTGAGTTATCATGTTTACACAACCAGATGTTCTACACATCATGTTACTTGTACATGTAGCTGGACACAAGAAAACAGAGGGAACTCAGAAAGCAGAAATCTTAGCCAAGGTCAGAGACTTCTGTTTATCTAAGATAAAGTACGAGGTCTGTGAGAAAAGTATCCAACCTTTTTATTATATGCAAAAAATATATGGATTTCATTCATAGGTTTTTACGTCAGCCAAGCTTGAACCTTCGTGCGCATGCGTGAGTTTTTTCAGGCCTGTCGGTTGCGTCATTCGCCTGTGGGCAGGCTTTGAGTGAGCAATGTTCCACCCCTCTCGTCGTTTTGGAGTGTTAGAGGACAGGTTGGGACATGCCTATCTCGGCTTTCAGTGGCTTACCAGTCGAGTGAGTATAAGAGAAATTGTGGAGAGCTGGGCACTCAAAAACGGAGGTGCTCTTTGTCTCGCTCCATCAGCGAATCCGTCGTGACGCGCGAAGCCTCCGCGCGGCTTTCCATGACAAAATCTCTTGTTAAAAGTGAAATCTGCCGGAAAATGGCTGATGTCCAGCTCTTGTGATAACCAGAGAAATTGCACACGACGGTCCCGGCTCCACACAGCGATCCGTTTAGAAATTATGTGGTGGTTTCTGCCTCTCGATGGCGGCTCGGAGCGCGGCGCGCCGTGCGCCATTGTGGGCCGTCCTTAAAGCTGTAGTAACACTCCTTATTCTCTGTGAAGCCCGTAAAATTTTCACCGAAAGGCAGATAAATTTTTCGAATGGTTTCCAGCTGCCTGTCTCTAACAGTTTCTGAAAAAATTCTGATGGAAAAAAGCCCAAATCATTCCGCCATTTCCTCGCAATGAAAGAACGACGAGAGGGGTGGACCAGTGCTCACTCAAAGCCTGCCCACAGGCGAATGACACAACCGACAGGCGTGAAAAAACTCATGCATGCGCACGAAGGTTCAAGCTTGGCTGACGTAAAAACATATGAATCAAATCCATATATTTTTTGCATAAAATAAAAAGGTCGGATACTTTTCTCACAGACCTCGTACAATCAATCAATCAATTTTATTTATATAGCGCCAAATCACAACAAACAGTTGCCCCAAGGCGCTTTATATTATAAGGCAAGGCCATATAATAATTACGGAAAAACCCTGACGGTCAAAACGACCCCCTGTGAGCAAGCACTTGGCAACAGTGGGAAGGAAAAACTCCCTTTTAACAGGAAGAAACCTCCAGCAGAACCAGGCTCAGGGAGGGGCAGTCTTCTGCTGGGACTGGTTGGGGCTGAGGGAGAGACCCAGGAAAAAGACATGCTGTGGAGGGGAGCAGAGATCAATCACTAATGATTAAATGCAGAGTGGTGCATACAGAGCAAAAAGAGAAAGAAACACTCAGTGCATGATGGGAACCCCCCAGCAGTCTAAGTCTATAGCAGCATAACTAAGGGATGGTTCAGGGTCACCTGATCCAGCCCTAACTATAAGCTTTAGTAAAAAGGAAAGTTTTAAGCCTAATCTTAAAAGTAGAGAGGGTGTCTGTCTCCCTGATCTGAATTGGGAGCTGGTTCCAGAGGAGAGGAGCCTGAAAGCTGAAGGCTCTGCCTCCCATTCTACTCTTACAAACCCTAGGAACTACAAGTAAGCAAATGTGTTGTGTGGGCCGCTGAAGAGGAGGTACTGCTGGCCCACCACCACCAGAGGGCGCCCTGCCTGGAGTGCGGGCTCCAGGCACCAGAGGGCGCTGCCACCTTATGGGAGCAGCCTGGGTGACAGCTGTCACCCATCACTGGACACAGCTGTTCCACTCAGCACGGCGGTATATCAGTAGGACGGCGTCTCCACCTCAGTGCCGAGATATTGCCTTGAGTTTAAGGTAATCCTTCTCTGCAAACATATATTAAAGATTCTGATAAACCTTGCTAAACCTTTTCAGGACAGCTGATTACAGAAAGCAACTTGCTCGGATAAGTACTCACCTTTCCTGCTTCATTGTAACAAGAGGTGGAGGCGGCTTCGCCCCTCTCCCTCTACTGGGTGCTGTCGCATTCCTACCTGTGTGTTTGTGCTCTTTCCCGCCAGCAGTACCGGATCCGACGAGCGAAGGCAGTGGCCACCTGGGAATTCGGGACTTGGCGGTTCCAGTACTTCTGGGTTTCGGTGGCAGAGGAGATCTGGGTGGTTCCGGTTCGACTAGGACGGACGTCTCCTACCTTCGAGCCTGCCCACACGACACCAGCAGATTTCGGCTTACACCTCCAAATTATTAATTGTTGTATTGGTTGTGCTTTTTCACAACAGTAAAACTTGTTCTTTACTTTTCTCCATTGTCCGTTCATTGCGCCCCCTGTTGTGGGTCCGTGTACCTACACTTTCACAACAGGATATCTCGGCCAGCGTCATGGATCCCGAGGGGCGTCAACCGGCTGTTGAACGGCCAATGGAAGAACAAGGCGCGTCGGCGGCTTCGGGAGGGGTAATCGGTGAGTTGCAGCGGATCCTCACCGCTTTCACCTCTCGGATCGATTTAATGACCGAGCAGCACGTTCTCCTAAACCGCAGGGTGGAGGCTCTCGCCGCACAAGTGGAGGCGCGCCCTCCGGGCGCCGCTGCGACTCTCCCTCCCGAGGACCCTGCGCGTGAAAGTGACGTTCCACTGGTCGTTCAACGGTCCCTTCCTCCGTCCCCAGAAGCATACATAAGCCCTCCAGAACCGTACGGAGGCTGTGTGGAGATGTGCGTGATGTACGCGACTGACGCTAGCAAAGTAGCTTATGTAATAAATCTGCTTCGCGGGGAGGCACGCGCTTGGGCTACAGCGCTCTGGGAGCAGAACTCATGGCTCCATCATACATACGATGGGTTTGTACGGGAGCTCAGAACGGTGTTCGACCATCCCAACAGAGGAGAGACCGCTTCAACCGCGCTACTGTCAATGAGACAGGGGCGTCGGAGCGCAGCTGCCTATGCAGTCGCCTTCCGCATCGCGGCGGCGAGATCCGGCTGGAATAGCACTGCCCTCCGCGCCGCCTTTGTAAACGGACTGTCACTGGTCCTAAAAGAGCACCTGGTGGCGAAGGACGAACCGCGGGACTTAGATGGGCTCATCGATCTGGTCATACGACTCGACAACCGGTTAGAAGAACGCCGTCGGGAACGAGGCGAAGGGCGTGGCCAGGCACGCGTCGTCCCTCTCCCTTCCGGTTCCGACTGAGCTCCGCCCTCCCCACGCTCCTCTGTTCCTGCGCTCCGTGCGCCTACGGCTCCCCCTGCTGACGAAGCTATGGACACGAGCAGGGCAACATTTAGGGCACCTGGAGCACAAAGGAGGCGGGCCTACGGAGCTTGTTATGTTTGTGGCTCGAGTGAGCATCTCGCAAACGACTGCCCCGAGCGGTTAAACACCAACGCCCGCCCCTAGAGACTGGGCCAGGGGTGGGCCGAAACATTCACGTGGGACACACCCACATTGCCACACGACTCCCAGTCACGATCCTGTATGAGGATTCAACCCTGAAGGCCCCAGCACTGGTGGACACGGGCTCTGAGGGGAATCTGCTAGACAGTAGATGGGCCAGGGAGATAGGGCTCCCTCTGGTGGCTCTTACCTCGCCTGTACAGGTTCGGGCACTAGATGGCTCCCTACTCCCACCAATCACGCATAAGACACCTCCAGTAACTCTGGTGGTGTCAGGTAACCACCGGGAGGTGATCGAGTTCTTTGTGACTCAGGCCACCTCCCGTGTGGTTTTGGGTTTTCCCTGGATGCTAAAGCACAATCCCCGGATCGATTGGCCGTCCGGGGTAGTGGTTCAGTGGAGCGAAACCTGCCATCGGGAGTGTCTAGGTTCCTCGGTTCCTCCCGGCTCCCAAGCTAAGGAGGAGGTCCGAGTCCCGCCCAATCTGAAGGCGGTGCCGGCGGAGTACCATGACCTCGCTGACGTGTTCAGCAAGGATCTGACTCTCACGCTTCCTCCCCACCGCCCGTATGATTGTGCCATTGATTTGGTTCCAGGCAGTGAGTTCCCGTCCAGTAGGCTGTACAACCTCTCACGGCCGGAGCGTGAATCAATGGAGACCTACATCCGGGACTCATTAGCTGCCGGGTTGATCCGGAATTCCACCTCTCCGATGGGTGCTGGTTTCTTTTTTGTGGGTAAAAAGGATGGCGGTCTTCGTCCATGCATTGATTATAGGGGGTTGAACGAAATCACGGTTCGCAACTGATACCCGTTGCCCTTATTGGATTCAGTGTTCACCCCCTTGCATGGAGCCAAAATCTTCACCAAGCTTGATCTTAGGAATGCGTATCATTTGGTTCGGATCCGGAAGGGAGACGAATGGAAGACGGCATTCAACACCCCGTTAGGTCATTTTGAGTACCTGGTCATGCCGTTCGGTATCACTAATGCTCCCGCGACTTTCCAAGCGTTGGTAAACGATGTCTTGCGGGACTTCCTGCACCGGTTCGTCTTCGTGTATCTAGACGATATACTCATCTTTTCCCCGGATCCTGAGACTCATGTCCGGCATGTCCGTCAGGTCCTACAGCGGTTGTTGGAGAATCGCCTGTTTGTGAAGGGCGAGAAGTGTGAATTCCACCGCACTTCTTTGTCCTTCTTGGGGTTTATCATCTCCTCTGACTCCGTCGCCCCTGATCCGGCCAAGGTTGCGGCGGTGAGAGATTGGCCCCAACCCACAAGCCGTAGGAAGCTGCAACAGTTCCTCGGCTTTGCTAATTTCTACAGGAGGTTCATTAAGGGCTACAGTCAGGTAGTTAGCCCCCTGACAGCCCTGACCTCTCCAAAAGTCCCCTTCACCTGGTCGGATCGGTGCGAAGCCGCGTTCAAGGAGTTGAAACGGCGCTTTTCGTCTGCACCAGTGCTGGTGCAGCCCGATCCTAGCCGCCAGTTAGTGGTTGAAGTGGATGCCTCGGACTCAGGGATAGGAGCGGTGCTCTCCCAGAGCGGGAAGACCGATAAGGTCCTTCACCCGTGTGCCTATTTTTCCCGCAGGTTGACCCCCGCTGAACGGAACTATGACGTCGGCAATCGGGAACTCCTTGCTGTGAAAGAGGCCCTCGAAGAGTGGAGACATCTGTTGGAGGGAACATTCGTGCCATTCACGGTTTTCACTGACCATCGGAACCTGGAGTACATCAGGACCGCCAAGCGGCTGAACCCCAGGCAAGCCCGCTGGTCACTGTTCTTTGGCCGTTTTGACTTCCGGATTACCTACCGTCCCGGGACCAAGAATCAAAGATCGGATGCATTGTCCCGGGTACACGAAGACGAAGTCAAAACGGAATCGTCGGATCCCCCGGATCCCATTATCCCGGAGTCCGCTATCGTGGCCGCCCTCACCTGGGACGTGGAGAAGACCGTCCGGGAGGCCCTGACCCGTGACCCGGACCCCGGAATCGGACCAAAGAACAGACTATACGTCCCACCAGAAGCTAGGGCTGCAGTCCTGGACTTCTGTCACGGTTCTAAGCTCTCCTGTCACCCTGGGGTGCAAAGGACCGTGGCAGTCGTCCGGCAGCGCTTCTGGTGGGCGTCCCTAGAGGCCGACGTCCGGGACTACATCCAGGCCTGTACCACCTGCGCCAGGGGCAAGGCCAACCACCAAAAGACCTCAGGGTTGCTACAGCCGCTGCCCGTCCCACATCGCCCCTGGTCCCACATCGGTCTGGACTTTGTCACGGGCCTCCTGCCGTCCCAGGGAAACACCGTCGTCTTCACGGTAGTGGACCGTTTCTCCAAGGCGGCCCACTTCGTGGCCCTCCCGAAGCTACCAACGGCCCAGGAGACCGCGGACCTCTTGGTCCACCACGTCGTCCGTCTGCATGGGATACCATCAGACATCGTCTCCGATCGCGGTCCCCAGTTCACCTCGCACGTCTAGAGGAGCTTCTGCCGGGAACTGGGGGCCACGGTCAGCCTCTCGTCTGGGTACCACCCCCAGACCAACGGGCAGGCAGAGCGGGCAAATCAGGAACTGGAGCAGACACTTCGCTGTGTGACAGCCGCGCACCCGACGGCCTGGAGTACCCACCTGGCCTGGATCGAGTACGCCCACAACAGTCAAGTGTCGTCAGCCACCGGCCTCTCCCCTTTTGAGGTGTGCTTGGGGTATCAGCCCCCCTTGTTTCCGGTGGTTGAGGGAGAGGTCGGTGTGCCCTCGGTCCAGGCCCACCTACGGAAGTGCCGTCGGGTGTGGCGTGCCGCCCGCTCTGCTTTATTGAAGGCCCGGACGAGGGCGAAGAAACATGCAGACCGGCGGCGGGCCCCGGCCCCCAAGTATCGTCCTGGGCAGGAGGTCTGGTTGTCCACCAAGGACATTCCTCTGCAGGTGGACTCTCCAAAACTCCAGGAACGGTACATCAGACCTTTCAAGATCCTCAAGGTCATCAACCCCGCCGCAGTGAGGCTCCAGCTTCCGGCCTCACTGCGGATCCATCCAGTTTTTCATGTTTCCCGGATAAAACCCCATCACACCTCACCCCTCTGCACCCCGGGTCCGGCACCACCTCCTGCCCGGATCATCGACGGGGAACCGGCTTGGACTGTGTGCCGGCTCCTCGACGTCCGTCGGATGGGCCGGGGTTTTCAGTATCTGGTGGACTGGGAGGGGTACGGTCCTGAGGAGCGCTCCTGGGTGAAGAAGGGCTTCATCCTGGACCCGGCCCTCCTGGCCGACTTCTACCGTCGCCATCCGGACAAGCCCGGTCGTGCGCCAGGAGGCGCCCGTTGAGGGGGGGGTCCTGTTGTGTGGGCCGCTGAAGAGGAGGTACTGCTGGCCCACCACCACCAGAGGGCGCCCTGCCTGGAGTGCGGGCTCCAGGCACCAGAGGGCGCTGCCACCTTATGGGAGCAGCCTGGGTGACAGCTGTCACCCATCACTGGACACAGCTGTTCCACTCAGCACGGCGGTATATCAGTAGGACGGCGTCTCCACCTCAGTGCCGAGATATCGCCTTGAGTTTAAGGTAATCCTTCTCTGCAAACATATATTAAAGATTCTGATAAACCTTGCTAAACCTTTTCAGGACAGCTGATTACAGAAAGCAACTTGCTCGGATAAGTACTCACCTTTCCTGCTTCATTGTAACAAGAGGTGGAGGCGGCTTCGCCCCTCTCCCTCTACTGGGTGCTGTCGCATTCCTACCTGTGTGTTTGTGCTCTTTCCCGCCAGCAGTACCGGATCCGACGAGCGAAGGCAGTGGCCACCTGGGAATTCGGGACTTGGCGGTTCCAGTACTTCTGGGTTTCGGTGGCAGAGGAGATCTGGGTGGTTCCGGTTCGACTAGGACGGACGTCTCCTACCTTCGAGCCTGCCCACACGACACCAGCAGATTTCGGCTTACACCTCCAAATTATTAATTGTTGTATTGGTTGTGCTTTTTCACAACAGTAAAACTTGTTCTTTACTTTTCTCCATTGTCCGTTCATTGCGCCCCCTGTTGTGGGTCCGTGTACCTACACTTTCACAACAAAATGGCTGAAGTATTGTGATGTATTGATTATGAATGAATTTATTCTGAATGTATTATGAATTTTCATTATGATTTACAGGTCTTAATGGAAATGTATTATGTTATTGTACTGAAACTGTGATTAAAACATGTATGGACCCCAGGAAGAGCTGATGCAGTTATACTGCAGATGCTAATGGGGATCGAAATAAATAAAACAAATAAATAAACTCAGGGTTTGAATTTTTGGCTACTGAGTCCCAGTACCTCGAGCACAAACTCCGAATTCAGTACATACATACATATGGTACTATGAGGTCCCTAAGATAAGATGGGACCTGATTATTCAAAACCTTATATGTTGGGAAAGTGTAGTGACACGGACCCACAACAGGGGGCGTAAATGAACGGACAATGGAAGGAGACAAATTATAACACTTTACTGTTGTGAATGTCACAACCAAACACAGCAGATTCAGAATGTGCAACATTCAATTAATAAAGGTGTCGTGTGGGCAGGCTCGACGATAGGAGACGCCCGTCTGGAAACGAACCGGAACCACACGATTTCCACCGCCACCTGAACCCGAGGAATACTGGAGCCGCCAAGTCCCGGAGTCCCCAGGTGGCCACCTTCCCGGTGTGTCGGATCTGGTACTGCTGGCAGAAAGCAAAAGACAGTCAAAGGGTGGGTGTGTGAACACCCAGTAACAATGGTGGGAATGCCACCTCCACCTCTCACTCAAAATGCTGAGGTATTTACAGTGATCCCTCAGAGGAAAAGAGTGCCATCCTGCACTCACTCAGCCTCCACAAGAAGAGGGACCAGTACTCCTGCAAACACTCACAATATACAGCTTATTAGAAACACAAATGGCTGAGGATATTACCTCCAGATGAAGATGATATCACGGCAGTTTGGTGGAGGTGTCTTCCTGCTTTTATACCAGATGTGATGATTAGTGACAGCTGTCACGGATGATGGGTGACAGCTGTCACCACGGCTTGTTCCTGAGGCGGCAGCGCCCTCTCGTGCCTGAAGCCCGCACTTCAGGCAGGGCGCCTTCTGGTGGTGGGCCAGCAGTACCTCCTCTTCAGCGGCCCACACAACACTTATAAGTAAGAAGACGAATTTTAAATTCTATTCTAGAATTAACAGGAAGCCAATAAAGAGAAGCCAATATGGGTGAGATATGCTCTCTCCTTCTAGTCCCTGTCAGTACTCTAGCTGCAGCATTTTGAATTAACTGAAGGCTTTTCAGGGAACTTTTAGGACAACCTGATAATAATGAATTACAATAGTCCAGCCTAGAGGAAATAAATGCATGTCTGAGGCCTTAAGAAGATCATTTGTAACCTTCACTAATGCTGTTTCTGTACTATGATGAATTCTAAAACCTGACTGAAACTCTTCAAATAGACCATTCCTCTGCAGATGATCAATTAGCTGTTTTACAACTACCCTTTCAAGAATTTTTGAGAGAAAAGGAAGGTTGGAGATTGGCCTATAATTAGCTAAGATAGCTGGGTCAAGTGATGGCTTTTTAAGTAATGGTTTAATTACTGCCACCTTACAAGCCTGTGGTACATAGCCAACTAATAAAGATAGATTGATCATATTTAAGATCGAAGCATTAATTAATGGTAGGGCTTCCTTGAGCAGCCTGGTAGGAATGGGGTCTAATAGACATGTTGATGGTTTGGAGGAAGTAACTAATGAAAATAACTCAGACAGAACAATCGGAGAGAAAGAGTCTAACCAAATACCAGCATTACTGAAAGCAGCCAAAGATAACGATACGTCTTTGGGATGGTTATGAGTAATTTTTTTCTCTAATAGTTAAAATTTTATTAGCAAAGAAAGTCATGAAGACAAGAAATCAACATTTAAAACTAATTAAGTTATACTGGATCCACATTTTGTACAAACTTTTGCTCAACTCTTCTCTGACCCGAGCTCACCTCAGCACTAAATTTCTTTTATATCTATTCAAGTCTTCAGGAGAGATCTTGCTGACAGTCGCCTCCTTGGAGGAGGTAACTGAATGTGACATGCTAAAAAAAAAACGATCTCACACACACACACACACACACACACACACATTGGGAAAAAAAAGTGAGGTGTCTTCAGCTTGTTATGCAACCACACAACCCTCCTTTCCCACTTTATTTTTTCTTTTCAGCTCCTCTTTCTCTCCTCTCCTTGTTCATTCTGTCACTCCTTTTTCCTATCTGACGGTTTTTTTCAGCTGGTACATGCTTTTTCCCTCTGCAGTGCCTCCACGTCCCTCTGGGACCGTGACAGTGCACGTGCGCTTCAGGTGCAAAAGTCCTTATGAAAAGAGAAATTAAAAACTCAGCAACAGGCACGTGTATGAAACACTGGTGTGGAACTTGATCAGCGTGCCGCTGTTCTGAGAAGTGAGAGAGAAGAGGTGAATATGAGGTCGATTTGATGTGTTTGTTCGTGAGCTGTACCTGATATGTTGCATAACTGTTTCCTTAGAAAACATTCATTTGTGCAACAGTCAGCGGGTCACCTGAATGTTTTCCAAATATGGAAAATGTTCAGCGGAGTCCCCACGGAGGGACCAGGAAGGCTCATACAGACGAGGGAAATGATTAGTCAACATAATAAAAAAACAACTGATAACTCAAAATGATCCAAAAATACTAAAGGCTTATTAACCTCACTTGCTCAGTCTGTACGGGAATATCAGACCTCTGTGTTTTTCACACGGACTGAGGGTTAGTTAGCGCTAACGCTATCGGAGCGATTGTCATGGTAACCGGTCTGATATATGAAAATATAAGAAAGGAAATCAGCCAATCAGAGCATGTGCAGCGTCACAGCCATATAATAATAAAGGATTATTAACCGAATGCGAGGGAAATATCAGACTGACATACTGTCAATACGAATCAAGCGTTAGCAAGGTCTATGCAAAAAAAAATGGAGGTCTGATACAAACCGAGCAAGTGAGTGTGATAATTCGTTTATTATATGGCTATTACACTCAACAAAAATATAAACGCAACACTTTTGGTTTTGCTCCCATTTTGTATGAGATGAACTCAAAGATCTAAAACTTTTTCCACATACACAATATCACCATTTCCCTCAAATATTGTTCACAAACCAGTCGAAATCTGTGATAGTGAGCACTTCTCCTTTGCTGAGATAATCCATCCCACCTCACAGGTGTGCCATACCAAGATGCTGATTAGACACCATGATTAGTGCACAGGTGTGCCTTAGACTGCCCACAATAAAAGGCCACTCTGAAAGGTGCAGTTTTATCACACAGCACAATGCCACAGATGTTGCAAGATTTGAGGGAGCGTGCAATTGGCATGCTGACAGCAGGAATGTCAACCAGAGCTGTTGCTCGTGTATTGAATGTTCATTTCTCTACCATAAGCCGTCTCCAAAGTCGTTTCAGAGAATTTGGCAGTACATCCAACCAGCCTCACAACCGCAGACCACGTGTAACCACACCAGCCCAGGACCTCCACATCCAGCATGTTCACCTCCAAGATCGTCTGAGACCAGCCACTCGGACAGCTGCTGAAACAATCGGTTTGCATAACCAAAGAATTTCTGCACAAACTGTCAGAAACCGTCTCAGGGAAGCTCATCTGCATGCTCGGCGTCCTCATCGGTGTCTCGACCTGACTCCAGTTCGTCGTCGTAACCGACTTGAGTGGGCAAATGCTCACATTCGCTGGCGTTTGGCACATTGGAGAGGTGTTCTCTTCACGGATGATGCGAAGGAGATGTGTTGCACTGCATGAGGCAAATGGTGGTCACACCAGATACTGACTGGTATCCCCCCCCCCCCAATAAAACAAAACTGCACCTTTCAGAGTGGCCTTTTATTGTGGGCAGTCTAAGGCACACCTGTGCACTAATCATGGTGTCTAATCAGCATCTTGGTATGGCACACCTGTGAGGTGGGATGGATTATTTCAGCAAAGGAGAAGTGCTCACTATCGCAGATTTCGACTGGTTTGTGAACAATATTTGAGGGAAATGGTGATATTGTGTATGTGGAAAAAGTTTTAGATCTTTGAGTTCATCTCATACAAAATGGGAGCAAAACCAAAAGTGTTGCGTTTATATTTTTGTTGAGTATATATATATAAACACGCAAACTTACAGTATCGCCCCGAATATGAAAGCTGCTGACGGCTCGTCGTCCGACCTGCTCGCTTCACCTCCATGAAGAACTTGCTAACAGATGGTCCGCTCATTAGCTGGTAAGCTTTCAATCTGTGTGTTTTTTCAGATGCTGTTTAGATATTTATGAATATTTTCATGTCCGACTTCATTTTTCTAATTGTGTTTTTGCTTCCTGGTTTGTAATGAAAATACGCATTGTAGACTGATTGTCATGGTAACCGGTCTGGATATGGGAAAATATCCGACGGGTAATCAGCCAATCAGAACGCACGTAGCGTCGCAGCCATGTAATAATTAGTAAGTACTAAGTGTAAAGTACACAAATAATCTGTCTTGGGGAACAAATGTCAGGAAATGAAATGTGTAAATGTATTAAAGGGTTTTACAAAGCTTTGAAATAAAACGTCATTGCGCTAGACCATCTGTAAAGACAACATTTTGGTGTATAAGGGATGGAAAAGCCGCACAAAGGGAATGTGGTTCAGATGGTGACTACTCAATATTCTGAAGGCACACTGGTCCGAAAGTCCATCAGGCTGGATGTGCGTAATGCTCCATCAAGAAGCCACTGAGCAGCGGAGGAGCGTGTAGGCGGGCGCCTGAAGCTTTAGCACTTCCCCACTGCCAGACCAGAAGCTGAAAGAGGATGTGCCACCCAGAAACTTTCAAATCCTGAGAAATATTAGAGAATGAAAAGGTGTTGCTGTTGTTTTTAACAGTTTTTTTCATAGCACTACTGTTGCTGCGTGTTGATAGCCTGGTAGCTAACTACCTGACCGGCCTTCTTTATGGAACTTTGGCCCAGTAGACCTTCAGAATAATGATCCATCCCTGGTTCAGACAATGCTAGCTAGCTAAGGTTATGCTGTTACTAGGCTAAGATAATGAATGGGCTAATGTTAGCAAAGTGCGTTCCATCTTTAACGCTAAAAAAACCAAGGGATAGTGTGTATAAATTGGTCCGTGATTTTGTGTGAATACTCTGTCAGACCAAGTGTGCTAGCTGCTAGCCTGACACTTACAGTCTTCACACCAGTGATGTGTGGCCAACATTCTAAAATTATAAATTCTTAGAAAAGCTGTTTATCAATGATTAACAAAATGCCATGACTGAAAAAAAAGAAGACTTTTTCAAGTCCTTTGTGAAAAAGCCCTCAGCTAGTTCCTGGAGCCAGAAAATGCAACAGGAGAACTTGTTTTTGAGTGTGTTTGTGGTATATAGACCTTAAATTCTACTGATTTTAGCTGGAGCAGGAAAAAGATCATATCTGCAAAAGGTTATCTGTCCTATGAAAACAGTTCTCAGCTGGTGTGCATTAAAAATATTTTTTTTTATTTAAATGCAAAATGCTCCCTGTCTGTGCAAGCAAACTTATCCTTTGTCAAAAGTGAGACAAAAGGAGTGAGGACAAAACAATTGACAAGACACAAGGAGAAAATGCAAAAATTAAAATTAAAATTAAAAAAATTGGGTAGCATATTGTTTTTGTCAAAACAAGTTGTGGGCATGGCCATCAAAGCCACCCTTATGTTCTTCTGATGTGCAGGAGATAAATGTTGGCTGGTGACATAATGACGCTTTTTTTTTTATCCCTTGTTACAACAACACCTCTCAACCTAATGGGAAATAAATTAATTCACAGTCCTCAGCACTAGGAAACCTGCTGCTCTTCATTCTGTTTGGTCTTATCTGAGTGATTTACACTCGGGACACTAAATGAATGCAATCAAGTAGAAAACCTGCAGTACTCTGTGTCCGGGGCCAGAATCAGAATCACTTAATTGTCAGAACATCACTTGATAAATCACTTGATAAAACCGTGCACATACTCAGCTCTATATGGGCAACACAAATTGGACTCATGCAATGAAGTTATCATAAGCTCCAAATCTGGATAAATAACATCTCGATGAAAACTAGACTCAAACTGACAAACATTTGTGTTCTCTAAGCACAGAATCAGACCAAATTATTTGTCAATATTTGTGCAGGACTCACACAAATTTATAATATATGGGTTTCCGGTGCATACAGCTGGGTTCATACATACATACATACTTACTCATATACGGACAGTGATGGTTATTCAACTCTATAAGATGACACACCGGCTTTCAAAGGAAATCCACTAACAGTGCAGATGTTCAAGTTTTACTTGAGGGTATTTAGACCAAATCATCTGATCAGAATGACAGCATTTTGCATGCTGCCTCAATTCGTGTAGATTCAACAGCACATTTATAACTGTGTGTTGTGATTTAAAGCTACAGTGTGTAAGATTTGGGGGTGTTTATAAGCACACATGGAACATAGCATTCATAACCATCTGTTGTGCCCACACAGTTGTCACGTGAGCTGTTGAGCCAAAACAGTTCTCTTTTTTTGGAACCAGGCTGTAAACATGTTTTTGTTTTCCTCCCTTTAAAGTTACACATTCTAACATGGGCTTCTATGAAACGCTGCTCACTTTTAAAGCCAGCCTCAAGGGGCCATTCAAGGAACTGCAGCTTTGTCTTCTTCTGGTTCTGCCTCATTTTGGACTGCTGGAGACTGGGGCTTGGGGTGGGTGGGTGGGGAGGTGGACAGAAAGATGGAGTTATTTGGTGGAGGAACCAAAAGAGTTTCATGATGGGTGTTGAGGTGCAAAAATACTGTATTAAAGTGACAAGTGCTATATGCAAAGTGCTTCGGTGCCTGGTTGTAACTGTACATTACAGTACTAGGTTGTAATGCACGTTGCCCAATACACTCATTTGCACATGCACAAGTGTAAATATTGCACATGGTGTCATACATAAGTTTATTGTGCAAAGACTACTAATCCATTTAATAAAATAAAATACACAACAGGGTACTGTGTACATATAAGTGAAAAAGAAACTCAAATGGTGCCTCCACAGTTGAATTGTGTTTATGGTTGCATGTCTGATTTGCCAGTAACCAAGCTTTCAGTTGTCCTTTGAAAGTACTGAAAGTGGTGCTCTCCCTGATTGTGACTGGGAGGTTGCCCACCTTTTATGGATAACACGTTCTGACCAAAGGTGGTCCTTCTATGAGTAATCTCACAGACACCTCTTGTGTCACATCTTGTACCCTCTGAAATTTTTTTTTATCATTTATGTTAGTGAGCTATTGGCAGCAAAGAACCTGCAGGAAAACATTTCAAATAATAACTTTAAATGTGTCTCCTTGCAGAGGGGGAGGCACATACAAAAATGTTGTTGTGGACACTAAAGAAAAAAAAATTGTAAATCTGCTGTGTTGACGCTTCAAAGCTATTTTAAAAAGTTGAAGGCTCCACGCAGCTTCTGTCATTCCTACCTTCTAGTGTGACTTCTCTCCCGGCCCGTTTCAGCACCTGCACGGCCTCGTCGTGGGTCGCGTCCCGCAGGTTGGCGCCGTTGACGGACAGGATGGCATCACCGACGTACAGAGCCTGCGTCTGGTCCGCGGCCAGCCCTTTGAATATCTTACTGATCAGGATGGGCATTTTGTTCTCCTTGCCACCCTTGATGCTGATCCCGAGCCCGCCGACCTCCTGCTTGCTGACCTTGACGCACCGCTTCCTGTTGGCGATCGCCTCGGGAACCCGCTCCGGCAGCTCTGTCAGCTCCGTGCGCGCAGTTTGCGGGCAGTTGTTGGAGTTGGCGTTGTTGTTGTCGAGGTAAGATCCGTTCGTCACGCCGTTGGACTTGACATCGTCAGTCTCCTTGCAGCTCAGCGCGAGCGCTTCCTCGTTCAAGTTCACCAAAACTTTGTGCCACCGCTCGCGCACCAGCACCTCCAAAAATCCACTTTTTTGCACCCCGGGGGCAGCAGAGGGAAGTCCCGTGGCTACCACCGCCATCTTTGGAGCATTTCTTTAAAATGACATGTGTGTTTCCCCCCCTGTTCTCAGAGTCTGCCCTCAGTCACGCTGGACTTTGGCCCCGTGAAGTTTTTCTGCGGGACTTGTCCTGTGCGCACGGTGCGTTTTTTGCGCAGGCTTCCCTGCGCTCCGCCTGTCGGGATCCTGTCTGCTGGGTGGAGTTTGATCCCCGCTGCCAGGTCATTCTAACTGCAGATAATTTTATCTACTCAACTTGCCAGGAGTGAATAAATCACTGCGATCCACGGACAGCAAACACTCACTTCCAAAACGCGGATGAACTGCACTGATTTTATCTCAAGATTTGGAAAATATGCGTTTGTTTAAAAAAAAAAAATCCTCTATTTTCTGAGTTAACACGTGGAGCTGAACATGTGATAGATCTAAATTGTATATATGTGTATGTGGGTTTTTCAATTAAAGTTTATCTAAAGCATGTTGGTGAAGTTTACAGTTTCCTGCGATAGTGTGTTGCCAGATCACATTTGGAGAAACAAGCAACCATGTCAGAACAAACTGCAACCTCGAGGCGCTCAATAAATAAACTACATCTCCTAAAAGAGGAAAACGTAATAAAACGATTTTTGCAATGCTTTACACTTACCCAGAGCAGGTGACATGTGTAAGATTATGCATCAAAATGTATTTATGTTTAACTACTTGGGTCATATTAAAACCCTGTTACCAATCAAATCTCTAAGTGCTGCTCTGACCTTGAACATCTGCAAAAAAATAATTTTTTGAAAAATTAGTTGCTCAAAATTGCAAAGAAATAATGGAACATATTTTTAATAATTTAGAAATTAGTGGTGTTTTGAAGCTATATCACCATCTAGGTGTATTTCTTTCCTCATGTAGCGGGATGAAGGTCCCGGGTCCTGATTGAAAAGACATTCCCGCTAGCTTGGCTAACGGGGAATTCCCCTTTGGCTGACCTGGTAGAGGAATGGTCTTTAGTGTGAGCTGTCCGGGTTCGATCCCACCGCCGTCCCGGCCACAAAGGTCCTGCAGTCACACTCATATAATTAAGACAAAGCCTTGGACCGAACATCGACGTAGGCTGATGTAAATATATCGTGTCGATTCTATGTGATACACCACAGTTCAAAATTTCTTGGGTGTATGAAGATCTTGAGATGAAGGTACTTTAAATAGACTGACACAATTTGTTAATAATAAACTAGGCTTTAATGGTGCATACATATGGGTTTATTAAAGGTATTCATGAAAATATCATTGCTAAGTAGAATATCAACAACAGAAACTTCTGTACTCTCGAGATCGATAGATTTATTGAATGATCAATGCAATTTACAGCAACAATAAATAATATCTTTATGTCGCCAACATTAATGAGCGAAGCTCCTCACCATCTCACCATGTCATTTAGGTACTTTGGGTGTTTTTTTCAGTAAAATGGCTCTGGGAAGCATTAGCATGGCTAAAATGCTTCAGCCCTCCAGAAGATTTGCCCCACAGACCCCTCAACCATGATCCTCATGAGCCGCGCCATTTTAACCATATTCCTTTATTTGCTTTTCACCCTCCCCAGAACCCCCAAACAGGCGCGTGTAATTCTACATTTATTTCATACTCAAAACTGAAAAACTACTTGTATTTGAAGAAAATGTACTTTTAAAATGAGGTACTTTTTATTTAGATTGGAAGTTGATCTTATCTCCTGCTAACCACAAGACCAGAAGGAGGATGCACGTGTCCAACTTTAACTATATAACCAACTATTGTTACAATAAAATACTGTGAATACAGTAAAAATAATTTTTCTGTACCTGCATAATAAAGCAGAACAGCTGTTCATTTGGCTGGCTTAGTCTTCGCTATGAAAAATTAGCACAGGTTAGCTTAGCTTAGCCGCATTAGGTGTAAGTTGAATCACTTTTGACTATAGCCAACATGCTCATTAGGATATACACATCATAACAGAACATTATACTTCAAAGTGGATTTAGAATTTCTTATAATTGAACACTGTCCGTGAGGAGACTTGAACCTATGAACATCAAAGATGGCTGATCTGGATTACATTATTGAGAAGAAGCCAAAGGAATAACCCTCTGAGAATGAAACAATGAGACAAAAACACGTCAACAGATGTAAACATTCATGTTGGACTTTGTTGAGGAATGTACTCTGAGTGTATGTATATATATATATATATAAACAAACAACATATATGTACAAAAATTACATCAAAAATACTCAAATATAAGTTATAGAACAAAGAAACACAAAACTCATTCAGCTGCATAAATTATTCATATAAATTAACCATTTTATTGCATTTAATGAATGTATTTAATTTTATTTAAGGGAGGTCAGTTATTCGGGTAGACAAATGATCTCAAATTAGGGCGGCACAGTCTCGTTTGAACCCCTGTGTGATATCTTGGGATTTAACCACTTCCAGGGACAGCATGCCGCTTTGCAACACAAACGCAATATAACTTCTAACGGGAAAATGGTGTACTGTTTTGTTTTCAGCTGCAATCATGGAAGCAGTTGCGAAAACTGTGGGTTTTTTTTTTGGTTCCCAGTGGAGAAGGGCAAATGGGAGACGTTATGTTGTTAAATGTTAGCCTACACATCTAACCAGAGTAGCGCCATTCTCTTGCCTGCAAAACCGCCTTCACATGTTTGAGCTCCGGGTCATAAACAAACCGCAACACATGTCCACTTTCCAATGCATTGTCACTTTTTCTTTGCACATTCGCTTTGTTTGTCTTGTAATTTGCCAAAAACTCAGAAAGGGCTGTCCCCAGGTGTAGGATCTTCCTGTCATATTTTAATCCTTTAGCGGCCACCCTCAAACGAGACTGCGCTGCCCAATGGGTTGGCGTGAGTATACATTATGTCTTGCAAAGTGACAAATCCAAAGGCGAGAATTTGCATTTCGCAACTGGACGCCCGATGAAAACACGCCTGGGCTGCAGCTGGTTTTGTTTTGTCTCTAACTTTCTTCTATCAGCCAGCTGACAGCTGTCATTGCCTGGAACAGTGAGATTTATACACCAAGCTGACCTGAAATGAATCATTGGCACATTAAAAATGGACTTTATTGACGAGTTTGACCCATTTGAAAAGTGATCAAATTATATGTATTTGTATTGAGCTTGGTGATGTTTTCATCTGCCAAAAATGGCCACCAGAGGGCGCTCGGTGTAAAGTCCACGCCAACCCATAGGCAATCACATTCAGGAAAGAAGCCATAAACAACTAATTTTTTAAAGCCCTGAAGTCGCTTATAATAACCAAGCCTGGCAACACAGCCGCATTCTCTTAGGGAAAGAGGGGTCGCTGGCACGCGCACAGGAATGCGCCTGTGCCGGTTTGGACGTATCAACAGGGGTGAAAAAAAAGGTTTGTTCAGAAGCTGTGACACGGAAAGGCCTCCTGTGACGCTCTGCTCCCCGTCAAATTGTTATTCCAGAGGGTGTCGTCAGTCCGAGTTAAGATAAGTGAACTCAGACCGCGAGGGCTTTGATGAGGGCGCAGGGGCTGATGGGAGTCAGCGCGTGCTTCGCGACCCTGTGATTGACAGGGCAGGTCGCGACCAAAAACTACCTGGAAGCTGGTTTACGTTCGGCAGTTTCCGTCCATCCAATCGAAAATCCGAGGAAAGCCCGCTGTGTGATGGCGCCACCTACTGGCCGAGGTGTGCCAGTGACCCAGAAGGTGAACGTTTCTATTCAGACGTTTAATAAATGAATTTAACATATTTAAATTATTTGAACAAAGTAGCATAAACAAAGAACACAAGCCTGAAAACAATTAAAAACATCAGGAAGGAGGTTTTAAGTTGAGTAAAACCAACTTGTTGAGTTTTTAAAGTAACATCACACTAATATTTTTAAGTTGACTAAACTCAAAAAATGTCTTTACACATTTTTGGAGCTTATTCAACGTACAAATTCAGGAATGTTGAGTGTACTCAACTTAAAAAGCTAATTAGACTGTATTGACCTCACAGTGACAGAGCGCGAGTTGTGTGTGTGTGTGTGTGTATATATATCCATATAGACTGAAGAATGACTGTCAGTGTCCTTTGTCGCTCACCACAGTGTGTGGTGTTCAAGGCATGAGGATGAACGGGAAGTTGACCTTGTATTTATAGGTTGGGAGGTTCCACTTCCATGGGCATGACTCTGTTGATATTCCGTCTCAAGAATAGACAGAAAGAAGGTCTTCATTCTATTTTGAAAAGACGGTCCACCTGCTGCACCAACAGCACAAAGTGTAAAGGATGTGGTGAGTTCTCTTTCTTCTTTGTTCATTTTCTCAATGCTTTTTATTTTGTCATTCATATATTCATGAAAGTCATTCATGCACTGATCAGAGTAGGAACCAGTACACATCCTTGATGAATGCCAGGATTCAGTGGGAAGAAGTCAGAGACTCACAGAGCAGTCAGGTCAACCAAATGAAACACTCAGCAAAAATGAAACACTGGTTTTGTGTGTTTTATTAAAATATTAACGTGACAGACTGGTGTCCTGTCTAGGGTGTACCATGCCTCGTGCCCTATGACTGCCGGGATAGGCTCCAGTCCCTTGTTACCCTTAACTGGAGTAAGCGGGTATAGAAAATGAATGGATGGAGAAATTTTTAAATACAAAATGACTCTTTGCAAATTAGTTTCCATCTCATAGTTAATAATGTTTATATAACGGCTGAGTGGATCCTTGTCATTTGATTGGTGCTTTGTATGTCACATGACATGGATTAATTCATCCCATTTGTGTTGCATTGCATTTTGAGTGCAGTTTGGTTCCATACATTTGGTACCATTGCACTCTGCACACGTGCACACACACGCACGCACGTCCTCGTGCACACGCGCTCTTGCATGCATGCACCACACGTGCTTGTGCACGCACATGCACGTGCATCCATATATGTGCGTGCACGCGCACACACAAAACAAATCCACTACGCTGTCTGGAGGCTGTTGGCAGGAAGCTGGAATGAAAAGCTGGACTCATTTCTGATGTGATTTAATCAGTCTTTTTTGGTAGTACACGCGCATACAAGCACCGACCAGGTTGCGTGTGTGTGCGCGCACGCGGGGGACAATGATACAATGATTTGATCGAGCTAACTGACGCTGCTATTTCTTGTAACAAACACAGACACACACACACGCACACACCTCGTTGAATGGTACTATATGTTACAGCTTTCACCTCATGAAATATTCGTACCATTGAACTCATAAACATTCATTATTTGTATAATATTTATATGTGGCCCTGTGATAGACTGAATGCCAGTCCAGGGTGAACCATGCCTCTCGCCCAATGACTGCTGGGATAGGCTCCTGCACCTTGACCCTTGATAAGAATATACAGGTATACAAAATGAATGCAGTGTGTTTCTAGCTTTGTGGAGGGGCGATGTAAGATGAAGTTTGGGGCTTCTGGTTTGCCAAACTAGGTTGGAGAGATTCCTAATACATTATGATCCATGAACATGCCACAGTCCCTTACACGTCATGAGCAAAACAGGCTATAGTCATGATAATCATGACAACCACCTCTGTAACAATCCACCAATCAGGCCTGTATGGTAGAGTGGCCAGACAGAAGCCTCTCCTGAGTAAAAGGCACATGGCAACCCACCTGGAGTTTGCCAAAAGGCACCTGAATGACTCTCAGACCATGAAAAACAAAATTCTCTGGTCTGATGAGACAAAGATTGAACTCTGTGGCGTGAATGTCAGGCATCATGTTTGGAGGAAACCAGGCACCATCCCTACAGTGAAGCATGGTGGTGGCAGCATCATGCTGTGGAGATGGTTTTTAGAAGCAGGAACTGGGAGACTAGTCAGGATTGAGGGAAAGATGAACACAGCAATGTACAGAGACATCCTGGATGAAAACCTGCTCCAGAGCGCTCTTGACCTCAGACTGGGGTGACGGTTCATTTTTCAGCAGGACAATGACCCTAAGCACACAGTCAAGATATCAAAGGAGTGGCTTCAGGACAACTCTGTGAATGTCCTTGAGTGGCCCAGCCAGAGCCCAGACCTGAATCTGATTGAACATCTCTGGAGAGATCTGAAAATGGCTGTGCACCGACACTCCCCATCCAACCTGATGGAGCTTGAGAGGTGCTGCAAAGAGGAATGGGGCAAACCGCCCAATGATAGGTGCACCAAGCTTGTGGCATCATATTCAAAAAGACTCTAATTGCTGCCAAAGGTGCATCAACAAAGTATTGAGGAAATGGTGTAAATACTTATGTACATGTGATTTCCTAGTTTTTTACATTTTTAATAAATTTGCCAAAAAAATCCCACCTTTTTTCATGTTGTCATTATGGGGGTGTTGTGAGTAGAATTTTGAGGGAAAAAATAAATTTACTCCACACAGGAATAAGGCTGAAACATAACAATATGTGGAAAAAGTGAAGCGCTGTGAATCCGGATGCACTGTATTTTTGATGGCATAACAGCATTTTTCATCCATATCCCTACTAACAGGAATGATACGTCAGTCGTTCCCATTGTACCTGTCAGCAGATGTAACTTTATGCCACAAAATCACTAGCCACAACTTATCACTGTGGTTTATTTTATTCTTACGTCCTTCATTTATTTTTAAACAAGGGAGATGAGGCTGAACATTCAGCTCTGGTGCCCCCTACTGGCTGATGGGGCTTAATGCATTTGCATTGCAAACTGATCGTTCAGTACTGTACTTCATTTTTTGTCCTTCAAAATAAAAGCATTGCAGAAACAAGCCCAAAAGACACCTTCAAAATGAGACTAACAATAAACTATTTGGGGTTTGTTACATATAAAAAGAAACCGCTCTCTGTCCATGGACATTTGACACAATATAATTCAGAACTCATGATGGTAAGAAAGTGAAAAGAAGCTAGATACCCAAGTTAGATAGTTTGGTTGTTTTTTGGGGGGGGTCATACCCTCCAAATACCTCCTGTAGTTTAAACCTTGATTTGAGAGGCTAATTAGCAGGGGTTGTCAAGTGGTTAGTGTGCTTGGTTTCACTGTGGATGGTTCCCAGTTCAAACCCCAGCCCAGCCACATTTCTCCATGTAATGTGGAGTTGTTTCAGGAAGGGCATCCAGTGTAAAACTTGTGCGAATCAACATGCCACCACGTGGCGACCACGAGTGCCAAGCAAGAGAGCAGCTGAAGGGTCTTACTTCTCTGAGAGGTTAACTACAACAAACATGTTTTAAAAACCATATATGTACAGTTGTGACATTTAAGAAAGATGCACAGTGTCATTACCAGTCTGAGGTCACGGTGAGAAGTCAGAGATTTGCACACCTGAAGGCAAGTGATATGATAAAATAACATTTATTTACATAACATTTTCCCACAACACAATCAAATAGTACTTCACAAGAAATCAGTGAAAAGAAGGAACGGCCAAATAAACTGCAGTTCTGTAGGCTACTAAATAAAAAACAGTAACATAAAATCAAACTAAATAAATGGGAAAAAAGCACAGCTGCTATGGAGACATAACATAAAAACCTCACAGAGCAGCAGACGCTAAATAAGGCAACAAAATCCATATACAACCAAAATAACAGTAAAAAGGAGAAGAAAAATAAAATATCTTCTGATTAAAAAAATATATGTATACACATTTTGAGAGGTGACGACCGACTCTGAGATCAGCCCTGTTCCTGGAAGGCGTTGGACTCCGCGAGGACGTCACCAATCCTGTTTGTAATTTTCACCCTTGAGGCAGAAGATGAAGGGACTGGGATGAGGACCAGCACCTCCAATTCTAAGACCATGGTCCTCTGACTGAAACATTTGGATTGTCCTGTTTGGTCAGGGGAGAGTTATTGTCCCACAGGGAGTTGTTCAAGTACCTTGTTCACAAGGTACTTGAACCTACCAAGCTCGTCACTGCCTGACGATGGCCACTGGCCGAAACGTTGCTTGATTAAAATTACACTGGAGTTGCAAGTAAGGCAGTGTGCAAGAGCTTTTCTGTCTTCATGTTCAGCAGCCGATGTGCTCTCTCTTACGCACCTGTCGCCAAGGGATGTGCGAAGTGACAGAGCATGAGATCATCAGATGGATTGGGGCTGCATCTCTACCTGTTCCTGGGGGAATAGGATGATAGGGAAGCGTGGGCCTACTGCTTGGTCTACTGCCACCGTGACCCAGACTCAGATACATACAGTGAAGGAAAATGAATGAATGAAAGTTTTGTCAGGAAGATATCTGTGATCCTGGTTACTTTGGGTGAATATCCACCTTTCAAATTTCAGCTTTTATCTTAATTGTTTTGATCGTGATTCCTTTAATTCTGGTCTTATACCTCCGCCAAAGAGGTTATGTTTTCGGTCGCGTTTGTTTGTTTGTCTGCTGTCAGCAGGATAACTCAAAAAGTTTTGAACGGATTTTGATGAAATTTGTGGAGTGGTGGTTGGAAATGACAAGAGGAACAAGTGATTAAATTTTAGTGGTGATCCGGATCACGATCTGGATCCCGATGCTAACGCATTAGCATGTGTATGGCATTTTCAATGTTAAAAGTTAGCATTAAGCAGTTGCACCTGTCATCACGTTCAGGTGCATTTGTTTTCAAATTGTAATATTTCTTAAATTTATTTTTGTTTATATATTAATAATCTAATGATTATTATATACAGTTTTAGAGAAAGAGACAAAAATAAATAGATCATTGTTTATATATTAATAATCTAATGATTATTATATACAATTTTAGAGAAAGAGACAAAAAGAAATAGATCACTGTGCCAAGGAGGGAATCTCTTTAGGGTCAGTGACCCTATGGCCTTGTTTAGAGAAGTGTTTCAGAAATGTTAAAAAATTTATATATTTGCAGTTTAGTTGAATAATAAAGTGAATTTTGTCTCATGTGTTTTTATCTATAAGCACATGCAATATCAATATCAGTGCTCAGATGACAGTAGCTTCTGGGAAAGGTGCAAGTTGCAATAAACTGTGATGCCAAGTGCTAAGGATACATGCTATCCAGTCACAGCAGATGAAACTTTTTTTACTACTGAGCAAACATCATTGTTAGACTTTTTTAGGTTCAGTGATTCCACGGCATGTAGATGTTATGGCGTCATTGACCCCATGACCTTGGCGGAGGTTTGCACTCTCTGAGTGCTTCTAGTGTTTTATCTTTGATTGTGATGGTAATGGGGATGACAATAGGATCCAGTACTGAAACAAGCATTACTACAGTCAGGATGATCACATCAAAGATTCATGGCAGGACAAGGATAAAATGAATCAAAATAAAAAGAACTAAAATAAAAGATCAAAGGCAATAAACACCCCTTTATCCACACCAGAATATAATCAGCTCTTTCTTTAACCATGGCCTACCCATCTTATAATGTATATGAAATTTCCAGTGCCCTTTAGAGAATATCAAGTTAGGTTTAAACCAAGATTACTCATGTTACTCCTCTGGAAAGTTGTAATATTAGCTTCGTTTAAAGAATATCCCAACCTAGTCCAATTAAAATCAAACATTGGCTGGTAACGACTTCACTTGAATTTGGTTCTGAAACCAGCTCACAAAAACAAAGACCAACACAAAAAAGACAAAAACAATAATAATAATTAAACACTCAGACATGGATATCTTTGTTGTATCTGTCCAGAGTTGAGAATGTCTGAGATATGGGAGGACCAGAGGTGCACAGTTTCTGCCACATTCAGTAGGACCGGGGCTGAAGAACGGGAAGATTGTGTCTTTGAATTCACAGTTGGTGAAAGAATGAATCAAAGTGAGATCATCTGCATCATAGAACTCCACCAGTCCATTTTCATAATCTGTAAACACCCTGACCCTCTCAGGTTTCTTCATGGCTGTGAGTCGGCTGGGACTGTTACATTTGGAGTTCTTCCTCAACCTTATGATCCAGATTCCAGTTTCAGGGTTTGGTGTAATTTTCTTTGTCTTCTTCATGGACTCTCTGATTAGTCCTAAATCCCAACCGCTCTTCCCTGTAACCTGAACCTCAAAGTAGAATTTTCCTGCACAAAAGCCCGTGTTTCCCAGCACATACGTGTATCTGTCAAATCGATGTGGGCCACCGGGGAGAAGCCAAATATAAGCAGTTTTCACCTGCTTCAAATCTTGTGAAAATAAGAGTTGATCATTTGCAGTTTGGGGGTCAAAAGTTATGTCCACTGCATGATACTGGAGAAATTTCATCAACATGATGTACTTGGCGATCTGCTGACATGCAATTTTGTCTGTTGGTGTCAGTAAGAGATCAGTTTCTTCTTCTTGGATTTTACTATGACATGTCCTGAGCTCGTTTCCATTCTCTTCCATGTTGTTCACATGAAGGGGTTTGCGGACACGGACGTCAGAAGAACCATCAATGATGGGTTCTGAGTTGGATAATAAAGAGACAAATCTCTGGATGAGTTGGAGGTGGTCTTCAATTTGTGAGAGACCATCCAGCTCTGCTCTGCTTGTCTGAAACTTGGTGATTTCTTCCTCCAACTCTTTGATTATCATGTCAGGTCTTCTTTCTCCTCTCCCGTTTTCTTTAGACACATTGTGTGGCTGATTCCAGTGTTTTTCACTGTCTTCCCTCTTTGCTCTTTTTTTCAGTTTCTGAACCATCTTTTGTTTTGCCCAAATGATCCTGTCAACTTTTTTCTTTTTCACTTCCAGCTCAGCCTTTTTTTCCTCATACACTTGCTGTAGGGGGGCCGTATCATGCCCGTTATGCTCTGTGCACATAACACAAATGCATATTTGTTCCTTCCTGCAGAAGAGCTCAAAAATCTTGTTGTGCTTGTTGCATATTTTGTCCTCCAGGTTCTGCACAGGATCGGACAGTTTGTGTGTCTTCAAGGAATTAACTCTGTAATGAGGCTGCAGGTGTGTGTCACAATAAGACACCAAACAAGACAAACAGGTCTTTGATGCTTTGATTTTGTTTTCCTGGCAATAGTCACATGGCACCTCACCTGGCTGGACTAAAACTTCAGCTACTTCCTTATGATGTTTCTTAAAACTTTCCATGACGTCTCTAAAAGTTGTGTTCACCCGAAGCTTGGGCACTTTATGGAACTTCTCTTTGCACAGCGGACACTCACAGTGCTGTTTGTCCTTCCAGTACTTGGTGATGCAGGCCTTGCAGAAGTTGTGTCCACATGGAGTGCTCACAGGGTCTTGGAAAAGCTCCAGACAAATGGAGCAGAGAAATAGGTCCTCAGAGAAACTGCTGGAAGTGGCCATCTAAACCAGAATATAATGTAAGCACAAAAATATCAGAGAAATCTTTCAAGCCCCTTTTCCTTTTCACTGAAATTGCTCTTAAGACCACATAGTGCTGGTGTGGTCATGTTGAGGACATTTTTATTTGCAACAATAAAGTTTATAAGAAAGAATCAAAGTAAATGTAATGTAATCACTGGGTTTTTGATCAGTTATTGTTTCTAATGAGTTATAAGCAGTTTAACTGTCTGGTTTCCTTTGTGACATGTTGAGTGAATCATCACTGTGGAATTGTTTTTGTCTGCCTTTGAGGAAAATCACAGATTTGACTTTGGCTTGCTCCCCGAGCCTTAGAAAAAACTTTGTAATAACTTCCACGCGGTCAAATTTCAGCATGTTTCTTACTCATCTCTTGCATAATTTCCTTTGACATTGGACCATACTGAAACTTTTAATCCTACTATGCAGTGCCACAAAAGTTCTATTAAGATTCAATAGATCTGCAATAATTGTAATAATATATGATTACTAAACACAGAGTTGAAGCTTAATTCTCCATTCATTCATTTCAAATTGTACCCTGTACCTTACTTGTATGAGAAAATTTACAGCCTTGGATGCTCATATTTCCTCATGGCAGATGTATTATAAAGTGACGATGGTGATTCATGATACTGTTTTTCTTAAAACAGGTACGTGTGATAACTAGCAGTGAAAATTCTTTCACAGAATAAATGCAAAACTATAAAGTTTCACCAACAATCCCTTATCATAAGCACCTGGACATGCAAACACAACAGAAAAGATAAATGTTACCTTTTGGATGTGGATGTTGTCTGTAGTCTTGCTTTTCAAATACTGATACTCACTGAGCAGTTCAGCCTTTAAAGGTTTCTGCAGAACCAGAAGTTTCATTTCTGTGTAAATAAAATTTTCTTGCCCCGCCTCTTTCTCTTACAATCTTGCTTCAGTTTTCTCCTGCACACCTGTTAGTCATTAGTTAGTCTTTTAAGTCACTCCCTGTTCTCAGTTCGGCATGGGTCCATTGTTTGTATGAATGTTAGTTAGCGTGTTTATCCCAGATCTTTAGTGAGCATAGTTGGTGTTTTCCCTCCGTGTCATCCAGTTCTTTTGTCTTATTATCCCATTTCCTCACGGTTTGTCCTGGGTTCCACAGTATGTTACTTTGTGTAATTAAAACACTTGGTTTTTGGCTGCCTGCTTCTGGGGTTCAAATCATCTTCATGTCTGGCTGCTAGTTTTAACAATATTTTCAACATATATGTGCTGTATTTACATACACAATGCGACTGAAATAAACAAATTATTCAACTCAACAAGATGGCTGTATTTAATTCACCCATTATATAAGAGGCATGAATAATCATATTTAAGTTTTCAAACGCAAATAAAATTTACATCAATAATACAATGAAAAAAGTAACAGACTGCAAATTCCAGATTAAATATAAAACAGCATTTATTATTTTTACAAATCATGCTCCACAATGAGTTGTCTTGTTTGGGTCTATTCAGTGTACAGATCCAACATCTTCTCATTTGGGAATCTTTTGAGAGGATGGAATGATACTTTCTTCCCAGAACGACTGTGAATGTGCCATCTTGAAAGCTGAACAAATGTTGAACCTGCAGCCAAGGTTGTAACCACTTTCGGCCTCTTTTGCAAATGGGAAAAACAATTGTGTGAGTAATATCAGCAGGGAAAAAATAAAATAAAAAAATTGAAAGGTTAATTGCATAAATGTGCTAGGGATATGACCATGGCTAATATTGGATTAACTGGAGAAATTTTGGATGGCCAGGTAAAAATTTGTGTCATAGTCAAACTCCCATTTTAGCATAAAAATTGTAGTACTCGGTATATCATGACAGCAGGAGAGTATATCATATTTTATTTAAACATAAATCCACCACAGGAAATAAGAGTTAAATCCCAGGATAATTGTACCTTATGTATTGTGGTTAAGTAAAGGTACCTTGACACTTGCACAAATTTGATCTGTGCACTGGTACACAATCTGCTTACCAGAGAGTAAACCTGTTGTAAACCATTGTAAACTGTGCGGGGCTGCATGCAAGTGTGCAAAGAAAATTTTTAAATATTCAAAATCTCTGGCATGTCTTGGGATATTTTGGGGTCCCCTGTGACCTCCTCTTATCCCGCGCTGTAGCTACGCTGGTCTGCTCAAAAAGGACTTCACGCTCCTTACTGATGTCCACAGACATTTATTTCTTTATTCAGCTCGTGTAACAGCCATGGAACAACCGTGGGTAACACCCGTGGAACACCGTGAAAACTAAAAAAGACAAAATGCTACATTTAAACTCATATTCATAGACATTAACCCTAAATTACACATTTCGGCTGTAACAAGACAAAACAGCATTATAAAATAACTTTTACCGTGTGCACCTGTTTGACCAGCAGTAGAATGACACCATAAGCAGATTCTGTGTCTTATATGAGTTTTACGTGCTGCTCTGACTTTCCTTGTCCCCTTTTCTCTCCCGCTCTACACATATGCCCTTCCGGGTCGAGCAATTATGTGGCTTATTTCCTCTTCAGCACAGGTAATTTCAAAATAAAATAAACATCTTAAGCTGTAAAGCCGTGTTACACATAGCCTTAAATAATCGTGCAGTTATTTACCAAAATGAACAAAGGAAATTTTGTATCATATTCCTGTTGTCGTGGTAACCTATATACAATTCATTTTGGCGTCAGTTACACTCCCACCAAATTACCTTTGATACACAATGAAGATGCTGCACTTTACACTCTTCATTTAAATAAATCAATGGTAATTTCAAAGAAATCATCTACTTTCTACAAGAACGACAAGCTTTTGGACGGGTCTCTCTATAATGGATGGTTTGCGCAAGCATTCACCCTTCTTCCCCAGTTGCTTGTCTCCAACTTGTAGTGACACCTTTCTAATCAGTCCATCATCACCCTCGTGTACATCTACCACTCTGCCAAGTGTCCATTCATTACGAGGGATGTTTTCATCCTTGACTATCACAATATCACCAACTCTCATGTTGCGCTTAGGGGCATGCCATCGCTGTCTCAGAGTGAGGTTAGCAAGGTATTCTTTCCTCCATCTGTTCCAAAACTGCTCTGTAGCATACTGGACTCTTCTCCAGCGTTTGGTGGCATACACGTCTTCTTGAACAAACTTGCCAGGTGGGGGCAGTGGTACAGCGCATTTCATGGTGATAAGATGATTTGGTGTTAAGGGCTCCAAACTTGTGGGATCACTGATACTGTTAACAGTGAGTGGGCGACTGTTTACAATGTACATGGCTTCATAAAGAAAGGTTCTTAAAGATGCGTCATCCAACCTTCCAACACTTTGGGCAAGAACTTTACTCAGTACACTTTTTACAGTCCTGATTTGGCGCTCCCATGCGCCTCCAGCATGGCTTGAGCTTGGTGCATTCATGAGGAAGTCGCACTGCTTATTTGCCAAGTATGATGTCACTTTGTCTTTGTTGATTTCTCGTAGAGTTTTTGCCATTTCATTCTTTGCTCCCATGAAGTTAGATCCCTGATCCGATCTGATTTGTCTGATAGCTCCACGGATAGCTATAAAACAGCGTAAAGCATTGATGAATGTATCAGTTGTCACGTCTTCTAGCATCTCTAAATGAATTGCTCTCGAGCTGAGACATGTGAAGAGAAGAGCATAGCGTTTGTACACTTTGCGGCCTTGTTTCGTACTGAAGGGGCCAAAGCAATCCATACCTACATAGGTGAATGGTGGGGAAGGTTCAATGCGATCACTAGGCAGATCTGCCATTCTTTGTTCCTCTGGTGGTGCACGGGCTCTCTTACACCACACACATTGTCTGATATACTTAGCTACTGCTTTACCTCCTCCAACAATCCAAAACCCATTAGCTCTGATCTCATTTAAGGTTTGACCTTGACCTTGATGCTGTGTCTTCTCATGACAGTGTCCAATAATGAGCCTTGTAATAATGCTGTCTTTAGGGAGTATTGCAGGATGCTTCACCTCAAAATGTGTGGATGCCTTCCTTAGCCTACCTCCAACTCTCACACAGTCCTTGAGGAATGGATCAAGCTGATAGAGTCTGTTATTACAGGGCAACTTTCCTGTTTTCTGTTCAAGGTTATTCAGCTCTTCCTGAAAAGCATTTTGTTGTGCAAGTTTAACAAGGGTCAATGTGGCTTGTCTCCTTTGTTCCACATCTGGTGGCTCCGATGTCTTTATTTTCTTTGCCATTCGTTGAATGCGTGCAACAACATTGACTGCAGTAGTCCATTTGGAGAGTCGTGACAAATGTTCTGCAATGCCCCATTGTTGTTCCAACTCAGTATCCAGCACTTGTATGGCCTTTACCTCTGGATCTCCCACCAACAGCTCCGGAATGTTTTGTTCTGTTACTATCTCTCTTTCCCATAAAAATCTGGGACCTGTGAACCAGTTTGAGTCAATAAGGTCAGTGACTTTTAGGCCACGTGAGGCGTGGTCAGCTGGATTTTCTGCAGTGGCAACATAATACCACTGTTCTGGGTTTGTAGTTTCGCGGATTCTCTGTACACGATTGGCTACAAAAACATGGAATCTTTTGGCCTCATTGTTGATATAGCCTAGAACTACCTGTGAGTCTGTCCAATAGTATTCCCTGTCAACTTTGAGCTCTAGTTCTCTTTTTAGCATAGAGCTCACAGCAGCAGAAGTTACGGCCGCTGTTAGTTCTAGTCTTGGGATAGTGACTATTCTGGTTGGCGCAACCCTTGCTTTGCCCATGACTAAAGTGCAGTGCACTTGTTGGTCACTCACCAACCTGAGGTAGGAGCACTGGCCATACCCTTGACTGCTTGCATCAGAGAAGTGATGAAGTTCAACTCTCAGGACTTCACCAAAGTTTATGGGTTTGAAGCATCTGGGGATCTGGATCATTTTGAGATTTTCTAAATCTTTCAGCCAACCCTCCCACCTTAGCTTCAGTTCAGTAGGTAGCGGATCGTCCCACCCAATGCCTTTCTGACACATTTCTTGCAACACTTTCTTTCCTTCTAAAATGAAAGGGGCCAGGAACCCTAAGGGATCATAAAGAGATGCCACAACAGAGAGAATACCACGGCGTGTCAGTGGTTTCTCATCGAATGTCGCCTGGAAGAAAAAGTTGTCATTTTCTACATTCCATCTTATGCCTAATACTAGTTGCACTGGAAGGTCATTGTAGTTGAGGTCCACGTCCTTTATCTCAACTGCACGTTCCATTACATCGATTATGTCTAGCACGTCTCTGCTGTTGGAAAGAAACTTGTGAAGGTGCAGCTTCCCTTTGGCACACAAAGCTTGGGCCTCCTTTAGAAGCTCAATTGCCTCTCCAACAGTTTCCACACTTATGAGGCCATCATCCACATAAAAATGCCTTTTAACAAAGTTGGCTGCTAGTGGGTACTCTCTCTCATTTTCATTGGCCAGATGTTTCATACCGTAATTAGCACAACCTGGGGATGAGGATGCTCCGAAGAGGTGGACTTTCATGCGGTATTCTGTGGGCTCCAAGTCTGTGTTCCCATTTTCCCACCAGAGAAACCTCAAATAGTCTCTATCCTCTGATCTGACGTGGAACCTGTGAAACATCTTTTCTATGTCACACATAAGTGCAATGGGGTGCTTACGGAAACGACATAGTACTCTCCGTGAGGCCATTTGTGAGATCAGGCCCTGTCGTTAAGTGGTCGTTTAAAGCTGTCCCTTCAAACTTTGCAGAGCAGTCAAATACCACCCTGATCTTGCCTGGTTTTCTCGGGTGATAAACACCTTGGTGTGGTATATACCAGACATTTCCTATCGTCGGCTTTGAGTCTGTCTTTTCAGCATCGCCATCTCTGAAAACTCCTTCCATGAACTTCACATAGTCATTTTTAAACTTAGGATCTCTGTCCAGTTTCCTTTTGAGGTGCTTCAAACGAACCAGAGCCAGACTCTTGTTGTTTGGGAGTTGGGGGCGTGCCTTAAATGGAAGGGGCATTTCAAGATGACCATGCTCATTTTGATGGATCCCTTCTTTTAGGATTTGGAGGAATTGGATATCCTCTTGCGATATATCACTCTCGTTTGGTTTGGTATCTGCAAAATCTGACTCGAGTACTTTAATAATGGCAGTTGGGGTTACGGGGGGTATCTCTTTCACAGCCACACGATGACATAGACCAGTTACATTGCTTGCATTTGCCAACTGTGGTGCCCCTCCTACAATGCTCCAGCCTAGGTCTGTTCTGACAGCATAAGGCTCGTTGTCATCTCCAGTGATGACCTCTCTGGGAGCTAGGGCTCTGGAACAGTCGTAGCCTATCAGCAATCCAACTGCACAGTCCATTAAAGGGGGAATCTCTTGAGCAATGTTTGCGAGATGTTTCCATTTGCTGGCTGTTTGACAAGTAGGAATGTGTGTGCGCTCAAGTGGAATGAAGTCTCTTGTGTAAGCTGGAGGTAGGTCGATGCACGTATTGGAGAAGAATCCTCTGACCTTAAGTCCTTGTGCTCTTTGACTCTTCACAATAGTGTCCCTTTTGACCATAGTTGCGAGCTTTAGTTTTACTGGCTCTAACACTGCCTGCAGCTTTCCACACACTTCCTGATCAACAAACGTGTGGGTGCTTTGCGTATCTAATAGCGCATACACCAAGGTTTCACTGCTAGGAGAATTAGTTGACGAAATCCACACTGGCACAATCATTGAGGTGCTTCCATTCTTACTTCCTTCCACTGAACAAGAGAGTGAGGCCATGTTCTCATCTGCTGTAATTTGTACAGGTTTGTCTGCTGGAGAGTGATCTTCATGCAGAGGAGTTGGATGGCTTCTTTTGCATATGCTGCACGTGGCTCTGTTTTTACAGTCTTTAGAGATGTGACCTGTCCTCAGGCATACAAAGCACAGTTTGTTTTCATGTACATAGTTTTTCTTATCATCCACAGACATTTCTGTTAGCCTTGGACATTTATGTATGGTGTGATTTTCTCCACAGCAAATGCACTTGCTTGTGCTGGAGTTTTGTGGCAGTATGTCTCTTTTCTTTTGCTTATCAGTGTCTCTTATCTTTATTTCCTCTATGTCAGACTTAGCTGTGAAGGTTGCAGTGTCTGAAGCCTTTACACGGGTGACAAAGGCATTTGCTTTTGTGCGTTTTGTTTCTCTCGCTAGGATTTCTGCAGGTGGCTTTAAAGCGTGTAAGGACGACACTGGGTTACAGGCTATGCGTGCCTCCTTAGAGATAAAGGAGGCAAAGTCTTTAAAGCTTGGATAGTTCTCACTTTTATCCAGCTGTTCTGTTACATAGCGATTCCACCTGGACGTTATCCAATCTGGGAGTTTGACCAACAACTTCTGGTTCTCCTCACAATCATCTAGCACTTGTAGACCTTTTATGTGAGGCATGGCATTGCTACATGTTTGCAGGAAATCACTGAATTCTCTCAGTTTGACATACTCTTTTCCCCTGATTTTTGGCCATTTGTTGAGTTTCTCTCTGAAAGCACGTTGCACTACAAATGAATGACCATATCTTGCATTGAGCCTATCCCATGCTTCCTTATAGGCTTCCTCATCTTTACGGTAGAAACTACCTTCAAGAGTAGATTTAGCTTCTCCTGCTATGTATTTTTGCAGATAAAATAGCCTGTCTGCAGGATTTGAGCATCGTCTCTCTATTAGAGCCTTAAAACTTGTGCTCCACTCTATGAACTTTAAAGGTTCACCGTAAAACACAGCAGGCTCTGGGGCAGGTAACCGAGTGAGAGCTATTGACTCTTGAACCATCTGTACAATGGCTGACTCATTTTTTGTGACTGGCTGATCATCACGTTCAATGTAAGAGGTGGACAGCGTAGGGCTTACTTTGCCGTGTGCACATCTCTCACTTTTTTCTTTAATCTCCTCTTCTGTGTAGACTTTCAGCTTTGCCTGCATTACTTCAATGTCTCTTTGGTTTTTTCAATTGTTGACGATGAGCTTCAATAGCTTCTTCCAATTCCATTTCGGCTTTCTTTGCAGCTAGTTGTGCGGCCGTCTCCGCTCTCTTGTTTGAGATGCTAGGTGACTCAGAGAGATGGTCAGAATGAAGGCTGTGTGTAGTTACTCTGGAAGCAGTAGATCCATATATTGATCTGGCATATTCGTTATCAAGGAGCATATGTAATCTTGCCTTTTCTGCTACAGCATCAAACCCATTTTCTTCTTCTATTAGTCGTAGTCTCATTAACCGCACCAAGTCCAAAGTTACAGCAGAGCATGCATCAACTTTCCTCCGAATTTCTTGACTTGGGACGGCTTGCCTTCTAATGTTGTCATAGGTTTCTTTCAATTCGGAATCAAGCATTTCAACATCATCCATCATGTCACACAAGTCCTTTCCTGAGCATGCTTCCTTTAATCTTGTGCGAGTATCTCTTACTTTAGTTTTCCACTTGTCATAGAGTGATTGGAACTTCTTTTGCTTTTGGTCTAACTCCTGTTCCTTGAGTTCTTGCATTTTAGGTGTAAAATGTCTTTCAGGGGAGGATTTTCTTATTTCTCTTCCAGACTGATCAGTTATAGCATACATTTCCTTTGGTCTTACAGCTGCCTCTGTATGTACTTCCCCTTGTTCTTGGGGCTCATGGTTGATTTGGTTATCATTTTGTAACAAGGAATTGTCATTGGAAGTCATTTTGTATTTTTCTTGCTTTATTTTCTGTCGTTTTGTTATTCATTTGACTCTTTATTTATCCATCAGTAGCTCTGGCCATTCATAACTACACAATTTGCCCTTAAGATGCGCATTTGCACTTGGTCTTGCAGCTGCAGATGAAACTTTGAACTCTGAAGCCTTGGCTTGCTGCAGGATGCGAAGAACTCTGGCGCCGCCTTGTGGGTGTAGGACGAAACAGCCTCAGCACGATGGATCAGGTCACGTTTTCACTGTAGCTACGCTGGTCTGCTCAAAAGGACTTCACGCTCCTTACTGATGTCCACAGACATTTATTTCTTTATTCAGCTCGTGTAACAGCCATGGAACAACCGTGGGTAACACCCGTGGAACACCGTGAAAACTAAAAAAGACAAAATGCTACATTTAAACTCATATTCATAGACATTAACCCTAAATTACACATTTCGGCTGTAACAAGACAAAACAGCATTATAAAATAACTTTTACCGTGTGCGCCTGTTTGACCAGCAGTAGAATGACACCATAAGCAGATTCTGTGTCTTATATGAGTTTTACGTGCTGCTCTGACTTTCCTTGTCCCCTTTTCTCTCCCGCTCTACACATATGCCCTTCCGGGTCGAGCAATTATGTGGCTTATTTCCTCTTCAGCACAGGTAATTTCAAAATAAAATAAACATCTTAAGCTGTAAAGCCGTGTTACACATAGCCTTAAATAATCGTGCAGTTATTTACCAAAATGAACAAAGGAAATTTTGTATCATATTCCTGTTGTCGTGGTAACCTATATACAATTCATTTTGGCGTCAGTTACACGCGCGTCCGTTGATTTGAAAGAAGGTATTAACCAGTCATTTAAATTTGAACACAATTACTCTGAGGGCTAGACCACCACTCAGAGATTTATTGAACAGGATTTAAATGTCACAAATTTTGACAGAATTTAAGTTTTACAGAATGAGTGAGATAAACAAAAACATACCCAGAAGTTCTTAGAGTCCCAGGAGCTGCGAGCTTCCAACCAGCAATCTGGTGTCCCAGCAAGCTGACAGCAAGGAGGAACCCTGAACAGTGGGCTGGCATTTAACTTTATACCCTAAGCTACTACAATGTCTTTCTGCTAATCTTGGGCATTGTCCTTTATCTGGGTGGTCTTGATCCCTCTTGTTCGTGGCATGGTCCTACCCACACGCGCTGTGAAGTCTTCTGATAAGGTTTTCAGGCAACAACTGCTAACTGAAGAACTGTCAGCAAGTTACATCACAAGAATGTTTGCACATTTCAAAAACAGCATTCAAACATATAACTCAAAATGTATTTAAACATTTGGATATCACATGATTAACCTTAGCTATTGTTTACATGTTTAATAAGCATTAATATTTGTTAATCATTATGTGCATATGATTAATGTATCTTTCTACAGCAACAAGCTCTATCACTTCAAAACATTTAAACACACTCAACACAATATATTCTTAGTTCAATAAAGGATAAAACAGTAAACTGATTCTGAATAGAGAAAGAAGCACAATTGGTTAATATTAAAACATTAAAATAAAACAATATATCCTTCACACACATTAATTTTGTGAACTACATGTGAACATTGTGCAAACAATTCAAAAACACTGAGTGTCAGTGTGAGTCATTGCATCAGCACAGTGTAGCTCATCTGAATGATTATGACAAGATGTTAAATCTATCATAAACATAATTTGCATATACTCATAAAAAGGACTGAAAATGCAACTGTTTTACCAAGCCATTACAATGTAAATATTATAAATAATTACCTTTGAGATGATTCCAAATGCGTGCTCCATGTCATGAAGCGCATGAGAAAAGCTGCAGCTGTGGAAAACTCCTCTGTGATTCCGGAGTGATTACAGGTGGTTCCATCAGCCAAACTCTGAAAGCAAATGATTCATCTGCTACGAAATAGTTAATTTACATAACTCAGCATCCAGCGGCACAAAGCGGCTCGCATTGGTACGACACTTTTCTGGTCACAGTGCAGTGGTTAAATGCGTGCAAGTGTCAAGGTGGCTTAAGACTTAAGCTCTCCTTTGTGCCCTAAGCCCACAAATTCAAACAAACAAATTAATTGGGCCAGTCAGGGAGACCAAACAAAGAGCTTGTAGTCTTGAATTGAACAATTTCCAGGGGTTCTCAATCCGGTCCTCAAGGACTCCTGAACCTGCACATTTTCCATCACTCCCTGCTCTGCCGCAAACTGATTTGCTAATTCAGCTGTCTGTTAGCAGTTGATTGGCTGTGCACCTGATGAACCGTCAGGCGGGCACCTCGTACCCCTCACCAAGTAGTCTCTGCAACTTAGAACATGTGCAACATGTGAGACAACTTGTGAGGGGTTGACACACACTTTTCCTTTTTTATGACTGGAGAGGAACAGCACGTCTGGAAGTGACTCCAGCAGCCTCCAGTCACCCCGCTCTGCAGCTGGGCAGCAACCACCTGACGTGCACATGCACGTGAGCGAGCTGGATGTGTCCTGTCCAGCCACAGATGAGACTCGTGTTTATTTATTTATTCATTGATTTTTCTGAAGAAAGAAGTGGAAGCTAAGTTTAACGCTCCTGGTCAGTGCACAGGCAACAAGCATGCGCGCTGGGCTGGAGGCATGAGCTGCACAGACCAGATTTATTGTGTTCATTTATTTATTTATTTTTCTGAGGACAGAAGTGGATTTAAGTTTAATGGTGCGGGATGGTAGTGACCCACTGTGCACACGTGCTGGAAACACAATGTCAGCACTCTGGCTTCTCTTGGGATATTTCAAGGGTCTCCTGTGACCTCGCCTCCCCCCTGCCTCTCTTATCCCTCGCGTCCGTTGATTTGAAAGAAGGTATTAACCAGTCATTTAAAATTGAACACAATTACTCTGAGGGCTAGACCACCACTCAGAAATTTATTAAACATAAATTAAATGTCACAAAATTTGACAGAATTTAAGTTTTACAGAATGAGTGAGATAAACAAAAACATACCCAGAAGTTCTGAGGGTCCCGGGAGCTGCGAGCTTCCAACCAGCAGTCTGGTGTTTCAGCAACCTGACAGCAAGCATTAACCCCCAACAGTGGGCTGGCTTTGTATTTATACACCCTATGCTACTACAAAGTTTTTCTGCAAATCTTGGGCGGTGTTTTCATCTGGGTGGTCTTGATCCCTCCATTTCGTGGCATGGTCCTGTCCACACGCGCTCTGAAGTTTCTGATAAGGTTTTTGGGCAACTGCTAACTGAAGGTCCTGTCCACACTGCTAACTGAAAAACTGTCAGTATATCTTCAGGGCCTCACCGAAACAGGGACACATCACATTTACAAGACTTTTGAAAATGATTATATAAGTAACATATCATCATGACAGCTTGCTAAGAAACTAAACTAATATTTGAGCAAAAGCAAATCTTAGAACAAAAGCAAATGTAATCATAAACATAACATACCTTTAATTTGGTAGACACAATACACAATTCAACAGCATTTGAACATGTAACCCAAGAGTATTTGAATATATAGATATCATGTAATTAACCTTAGCTATTGTTCACATGTTTAATAAGCATCGATAAATATTGATCACTATGAGCATATGAGTAATATATTCTTCAGCAACAAGCTCTAGTAATATATAAATGATGACTTCTAAACATTAAAACACACTCATGTAACAATATATTGTTAGCTCAATAAAAGATAAATAATATTATGATGATACTGAATGGGGAAAAAGCACAAAAGTTTAATGCATAGTTTAAGCACATTTAGGATATATTCCTTCACTTCTGTCTTTTATTTTATTGTTATCTGAGTGTTTTCAAAGGATCACGGTGCCCGTGTGTGGTGCTGATCATCCGTGACAGTGCCACATGGTATTCAAGTGCAAATTCTTGCACTTGTAAAGACTGCACCAGTTCCGCTTGACTTTCGTGTGTGCGCTGTGCACCATGTCAGTGGCTCTCGTGCGGTATGTGTGCGGATTGCTTGAGATTTGTGGCCGTAATTTTCAGTAGCATGAGACAATTCCAAAGTACAAAAAAAGATACTGTGTGGGAAACATAAATAAAATAAAAAGTCTGGTGAACCACAACAATCTGTGGATTTTGGTAAAGAGTAATATGATATTGTCATCATATTCATTCACACAGCTATTCTCCCATGTGTATTTTTGCTGAGCTGTCTGATTTGATGATGGAGAGGTCAAGACTTCTACCGTCAACCTAAAACATGCAGCCCAGTCTCATGTTTATTTTCGTGCCCCGTCACGAAAAGCGCCCAATTTTCATGACATGGTATTTTGCATTTTGCTTTGTCTAAACTCTAACCATAACGTAGCGTGAGAGTGTCCCCTCCCCTAACCATAACCATAACCATAACCCCCCCCCCCCCCCCCCCGTCGCCCCACATTTCCTGCCGGTCAAAAAATATCCTGCCCCCATCACGAAAAATGCCCAGTTTTCATGCCCAGACCACAAACCTATAAATGGATGTATTTTTCGTAATGCTGCCATGAACTGATGTGAGAAATGTCAAAAGCAACCAAAATAGTCTGTAAAGTGGCATCATTAATCACCAACGATGTCTCAAAGTTTAGCACTTAGGACATCATTACCTCGTACATATGCCGTGAGAGTCTCACGAAGGACACCACGCCAGAACATGACATCACTCCACAGGAGACCATGTGACTTTTGAAGGGAGCCAATCAAATGGTCTGCATGGACATGTGACTAGCAAAGCAGCGTTGTGACATCACGTCTCACATTTCCACAAAATTAAAGAACCAGTTGTCTTCTTTTCTCTTTGGCCTTGGTTTTTGGGGATGGGTTAAGGATAAGTGTGGAGTTAGGTTAGTGTCGTCTCTACTGTTGGTTACACACATTTGTGATGGCGTGATGGTGAGGGAGGGCTGCTAGTCACATGGGTAGGTTATATGTTCTGCTGAGTTTGGCAGTTCAGATTTGGGTGTTATGGTTAAGGTCTGTGTTATTCTGGGGTTGGGTTAAGATTACCATTGCGGGTTAGGGCCACAGCCAGAGCTGCAAGGGTTCATAAAATTATAACTACTAAATTAATCAACAACTGTTCTTATTTCAATTTATAATTTTTTTAATTTCCAAATTCTCTGATTTCAGTTCCTTTAATGTGAATATTTTCTGCTTTATTTTACTTGTTTACACCTCTCCAGTGGCAAATCAAATGTCTTCGGGCTGTAGATGCATTTTAAGGCATCGTGTTGGGCTCTCAAAAACATTGATCAACATTTTTCACCATTTTATAAAACTAACAACTAACTGATTAATCAATAAAAGAACTGATTATGAAAACAATAAGTAGTTGTGGCCCCATTTATGGCAGTTGAACCTTTCTGTGGTATTTTTTTTGACAGACGAGGTGTGCCAGTTTCTGGTGTGAAGAAGTGTCTCTCTCTAGTCCCCTTTTCAATATGGCGAGTTGGCGACCTGCACACGTATTTGGTGAACACTACTGGAATGCCTCTTCAATTACAACTACAGTTTTTATAGCAGTTAACAATCTGAACTAACAGCCGACCATGCCGACAAACAAAGGTGGCGTTGAACATAACAAAAATTCTTGAAATTTGGCAACCTCACGCCCAAACTGTGTGGAATTAATTTATTATCAACATAAGCAAAAATTTGTTCTAAAGAAGTTGATTATACTGCATATGAGCTATCAATCTTATATACACACACTACATAGATACAAGGCAAAAAATAAAAGTAAATCATGAAACACATATCCATGTTTAAAAAAAAAATCACATTTTTACAGAGGAAATGTTTCCTTAGCAGCTCCTTTGCAATGAGCTGGTCAACAGTGGATTGTTTTCAGTCTGATCCCTTCAGGGTTTCTACATCTACAGTTATGACGTTATTGGTTCAGTTCATACAAAGTCGTGTAAAAGTCCGGCATGTAAAGAATCAATTTCTTACGCTCTCCTCTGCCTGTGAATGTCAACATTGTTGCATTAATGTGGCTGCCTGCCGGCCCCCTGTCTCCTCCCAGCATCCACCTGTGTGTTCCGTCTGGGGGGAATAATTTGTATAACTAATCATAATAATCTGCGGTGATCCATGAGATTGCAACCTAGACTCCAGACTCTAAGGATGAGCTGCTGCCGCAATAACAAAGATCAAATATGAGTTGTTTGATATTTAGTTGTACAAACTTTAAGTCAGCTAACATTTATTTATTTACTGACTAATGGTCAAAAACGTTTGCAACCCTAAAATCCTACATGTTTGTTCCTGTTGGAGCTTCGACACAAATCCAATGAGCAAAATTATCGTACGAAGTCAACAAACATGACCTCAAGGAGTTGGATGAGCAGGAAGTCAAACCAGTTAAATACATTAATTAGATTACTAAAATTATTCTCCATTTGTATTATTATTCATTATTTATTATTAATTTAATTTCAAGTTAGCATTTAGAGGTAGGGGAAATACATTACCAGGACTAACATGCAAATCATCAAAAATGCAAAAATTATGATTGTTATCTCTATTTCCGCAGCATTGGGTTGTTGTTTTATCTTCAACCTGATGTTTTCAAAAACAGTTGAGATGAACTTAATCAATAATTTGATTAGGTTTGGTTTGTGAATTTTCCTCCAACATACCCTGACCTCTTTATCAATCCGCTTCACCTCTTCAGTGAGAGTGTCCAGCTCAGCCAGATTTCTTCTCACCAGCTCCATACAAGAGTGATTGTTGGCGCTGAGGTCAGATGAGCCCTTGGCGGTTGGAGAGGTGTTGATGAACTCAAAGTCATCTTCAGTTTGTGAGAGTTCCTCCAGCTTTGTGCTTCTCATCTGAAGCTTAGTTTCATGTTCTTGCAGCATTTTGACAGATATCTCAGAGAGTCTTTCTACTTCCTGCTGCTTCTCATCGAGCTTGTCAACCAGCTCGGCCCGGCGTCTTTGAATGGACCTCATCAAACTAAAGAAAACCTCGGAATCCTCAATCTTCAAGGCATCTCTGATTTTCCTCTTTGTCTGCACCTCTGCTTTCATCTTCTGAACTTTGTTTTGTGTCTGCTGAATCATCTCCTGCATTTTTTTCTTTTCAGTCTCCAATTCAGCCATTTTTTCCTTGTACACCTTCTGTCGTGGTTTCGTGTAACTGCTGGATGTGGCCATATCTACGGAGAAGAACAATTCGATAAATAAAAACCACAAGCGGCGATTGACAGGGTCCAAGCTTTGTTCTCACAATTGGACCCGTGAGGGTCTCTGGGGGTCTCTGGCATTAAGTTTTGCTGCGGACACAAAAACAACTTCTTTCTGTCCCCAGCTAGACTTATAAATAATGCCAGAGTCCCGTCCCCCCCCTCCCCCCCCGCACTCCCACAAAGGATACAGGCTGATCATCCGTAACTGTTCATCTGTATGCCTGCACAGCCCCATTCCACTATAACAGAACCACAATTCTTTGATATAGGGTTCAGTCATTATTGCCAAAAGTCTATTGTGGTGGTTGTAGCACTCCCATCAGGTCACATAAGGTATAATTTTTTGAAAAAGGCCATACTCATCATGTCCAAAAGTTTGAGTTAAAAAGAGTCACGCCTTCATGAGCTCGACCACACTTCATGAATTAGGCCACACCTACTTAAATTTGGCAGGCAGCAGCAGCAAAACAGAAAGAATGATCAAAAAACCATGTGATCAATTTTGTGCGGCCGGTCCAAACATGTTATGGCCAAATTTTATGAAGATTGGACAAAAACTGAAGTAAGAGTAGGGGGAAAAATAGATTTGTAAACAATTCAAAATGGTGGAAAAACTATTGAGTCGTAAATGGGTGTGGCTTATCTATGGGGCCATTAGTATAGCAAAAGTATTTGCAAATGTGTATTTTGATCTGTGTGTGTGTGCAAACAGATCCACAAATGCATATAGCAATCTGTGTGGTAAAACGGGTCCGTGTACCTTTCGTTCAATTGATTTTCAATTAAGAATGAAAAATGAAATAATGAAAAAACGATTCATTTTTCCATTTTTTTGTTTTCAAATTGAAAACGAAAAAACGAATAATGGTTTGATTTTTCATTTTTTGTTTTTATGTTTAGTTCAAACAAACGAAATGAAAAAGGCATTACAACGTAAGGATTTCATTTTAATATTTTATTTTTGTCGACTTGCTTGACCCGGAAGTAGTATTTCTACACCTGTGTCTGGATGTTTCGCGCACAATGGCATCGTTGGAAGCACACGCCGGTTTAGTTGAAGAGCTTTTTCATCAAGGCAAAACACGCCGAAATCTCCGCAACGCTGCAGGAGATTGGGATCCATAAATGCTCCAAAATGAGCGTTAGACGATTCTGTGCTTGGCACAATTTAAAACGTAAAACGCTCATTTCGCAAGCAGACTTGGAGATGGCTGTGCTTCGCTCAATATACGAGGTAAAATGGGTTGTTATTGATCTTATAATAATAATTAATAATAATAATATATGGCAGTTTACATTTTACACAGTGTTTTATACATTTTTAATCATATTTCTACAGACTGGACCTTCATATGGGCGCAGGTTTATGACAGGGTATTTGTCTTCCAAAGGTGTGCGGGCGGGAGAAGGTCGGGTTGGGAAAATCTTAAAAAAATATTCATCAGCCCTATCATGACCTGCGACGTGAGGTAAGTGGAGCGAGAATTTAACAGTGACAGCTATAATGATTAAAATATTATTTCGAGTGTCTGGCACGTGCTGCTTATTGACTGATATCAAATTGTGAGTCTGATATTATAGCGGAGTGGGTATTCTCGCTAGCGTTTACACTCTCTGTCAGAGGTGTGACCAATGAAATATAAAACTGAAAAAATCATGACACCGGGGTGGTTAGCCGAGTTTTTGAGCCTTGTCCTTGGTCGTTGACATGCTAACCAGGTTCTAACTCAACTATTAAATATGCAAATTAGGAATAACCAAGATTGTTCTGGCAGATGTCAACCACTTGACCACGTGTGTGAACTTTACCTTTAATTGGCATTAAGTTTAATTTTAAAATAACAGTTGGCATAAATAATCTGCACCTGAGCTCAAGGCTTGGGGCTTGGTGGAACAGTGGTGGGACAGTGGTTAGCACTCTTGCCTCACAGCAAGAGGGTTTGATTCCCGGACCAGTGGTCGGGGCCCTTCTGTGTAGAGTTTGTACGTTATCCCCATGTCTGCGTAGGTTTTCCCTACCACTAAAAACATGTACAATAGGTTCCCCATTGGGGCTAGGACTCCCCTGAAAAAGAGATTCTTAATCTCAGTGGGACTTTCCTGGTTAAATAAAAGGTCAAGGTTGGTTTATAAAATTGTTCATGCACTGGCACCTTCCTACCTGGCGGATTTGGTTAAGCTCTACGTGCCTGCGAGGCCTTTGCGTTCGCAGGGCTTCTGTGTGTTCCGAGGATGAAAAAAAAGTCTGTGGGTTATAGAGCCTTCTCCTACCGTGGTCCGGCTCTTTGGAACGATCTACCTGCTGTTATTCGGCAGTCTGACACGGTGGAGATTTTTAAATCAAGACTGAAGACCCACTTTTTTAGACTGTCTTATCATTAATTTTTTAATCTGTTTGTGTTTGCGTTGTAATTTCTTTTTATTCTTCTGTGTTTTATCTTTTTACTGTGCTTTTCTTGCTTTTAATTTTGATTTTAGATTAATTTGTTGTTTTGAAATATGGGAAGCGCGTTGGGGCGACTTTGTCGTGATTTGGCGCTATATAAATTAATAAATTGAAATTAAATTGATTGAATTGTCAAGGTTAAATAATATGTTTGATTTCAGTTTTCGTGCCTGCTGGGACCCTGCTAGTCACTAAACCTCTTTTTTATGTTTTTATGATGGCGATACCACAGAATATTTTGTAACAAATATGTAGTGTATATGTGGCATCACCGTTTTAGTCTTACTCTGGGCAAACTATTGGCTCTGACCATTGTGGCATTAGACCAGTGGCAGTTAATGAGGTCTGCCACTAAGCTATTAATGAGGAAAAGCTTAATAAAAAATATTTTCTTTTCTTTTAAGGGTGCCCGGAATCTGAATCCTGTCCCATATCAAGCCGAGTATATGGGTCAAAAATTTCACATGGATCAGAACGAAAAGTTGGGCATGTTTGGTGTGACCCATGTTTTGGCAGTAGATGGACACAGTAATAAAATAGTATCAAAAAGCACCATGCCAGTGGAAAAACAACTTGGTGATATATGAGGAAGTTTACAGGTAAATAAATACATATGTTACCCATTGTTATCTAGTTTCAGCATTGTTATACACATCGTTAAAGTCACAAGAGGATGTGCTTCCTTGTACAACACACACACAATATCACCACACACAAGGTGAAGGTCAACGGCATACTTTTTTCTACTTTGTAATTGTACTTGTTTTGTTTGTTACACAATTTTATTGCAGACCTGCAGTGATCAAGTATGGCCTCTGGGATCAAGTTAGGGTCGACCATGGGAGAGAATTCTTCTTGTGTTTGTACGTGCAAGAAAAGCTTGCAGAGCTTAGACATGATACCAGCAAACCAGCATACTGCCAGACTACATCTACGAGAGTGAGTTTTCAATAAAAAAATTACGGTACTTTTAAGATTCAAGATTCAAAGCTTTTATTTTCATGCACAGTAAGGAAACATGTTTCCCAGCACAATGAAATTCTTAATTGCTGCCAAGACTGGATACCAAAAATATATAGGTCTAAGAATAAAATATGTAAATACAAAATAAAAAAAAGCATGCAAACAAATTAATAATAAAATAGAAATATTTTAAAGTTACACGTTTTAATTTTTCAATTGCTACCAATTCAAACATTTATTTTCTTTTAAAGAATCATAGAGTGGAAAGGCTTTGGCCTGAGGTCAACAACCGGGTCAACTATCCTCTGAAGCAGGCTCTTGTACAGCTGCAAGACCAAGAATCAATTTCAATGAATGATCCACTAACCAGATACTGTACTTCTCAACTGACCTGTCAGCTGAGTGAAATAGGGCTTGAAAGAGTGGTGAATTCATGGAATGCTCACATGATTCCTGGTGTCTACATCTATTTCATTAGTAAAATTTGAAGTCTCATGATAAGACATTCAAAAAAAAAAAAAATCATGCTTTTTTTAAAAACAAAAAAAAAACAAAACAATTTCAGGCTCTGGAATTCCCAATGAATTGGCTGCAGGTGGCTGTCCAGTACAAGTAACAGAGGAGCTCCTGCCCAGTGCTGCTGTTGTGGCCAACCAATATGAAGAAGAACTTGGTTCATCATTAACATGGGCATCAGAGTTTGGTGCATTTCCCTTCACCGCAGAGGAGGACATGGATCATGCTGAGCAACTGTTCAGTGAGAACTACCCGGACATCTCAATTATTTTTAATGAAGTGGCAAACCATAACTTTGTTCCCTTTCAAAATGCCCTCTTGGACCTTATTAATGTTACGCAGAGATTCAGCTAAAGGGGCCATATTCTGCTAAATCAAGTTATCTGAGCTTTCTACTATGTCATAATATTGTTTCCTTGTGCTGTGTTTTGGTTAATACGTACATGCATATTTAAATCTTTTAGTTTTGCATTAAGTTTAATCTGTAGTTGAGGTGATGCGAGAAAAGAACTTTATGAAATGAATGTTTATTAATTCATAATAAATTAAAGGGATGAGGAACAAGTTAAGAAACTACAAGAGCATGCAAGGTGGTGTCTGTAGGTTGACTCCTTGGAGAACTGCTCCACCTGTCAATATATTGGTGTAGGGCAAGGGGTAATGATTTTGCTAATTGTCCAACTGTTTTTTTCATAATTGGATTCCGAGGGGCATAAGTAGATTTCTTTTTTTATTCAACCATGGGTAGATAAAACCATTTGAGCTAGTGAGGCTTTTGAGGCTTCTACCTGATAGATTGGAAATTAAAGGTCATTAGTGTACCCGTTTATTACTTCTTTTTTGTGTGTGTGTATAGTTTTGGCTTAATTACTGCTCTTAGTGGTTTGATCCAGTTGTTTCAGCCCTGTATGGATGATCACGTCAATGCTGTCTTTAAATAAAAGCATATTATAATAAGCTGAAATGTATAGCTGACTGTACACGAGCAGCTTTTCCAATAAAATGTAAATAGTTCTCTAAAGCAATGTTTCTCTGTTTATGTAATTAAAACAGTTACTCAGTATGTTACATTGACACCAGTTGTTGTCGAAAGCTGTTGTCAGTTGGCTCCAAACTCACTGTAATTGTATGGCAATCAAACATGACATTTGAATGTTTTATTTTGAATACATATACTATTGTTTGACTTGATTACAAAAAAGTAAGCAATCGTTAAGTGTTGCCTAAACAGTATTCTTCAAGTGTGTTAACATGAGCAAGAGTTTATTTTTTAATCAAACGTAGCAATATTTGCAAGACTTGTAATGAAAACCCATTAAATGTTTTAAGAGCTGTATGAACTTTTAACGGCTGGGTCAATAAAACTGGTATAAAAACACTTAAACTCTAAAAACATAGTGCCTGAACAAGCCACAACAGTAAAGGTAACATTTTACTCAAGTATCTTTTGTAGTGCTGTGAAAACTTCGCTAAGACCAATAAGTCTTTGCATGTTCACATCAATTCCACTGGCTTGGCATTTTGGACAAAATTCAGAGTTGTTCTTCCACTGTTCAAGGCAGATCCTGCAGGCCACAATGCTGTTACAACAGGATGTAACCATAGGGTCATCAACAGTACCTGAAAATTGAATGAAAAGTAATTAATATTGTACTGCCAGATGTGCATACAGTGCCTTGAAAAAGTATTCAGCCCCTTTATTTCACACTTTTAAATTTATGGCATTTCAAATACAAAAAGTAAATCAGGCTTCTCAATATAAAAAAATTCTAAAATGATCTTCCTTAAACTCAAACTGAAAGTAAATCTTTACAACTTGATATAAATTAATTAAAAATATAAAAGCCAAGATGATAGGTTGCATAAGTAATCAGCCCCTTTGGTATAATACCTGTAAATCAGTTTGATTGCCAGTTTTATTCTGACAAGTCAGGGGATGGATACATGAACATTTGCAAGTCAATGAATGTCTTGAACTTTATTTACGTCAGTTATGAAGAAATACAAACAGTATGGCACTCTGTGATAAATCTGTGTGGAGTAGACAGTTCTCAAAAACTGAGTGACTGTGCAAGAAGGAGAAGAGTGAGGAAAGCCACCAAGACACCCAGAGAACCCATAGGCTTCTGTGGCTGTGTTTGGAGAAATTGTGCACAGTGCAAGTTTTGCATTTTGTATCACCAGTTATACAGCTTCATGTTGAAGTGGTACAGAGGAGGATTTTATTAAATAGAAGACTTGAAAGTTCACCTACAATTTGCCAGAATGTACATCTTAGATGCAAGCCCAGATTTAATGTTTTGGTGAAAGAAAATCCTCCTCTATACCACTTTATTATGAAGCTGTATAACTGGTGATACAAAATGTAAAACTTGCACCATGCACAATTTCTCCAGTCACAGCCACAGAAGCCTATAACTTCTTCTGGGTTGTCTTGGTGGCTTTCCTCACTCTTCTCACTCAGTTTTTGAGAACTGTCTACTCCACACAGATTTACCACAGAGTGCCATACTGTTTGTATTTCTTCATAATTGATGTAAATAATGTTCTAGACATATTCAGTGACTTAAAAATGTTCATGTATCCATCCCCTGACTTGTCTGAATAAAACTGGCAATCAAACTGATTATTTACAGGTATTATACCAAAGGGGTTGATTACTTATGCAACCCATCATCTTGGCTTTTATATTTTTAATTAATTTATATCAAGTTGTAGAGATTTACTTTCAGTTTGAGTTTAAGGAAGATCGTTTTAGAAATTTTTATATTGAGAAGCCTGATTTACTTTTTGTATTTGAAATGCCATAAACAAATTTAAGTGTGAAATATCAAGGGGCCGAATACTTTTTCAAGGCACTGTATAGTTGTTACAGACCCACAAATCAGTTGTTTTGTCAAAATCTTAGCTTGAAGTGGTACTCAAAGACATGATTTTATTCATGTTATAATAAATTACATTTGTTTTAAAGCTTACCTCTACAGATTACACAGGTGAAGGCAGCTTTAACAGCCGCAGCTTGGGCCTCTGTCAGAGTCACTGTCAACATACGGTTGGAATGGGCAAGTTCTGTTAAGCTCTTTATGGTGGTGATGACATCCTGAAGTCCCTGTGCAGCAAGAACCACCTCTTCAATTTTGTCCAGTGTTTCACTGAGGCCAGTCTCATCTGCTCGACTTATAAAAACAAAAATATACAGAAGCACTTGATATAATTTTCCTAAACATTTATTGTTATTTTTATTTAAATCCATTATGTGTGGAAAACAGTGCAGATCTAGTACCTTAATCTCCTCCTTTTTCGTCCTTGAAGCTGTTGAAAAAGGCTCTCTTTCAGGGCAAATACCTTCTTAGCACTCTGTTTCCAGTATGATGACCCTGTAAAGAAAAGATATATATATATATATATATATATATATATATATATATATATATATAAATCTTTGAACTTTACCTCTGGTCCCTTCAGAGTCCACGATTTTGTTTCCTTGGCCATCAGTTAAGACAATGGTGTCTTCAGTTTGAAAAGCCTCCTTCACTTTGGACAGGATACCATCAACAGTCGCTTCAAACTCCGAAAAGCGTACAGTTAGGGTCTGGCTCGTTTCAAGCTTCCCATCTGCTAAGTCTGCAATGTAGATGCTCCTAAAGATGCATATATCTAAGTTAACAATTCACAGTTTTTACTTCATAACTCTTTTGGAAATATGTTACTTGTTACTCAAACCCAAAGTAAGACAGAAAAATATTACCTTTGAAAACCTTTAGCAATCAGAGTTCTTCCACTGGCCCTGTTGGTGGAAACAGAGCTTGCTGCAACACTGGATGGCCAGTGAAAAGAAAATCTATGGGGCTGGAGTGAGCTGTCTGGGGTTCCTGCCACAGGTGCCTCTGTGCACTCACCGTGAACCTCATAGTGGCTACGCTCAACCAGACAATTTGAACTGAAGTAACCATCTTGATTCGGAAAGATGGCCACATTGGTGTCATCGGTTAAGTAGACTGTTGTGCTGTTTACCTGTAGGAGACAAGAACATTGTTGCATTGTTACAAAATTATAGGACCTAGGAGACTGGTTCCAAAGGAGAGGAACTCTTCTAATGTTCTACACCTGTGGCTCTCAAACTGGTACTGGTAACACTGGTGGTTTTAGTCCTGCTCAGTCCTAGATATATCTGTGATTTAGACCTGGATTAGTCATTTATATTTATCTCTGCTTTGGAAATTATTTAGACTTGGTTTGTCCAACATTACACCTGATTAAGATGGGTTGTTCTTAGACGGTAACTGGTACTTGTGGTACTCTGTTCTTTAACACAAAATATACTACATTGTTTTCTTACCACACCAGTGGCGGATGCTGGTCTTTCAAGAAGGGGAAGCTCAATTTCGGGCTACATCATAAAATGTGCTGGTTTATTTATATGTAAATTCTACCCTCTGTTCCTTTTCAAGAAAATGATCTGTGACCCTGTCGTACCAACAAGGCGTCTTTTCCAGGGACTTGACTAGTGTCCTCTCAATGGCCAGCAGAGCTAGGCTGCTTAAATGGCCTTGGTCCATGGTGTTGCGGGTGTAAGACTTGAGCTGCTTTAAACAGGAGAAGCTCCTCTCTACACCTGCAGATGTAGCTCCAATCGTTGCCACTAATGACAATAGTTTGTACACCTGAGGCATTGCACTGTTCAACTCCATGTCTTTCAGAAACAGCAAGAAATCACATAGCTTTCCCCTGTTGCCCTGCAAGTCCTGGTTTGAATATAGGACTTGAAGTTCAGACCTCAGTCTCCCTGAATCAAAGAACTGGCCAAACCTTTTCAGGACACTCTGAAATGCCTCCTCTGGAAACACTTGTCTCATCTTATCAAATTTCCCCGGATTGACCAATTCCAAGAAGTGCAAACTTTCCAAATTTGCAAAACGCCGAGGTAGCTGCTCTGTGAGATTGTCTAGGATGGCCATGTACAGATTTCTGTAGCACTCCTTGGGATCCTGTAGTTGTGACACAGCGTTTTCTCATGGGCTCAGTTTGTGGGTCTGATGTGAGATCTGCTGCTTTGGCATAAACAGCTTGGAAAGCCCCCTCTGACCTCTTCTCTTTGACAAAAGCAAGAAGAGACTCGATTCTTTTCTTGCAGTACAGAACATCCATAGCTCTCTGCTGGACAATGTCAAACACCACATCAGTCTCAGAGAAGATTTGTTCATATGTGTACAACATGAACACAAGCTCAAAATCCTCCAGTTTCATCAGAAGGCCTTTGGCACAGTCTAATGTGTCATCATCCATGGACTTATCTGCAATGATCATCTCAAAAGTTTGCAGGAGGGCATCATAATTGTTTGCCACAGTGCTCACTATCCGTGATGTGAAATTCCATCGAGTAGGAGCATTTCTGGGCAACCGTGTGCAGCCTGCAGACTCAAGAAAAGACATCCTCTTTGTGGATTTTGAGAAAAATGTGGCAAACCCAGAGCGTGATGCAAAAAATATTCTGCACTCAGATAAGCATTTAGCCCCCTGAAACAGAACCAGATTCAGTCTGTGTGCATAGCAATGCACAAACATTGCACTGGGGGCTATTGCTTTAACTTTGGCCTGCAAACCATTGAGAGCTGAGCTACTTTTCTTACCTTTTAGTCCGGCGGCTAAGGGACAAATTTGAGGGGAATCATGCACTTTTTTCCAAAAGTGCCAAAACTTTATCAGAGGTACTTTATAGTGTCCTGAAGTATATAAGATCGGGAGACATTGAATCCATAAATATCTCCACTCTAAAAACTTGGGTTTAAGAGAACAACCATTTTCAGCCTTCTACAGCATGTAATTCATGACAAACTCTTATCCAAATGTCTTTTTAAGTTCATAATATAAACTTGAAGGTTATGAAAAATGTATTAAGGTTAAGTAGGGATGGTTCAAATGTACTTCAGTGTGCTTACACTGAAGTACACTGAAAAAGCGTTAATCTAGGGAAAGTGACAGCAGAAGCAGATATGCAAGCAACCTGTTTAAATCTTTGATAATAATCATAAACATCTTCACCACCATCATTATGTTGTTTTGTTGCAGTTTTTATAGATATTATTATTATTATTGTTATTATTATTTTATGTTATTGGTATTAAGACGATTATCACCATATTTTTTAACTGAAAACATTGTAAATATCTGGTTGGCACTGTATTATAACCATGCAAACACCCTTTAAAAAAAAGAAGGATACAGGGCTAAAATCAAATGTCTCCCGCTTTGACATGACTTAATATAACCTAAAGAGTCCCTGGACAAAGTTTGGCGCTTTTGTAAAAAAAGTGCACGATTCTATCCCTTAACTGCTGGGCTATTTTGCACCAAATTAATCTGAGTTGATCTGCCCTGCTGTTTAACTCTAAGTTTTTCTTCGTAAGGAAGACTATCAAATGGCTTCACCAAAATCCGGCCCACAACATTCAAATTGTCTGCCATTATGTGCAGCTTGCTACCTAGCTAGCTCACTAGCTGGGACTGGCGCGAGGCTAGTGTGAAGTTTGTCCGCCTGTGAGTGATTTGTGACGGTGGAGGAGCTCAGCAACACCCGCTGCTCGGTAGGGACAGAAACTGCGATAGAAGTCGGAGAGTGATAGAAATCAGTCTCCAAACACAAGCAGCTACAAAAAAACCCACCAGAAATAGAAGTTCGATTCGTCGCTAGTCGTTTTTACCAAAGAAAATGCCGCTAAGAGGATTAGGAAAGGCTCCGGTTCAACTCAGAACAGAATGAAAACGCTCCCACGGATGTTTACACCAAAAAATAAAAAGATTCGCTCATTTCGCTGTCAATCAAAAAGGGATTCAGCCTCAGACAGATCATCCAATCATCATGCAGAAGCTGAGCGTCCGGGCCAGCTGAGGCCAGCCCACTGCCCCATAGACCCCCAGACACGCTGAGCGTCCGATGGGCGGGACAAAGCCCAGCATTTATCCAATGACTCGTCTCGTTTTGCTGCGTGCTTTGTGTCGCTATTGAAGTCTGTGGGCGCTCAGCGTCCACACTGAGAGAAAAGCCGCGTCGTTATCAGTGATAAGACGCTGATTCTGAACAAAAGTTGAGCGCGTTGTAGCGCATATTTAGTCAATGACATGTACACACAACAGTATATATTTGATCACTTATTTTTTGACATTTTAGGGGAAGCTGAGCTTCTCTTGCAGTCTTAGAGCAAAATCGCCTCTAACAACACGCATATACACTAATATAAAGGGGCTCTTTCTTGTAAAATATTTTTTGAGCTTAACTGTATTGTAATCCCCATATAATATTTCAAAGACAATTATTACCTGGAAGATCCGGCCGACCTTCTCGGTAGTCATGTCATCTTCTTTAAGCGTCACTCGCTTATTTGCTTTAAATAAAATGTAGCTGTAGCTCTCCATTTTGATAAATTTCAGCGTTGACTTCTCTCGTGTCACTTATTTTTGAGCGGGCTTCTTCTTTACATTTATCTTCTTGCTTTGCAAATACTGATACTGAGTAGTTCAGCCTTTAAAGGTTTGTGCAGAACCAGAAGTTTCATTTCTGTTTAAATGAAACTTTGGTGCCTCGCCTCTTTCCCTTTTCCTGTTTTTTTCTCCTGCACGCCTGTTAGTCATTAGTGAGGAAGTAGAGAAATGGAATGCTAACTTCTGATCTCGGGAGCTGAGGTTGTGCTGCGCATGTGTGAGAGGAGTTTGGATTCTTTACTTCTGGTCTTTTGCTCTGCAGCCAGCACTTCGTTCTCAGGTATTATAAACTCCAACATTCTGCTGGGAACCAACAATATCAAGCATCACAAAATAAGGTTAAAGATTTACATGTTATTTTGATCAACTAATCTGAATAATTTACAGAGACTTACATTTTGCAGCTGCCCCGATTATCTCTCATAGTCACCTTGAATGAAGGCAGGTGTCAGGTCCTTCATGATGCCCCTCATATTTTCTTTGATTTGTGTGGACTGAAATAAATTATGCATATTTCATCGTATTGACTGTTGATACCTCAGTGATATCGAAATAATTTATGACGGGAATTTATGATGGGAATTGTGCTCAACATTTTTTGTTGTTCAGCAAAAAACGGGTGGTTCTTCTGGAACAATATCAGGATCTTCAAGATTGACGTCAGCCAATATTTATTTGAAATCCTGGGAAAAAAATAGAAATTGCTGCAGTGTGGCCTGCAACCTTCTGATATCGCACACATCTCTGCATGTTGCCGTTGGACTGACTGAAATCCCCACGGCCAAATATATATACATACATACAAAGTACACTGAGGATCAAAGAGTGTCTGCAGTGAAACACACATCAAAGTGTTGATTTTCACACCACACGTGACGTCAGCAGCTTTTACTGCTCCGTTATTTTCATGCAAACTGTTTTTGGTTTGGTGACATTAACAATGACTCAGCAGAAAATGATGACGTCATAAGTTGTGTGTGTTTGAGCTCCATCAAGACACAAAACCTCACGACCAAGACACCAATAAAGACGTAAAAATAAAACAAACAAAAAAAAAAAGATCACACAGAGACGGAGGTTCATAAAAAAAACAAAACAAAAAAAAAAAACACGTGAATGTGGTACATTATGAAAGTAACTTAAAGAAAGAAACCTTTGTGTTGTTCACTGGACTAACAGCAAAGAGAGCGAAGGACATCAACTTTTATGAGACAGAGATCGAGGTGCTTGTTTGTGGTTCACTGTGTGTGTGTGTGTGTGTGTGTGTGTGTGTGTGTGTGTGTGTGTGTGTGTGTGTGTGTGTGTGTGTGTGTGTGTGTGTGTGTGTGTGTGTTATGCTGCACACACCCTTGCCCAAGGGCCCTTAGTGATTTTCCAGTCAAGCGGGGATTTGAACCCAAGATCTTCTGGACTCAAGCCCAACACCTTAACCACTAGACCATCACCAACATGTGGCTCTTACGTATGTGCAAATTATCAATCAATTTTTTTTTTATATAGCGCCAAATCACAACAAACAGTTGCCCCAAGGCGCTTTATATTGTAAGGCAAGGCCATACAATAATTATGTAAAACCCCAACGGTCAAAACGACCCCCTGTGAGCAAGCACTTGGCTACAGTGGGAAGGAAAAACTCCCTTTTAACAGGAAGAAACCTCCAGCAGAACCAGGCTCAGGGAGGGGCAGTCTTCTGCTGGGACTGGTTGGGGCTGAGGGAGAGAACCAGGAAAAAGACATGCTGTGGAGGGGAGCAGAGATCGATCACTAATGATTAAATGCAGAGTGGTGCATACAGAGCAAAAAGAGAAAGAAACAGTGCATCATGGGAACCCCCCAGCAGTCTACGTCTATAGCAGCATAACTAAGGGATGGTTCAGGGTCACCTGATCCAGCCCTAACTATAAGCTTTAGCAAAAAGGAAAGTTTTAAGCCTAATCTTAAAAGTAGAGAGGGTGTCTGTCTCCCTGATCTGAATTGGGAGCTGGTTCCACAGGAGAGGAGCCTGAAAGCTGAAGGCTCTGCCTCCCATTCTACTCTTACAAACCCTAGGAACAAGAAGTAAGCCTGCAGTCTGAGAGCGAAGCGCTCTATTGGGGTGATATGGTACTACGAGGTCCCTAAGATAAGATGGGACCTGATTATTCAAAGCCTTATAAGTAAGAAGAAGAATTTTAAATTCTATTCTAGAATTAACAGGAAGCCAATGAAGAGAGGCCAATATGGGTGAGATATGCTCTCTCCTTCTAGTCCCCGTTAGTACTCTAGCTGCAGCATTTTGAATTAACTGAAGGCTTTTTAGGGAACTTTTAGGACAACCTGATAATAATGAATTACAATAGTCCAGCCTAGAGGAAATAAATGCATGAATTAGTTTTTCAGCATCACTCTGAGACAAGACCTTTCTAATTTTAGAGATATTGCGTAAATGCAAAAAAGCAGTCCTACATATTTGTTTAATATGCACTTTGAATGACATATCCTGATCAAAAATGACTCCAAAATTTCTCACAGTATTACTAGAGGTCAGGGTAATGCCATCCAGAGTAAGGATCTGGTTAGACACCATGTTTCTAAGATTTGTGGGGCCAAGTACAATAACCTCAGTTTTATCTGAGTTTAAAAGCAGGAAATTAGAGGTCATCCATGTCTTTATGTCTGTAAGACAATCCTGCAGATTAGCTAATTGGTGTGGCTTCATGGATAGATAAAGCTGGGTATCATCTGCGTAACAATGAAAATTTAAGCAATACTGTCTAATAATACTGCCTAAGGGAAGCATGTATAAAGTGAATAAAATTGGTCCTAGCACAGAACCTTGTGGAACTCCATAATTAACTTTAGTCTGTGAAGACGATTAGCTCACCAACAGGAGACTTTACGGTATTGTCAATCATCACATCACATATTGCAATATTTTTATTTATTGTAATTATTAAATTACATTCTCACAGTTTTCCTGGTGGCTAGACACAGCAGGACATCAGCAATTGTTTTGATATACTTTGTGTTTTCATCCACCTTTTTCTGGTGTTGTTGAGACATTGCCTGGAGAAAAGATGTCTTGTTCTCGACACCTCGACATCCTCTGTCTGTGGCACTGTGGCATTCAGATGGTGCTCTGCCTTGTCATGCTTCTGGAATCCTCCATCTTTGTACACGGCCCTTTTCCAGTTTGAAAAACCAGTACCTGAAGTTTTCACATTCACATGTTGCGATATTGTGTGTTAATAACAGTTTTATTTCATTAACATTCGACCTCAGAGACCTTTAGGCTGAACTGGGAGGTTCCTGCTGCAGCTGCTGCTGTTGTTGTCCGATGTTTCATGGTCATCATCAGGGTCAGTCTCCTCCTTGGTGAACCGAAATGTATTGATTGACATAGTCAACACTTCATTAATAATATTTCAAATTAAACTTACACTTTACTTTTTACAATAAAGTGCAGATGTTTAACTCCTATTAAGACACTATTAAAAACTGCACAGTGCACAATGTCGGCTTAACTTAGCAACTAAAAGTTGGTAATTAAGTTACTTCATTCACTGAGAAACTAAAAATCCTGCAGAACATCACATGATACTACATTTTTAAACAGTTTTCCTCATATGTGTATTTTCACCTGGAGGTCCATGAGTGCTGGTCCCCCCCCCCCCCCCAAAAAAAAAGTGCGCACCGAAGGGGACGTGCCTCTGAGCATGCGTAATGAATTGGGTGCGCTCCTGGAAAGCTCATGTATTTAGGCTACACCGTTGTAAGAGACTGACTGAGTAAGAGTAAAGAGTGATGACAGTATTTTTAAAGTATTATTTGAACGTATAGACCCTCGGTCAAGTGATCTCCTGCATACCACAAAACCAAACCAACAGCTGATCTGAGAAACGACACGAGACAGTAGATTAACCCCACATACAGCCCTCCATCACAATCGCAAACACAGCACAATTGGACATGTGGCACAGAGCCCAACTACGCATGCAGTCACAAAGTTCTTCTGAAAAATCAGGAACATCGAGGATCTGGACAAATATGACCAATAAGGTATGAGGACACAAACAGATCACAACACCATGACACAGACCAGAGGAACCTATTCATCTACTACCTATTCATCTACATCTGGAGACAAGAAGGATATAACTCAAAGGATTGCTGATCATGGAAAAGTAGAACTGAGAACATTTAAATACACAGACCACAATGTACTGGACTTGGAGCACGATATAGACCCGGACAATAATTTCTTCTCAAATATCAATGACAGTTGTTGCTATTATACAGATGAACAGTTTAATCGGATCATTAGAACGGATAACAAATTATCAATAATCCATTTCAACAGCAGAAGTCTATATGCAAACTTTAACAACATTAAAGAATATTTAAGTCAGTTTAAAAAAATATTTAACATAATTGCTATATCAGAAACATGGATCAATGAAGATAAAGGAATGGATTTTGAACTGGATGGATATGAATTTAATTGTGTAAACAGAAAAAATAAGAGTGGAGGAGGAGTGGCTGTGTATGTGGATAAGAACATGGATTATAAAATAGTAGACAATATGACAACTGTGATTGATAACTTATTAGAATGTATAACTATTGAAATATGTGAAGAAAAAAGCAAAAATGTATTAGTCAGCTGTATATATAGAGCACCAGGATCTTGTATTGAAACATTCACTGACTGTATGGGAAAAATGTTCTCAAAAACTAATCAAAAAACTGTGTTCATTTGTGGTGACTTAAATATTGATCTGCTCAATCCAAATAAGCATAAAATAACAGATGAATTTATCAGTATAATGTACAGTATGAGTTTATATCCAAAAATCACCAGGCCAAGCAGAATTACATCCCATAGTGCCACCTTAATTGATAATATATTCAGCAATGATATTGAGAATAACACTGTGAGTGGATTATTAATCAATGACATTAGTGATCATCCACCAGTTTTCATCGTTTATAATAGAAACCATCGGCGGAATCAGCCAGAGGAGAAAATAAAATACAGGCGAGTGCGGACAGAGGAAAACATGAACACACTAAAGAAGGATTTACATGCGCAAAACTGGGAAAAGGTATACAGTGAAAGTGATGTTGATAGTGCATATGAAACTTTTTTACAAATATTTACATCATTATATGATAAAAATTGTCCAATTAAACAAGACTACAGAAAACAAAAAATCCAAGCTCGACCATGGATGACGAAAGGGTTACGAAATGCATGTAATAAGAAAAATACACTGTATAGAGAATTCATAAAACTAAAGACTAAAGAGGCAGAAAATAGATATAAGAAATACAAAAATAGATTAACTAATACTATACGGGTATGTAGGAAGGAATATTATAGTAACATATTATATAATAACAAAAACAATATTAAAGGAATATGGGATATATTAAATATCATCAAAATGGTAATAAAAAACAGAGTTACCCTCAGTATTTCATTGATAATAATGTCAAGAAGGAAAATAAGGATGAGGTAGTCAACGGTTTTAATAATTTTTTTTGTAAATATTGGACCAAGCTTGGCAGAAAAAATTCCTGATTCCCAACCTGAGGATTGGGATAATAATCTCATAGAAAGAAATCCCTGTTCAATGTTCCTCACAGCAGTGGATGGAAAAGAAATTATAGACATTGTGAATAATTGTAAATATAAAACATCTACCGATTTAAATGAAATTGATATGGTGGTGGTAAAACAGGTCATTGAATGGATTGTAGAACCATTAACATACATCTGTAACTTATCATTTCAAACCGGTAAATTTCCCAATCAAATGAAAATAGCTAAGGTTGTGCCGCTGTATAAGACTGGGGATAGACACCACTTCACAAATTATAGACCTGTTTCTTTGCTTCCACAATTTTCCAAATTATTAGAAAAGTTATTCAATAATAGATTAGACAAATTCATAAATAAACATAAATTACTTACTGATAGTCAATATGGATTCAGAGCACATAGTTCAACATCACTTGCATTAATAGAATCAGTTGAGGAGATTACAAACGCCATAGACCACAAATTACATTCAGTTGGAATATTTATAGACCTTAAAAAGGCTTTTGATACAATCAATCATGACATATTAATCAATAAACTTGAACAGTATGGGATTAGGGGGTTGGTGTTGCACTGGGTGAGAAGCTACTTAAGTAACAGAAAACAGTTTGTGAAGTTGGGGGAATATACATCATCATGCTTGGACAATGCTTGTGGCGTCCCACAGGGGTCAGTATTGGGTCCAAAACTGTTTCTAATTTATATAAATGATATTGTCAATGTTTCCAAAATATTAAAATTAGTATTATTTGCAGATGACACAAGCATTTTTTGTTCAGGGGGGGATTTGCAGGAGTTACTGAGGAGGATCAGTATAGAAATGGGAAAATTGAAAATATGGTTTGACAGAAACAAATTATCATTAAACTTAAGTAAAACAAAATACATGTTATTTGGCTATTGTAATACAGACATACAGGTTCAGTTACAAGTCGAGGGGGTAGATATTGAAAGGGTACATGAAAATAAGTTTCTGGGGGTGATAATAGATGATAAGATAAACTGGAAGACTCATATAAAACATATACAAAGTAAACTGTCAAGAAGCATTTCAGTTCTAAACAAAGCGAAACATATTCTGGACCACAACTCACTCCGCATTCTTTACTGCTCACTGGTTTTACCATATTACAGTACTGTGCAGAGGTATGGGGTAATACTTATAAAGGTACAACACAATCACTATCAGTAATGCAGAAAAGAGCTATAAGAATTATTCATAATACTGGCTATAGAGATCATACAAATCCACTAATTTTACAATCCATATTCTTAAAATTCACAGACTTGGTTCATTTTCAAACAGTGCAAATTGTGTATAAAGCAATAAACAATTTACTTCCAGCAAATATTAAAATATGTTTTTTAACAGATCAGGGGATTACAGTCTGAGGGGGAAATTTAATTTAAAGCATCAGTGGGCACGAACAACATTAAAAGGTTTCTGTATTTCTGTCTGTGGGGTGAAGATGTGGAACAGATTGGGAGTGGGGCTCAAGCAATGTCCAAGCATGAACCAGTTCAAACAGCGGTACAAAAATATGTTTTTTTCTAGGTATAGGGAGGAGGAAGGGTAATGAGGGTTAGGGTGTTTTTGTTTTTTGCTTCGGCTTGTAAATATATAGTATTTTGTATGTAAGTAGGTATGTGTAGGTGTATATTTATGTTTGTGTATATATATGTGTATATATGTATATGTGTGTATATGTGTATATATGTGTATGTATGTTGATGTGTGTATATATATATATATATATATATATATATATATATATATATATATCGGTTTAGGTGTGTAGGAATCTATGTGTATATGTGGCAAAGGGTATTACTGTTTGTGGGGAAGAAGGGGTAGGGATAAATAAGCTGATGCTTCACCCTACCCCTTTTCAGACATGTTGGGTACACAGTAGGAACTTTTTTGTTGTTGTCTTTACTGATCTATCTTGTAATTGTTGTTGTATCAAATGTTCGAAATCAACAGTTTTCATTCATTCATTCATTCATTCATTCATCATTTTCATTCATTCATTCATTCATTCAAAAACTTCTGAAAAACTGGAGCAATCTGAATTCGGTTGGATGAATATGGGTGTGTGTGTGGAGACAATTCACCTCGTTCACAACGTGACAGAACGTAACGATGCGCTGTTACGTGCAATAGCGCACAACAACACGGAACACTATTCTTCACCGTGCGTAATGGTTCCTGATAATTCTCCAGCAACACGTGCCATTAATTGTAACGTGTGGTAACAGGTTGCAGCAGTTCCTGAGGACACCTGATGCCTCTGCCCCGAATCATCACATTCGTGATCAGCGGCCAAGAATGTGTGCTTCATGGCATTCGTGACTTGTCGTCGTTATGTGTAAACGCAGCATTAACACCCTCCCCAAGTGAGTCGTGCTGCATGATCTGCCTTTTGCTTGGTGGACTTGACGAATCCCAGGAACTCCAGCTCTGACACTGCTTGAATAAATCAAGCATGCTTTAATTCGTCCACCTTGCCATAATCGCTGGACTCAGGATCCTTGCCCTCTGCCGCACTGACAAACTATCAAATCGCTTGAACACAGACACACGCCATATCCGTTTGTTTTAAAATGAATTACTTTAGTTAATTAATTTGGTTTATTTGTTAAATACATGATATTATTGAATAACTAATATTTTGCTATATTTTCCAGTATTTCTTTTTCTCTCTTTTTTATTTTTATATTTTGATAACTCTCACATCTGAGGGGGCGTCGCCCCCAAACGCCCCCTCGTGGCGCCGGGTCTGGCTTGCATCAGCCAAGCTTGAACCTTCGTGCGCATGCGTGAGTTTTTTCACGCCTGTCGGTTGTGTCATTCGCCTGTGAGCACGCCTTGTGGAGGAGTGGTCCAGCCTCCTCGGCAGATTTTCATTGTCAGGAAATTGGCTGAGCGACTGCCGCTTTACTGCATCAAAATTTTTTCAGAAACTGTGAAAGACAGCCAGGTGGAAACCATTCGGAAAATTCAGATGGCTTTCAGTGAAGATCTTATGGGGATCACACAGCTTAAGGAGCATTACAACCGGATTAAAGACGGCCCACAGCGGCTGGGGGCGCGCCGCACTCTGAGCGGCGATCGACAGGCTGAAATGACCAGATCATTTCCAAACTGAACGCTGTGTTGATCCGGGACATCGTCTGACTACTAGAGAAATGGCACAAGAGGTGGACATAGCACTTTTTCGGCACATTCCACTGTTACAGGAGTTTTTGTCATGAAAAGACGTGCGGAGGAATTTGCGCTTTGGGACGGAGCCGCATGGCGCAGAACAAAAAGCAACGCCGTGATGAAGCCTCACAGGACATGTTGTGGCATGTCCACCTCGTCCACAATTTCTCGGATAGTCACACAACTGAAAAGCCACTGAAAGCCGTCTGAATCTTCCGAATGGTGCAAGAGCTGGGGATGTCAGGGCATGTCCTGTGAGACCAACACAGAGGTGCTTTTGTCCCGCGCCACTAGCGGCTCCATGGTGAATTCCTCTGCTCCTCTGATTCCTCTGACCAACTAGCAGGAGTATTTCTGGACATCTTCAATATCTCCTTGCAGCAGGCTGTAGTCCCCACCTGCCTTAAATCATCTGTCATTGTACCTGTGCCTAAAAAGTCAGCAGTAACCTGCCTTAATGATTACAGACCAGTGGCTCTGACTCCTGTCATTACAAAATGCATTGAGAGACTTATCCTGAAACACATCGGGAACAGCATTCCACTTAATCTAGACAAACACCAGTTTGCCTACAGGAGGAATCGCTCCACAGAGGATGCCATCTCCATTGCACTCCACATGGGCCTGTCTCACCTGGAGCAACCTGGCACATATGTCAGGATGCTATTCATTGACTATAGCTCTGCGTTTAACACAATAATCCCTCATAAACTGGTAGCTAAACTCTGCAATCTAGGATTGGCCCCCTCACTGTGTTCATGGATCAGAGACTTTCTTACCAACAGACCACAAGTGGTGAGAATAGGGGACCACACATCGTCCACAATCATTTTAAACACTGGTACACCGCAGGGCTGTGTGCTCAGTCCAGTACTCTTCTCACTCTTTACACACGATTACACCCCCAACTATGCCTCCAACACCTTTGTAAAATATGCTGATGACACTGTAGTGATAGGCTGCATAACCAACAATGATGAGACCCACTACAGAGAGGAGATTCACCATCTGGCACGGTGGTGCTCAGACAACAACCTAGTTCTGAACGCCACCAAAACTAAAGAGATCATCGTGGACTACAGGACAACTAAGAGAACTGCACATACACCCCTACTCATACATGGTGTTGAAGTGGAGCGTGTGAACGACATCAAGTACCTCGGACTCTACATCACAACTGATCTCACCTGGACTCTCAACACCTCATACCTCATTAAGAAGGCCCATCAAAGACTTTTCTTTTTGAGGAAACTCCCCCCACAATTACTTGTGAACTTTTATAAGAGCACAATCAAAAGTATCCTTTGTCTCTGCATGACTGTATGGTATTCCAGCTGTACAGTGCAAGACAGAAAGGACCTGACCCGGGTGGTGAGAACAGCGCAGAGGATCATTGGAAGTCCACTCCCAGATCTGGACTCAGTGTATGCTGACCGCCTACGCAAGAAAGCCAACAGCATTACCAAAGATCCCACCCACCCAGGACATGATCTTTTTGTTCCTCTTCCTTCTGGACGGAGATACCGAACAATAAAATCTTGGACTAGGAGGCTGAGGAACAGTTTCTTTCCCAGAGCTGCATCATCCATCACTCCCTCTGTATTACATAAAACTTAAAATAAATACTGTCAGATGTTGTCTTCCTTTGTTAAAGAGGTACCAATTGGAATTTCGTTGCATCATATATAAGGACAATAAAAGCTAAATTCAATTCAATTTAATTCAACAACTTATTCATTTATACCTTGCAATAACTCCATATTTTGCACTATTTTCTCTCTGCCATTTTGCACCACCTGTACGTTGTTGTTATTATTATTATTTTGTATTTTTATTCTTATTTTTCTATTTTATTATACCAACGTGCTGTATGTTGTCTTCAGTTGTAATATGTTATTGTATGCTGTTGTATGTTTCCCTCTGTTGTCTTTTGTTGTCATATGTTGTGTTCTTTTGTTAAGAGGGACCACACGGAATTTCGTTGTATCATATACAATGACAATAAACCTCAATTCATTCAGTTCATAATCTACTCAAACACTTCCTGCAAATTGGGAGGGCATTTAAAAAATCAGTTTCTTACACTGTCAACATTGTTGCATCAACGTGGCCGCCGGGTGCCCCCCCCCCCCCCCAGCATCCACCTGGGTGTTCCGCCTAGGAGGAATAATTTGTGTAACTAATCATCACTACCCAATATCACAGATAGTAATCTGTGGGGATCCATGAGCTTGGAGCCTAGACTCCTCTTAGTGCAGCAGATAAGAGAATATTTAGAACTTAATCTTGCAAATGGTGATACAGGCATCAAATTCGGCACAAATCCTCCTTAGACGTTCCTCTTTTGAAAAAACCGAGTGGCCAGGTAGGGGTCAATTGAAGAATTAAAAGAATTAAAATCAAAATTAAAAGATGCTCCAATCATATTAAAAACTATACCACATTATTTGCCTGATCATAAAGATCCCAAAAAGGTATAGTTTGGACTGTCTGTGACCGAATTTTATGGAGTTATGGGATAAAAACAGCAAGAATTCTGACAAAAGGTCAGTTTCAGTTTGTACAGGGGTCAAAAGTTCAAAGTTGCTCCAATTTTGGTAAAAAGTGATGCAAATTATTAGTTGAGTTAATAATAGGGTATTAAAAAGGAATAGTTTGGTCCATGTATCATGCTTAGTTATCGCGTTACGGGGTAACATATGTCACATGTCATGGAATCCAATGGACGTTGACCTTAGTTGACCTTTACGTTGGAGACCAAACATTCAACACTGTCAAAACTATTCCATTTATTCATCCTATTAGCTTAACCAATAATTTGCATCACAGATGTCAAACCAGTTAATGCATTAATTAGATTACTAAAATTATTCTCCTTTTGTATTATTATTCATTATTTATTACTCATTTAATTTCAAGTTAGCCTTTAGAGGTTGCAGAAACATACCAGGACTAACATGTAAATGATCAAAAATACAACAATTATGATTGTTCTCTCTATTTCCTGTGCATTGGGTTGTTGTCTTATCTTGAACCTGATGTTTTCAAAAACAGCTGAGATGAACTCAATCAATAGTTTGATTTGGTTTGCTTCATCTTTTTGGATTTTCCTCCAACATACCCTGACCTCTTTATCAATTTGCTTCACCTCTTCAGTAAGCGTGTCCAGCTCAGCCAAATTTCTTTCCAGGACCTCGACACAAGAGTGATTGTTGTCGCTGATGTCAGATGAGCCCTTGGCGGTTGGAGAGGTGAAGAAGGACATAACGCTCTGGATGAATTGGAGGTGATCTTCAGTTTGAGAGAGTTCCTCCAGCTTTGTGTTTCTCGTCTGAAGCTGAGTGACAATTTCTTCCAGATTTTTGACAGATATCTCAGAGAGCGTTTCTACTGCCCGCTGATTCTCATCGAGCTTCTCAATCAGCTCGGCCCGGCGTCTTTGAATGGACCTCACCAAACTAAAGAAAACCTCGGAATCTTCAGTCATCAAGGTGTCTCTGATTTTCCTTTTTGTCTTCACCACTGCTTTCATCTTCTGAACTTTGTTTTGTGTTTCCTGAATCACCTCCTCCCTTTTTTTCTTTTCATTCTCCAATTCAGCCTTTTTTTCCTCGTACACTACCTCTAGTGGGGCCGTGTCATGGGTGGTATGTTCTGTGCACATTATACAAAGGGAAAGCTGGTCGTTTCTGCAGAAGAGCTCGAAAAACCTGTCATGTTTCTTGCATATCTTCTCGTCCAGATTCTTCACAGGACCACTCAGCTTATGTTGCTTCAAGGATGGAACTTTGAGATGAGGTTCCAGGTGGTTCTCACAGTATGATGCCGAACAAGACAAAGAGGTCTTGGATGCTTTGTGCTTGATGTGAAGACAACAGTCACATGGCACCTCACCTGGTTTAACCCAATTTGAGGAGTCATTTGACGTGAATACCTGATGTTATGTGTCGGACGCAGCTCGGAGAACCGACCAGCGTTTGAAGGACCCAGTATGAAATAAGCAGAGCACGGTTCAAAGGCTAACTGAATTTAATACATAACAGTGATCATAATAATAATAAAAGGTGCGGTCTGGCGTGGTGCGCTCCCAGCAGCGCTAATGGTCCGGAGCCAGAAGCTGTTTCGGACCCAAGGACCCCGCCGACACCCCCCAGGTGGCCGCAACAACCGAGTCTGTGAAAGAAGGAACTATTATGTGAGTCCACACTCTACACACAGAACACTTAAAGGTGTACAAACAGCAAACACTTCCTGGCTTGATTACTGATCAGCTTCCAACCTGCAGGCATGGAACATCCCGTTCACAAAACTCCACCGCAGTGGAAGCTGATACATGACTAACATACAGCTCAATACAATAAGGTGTGAGGGACACCACATTTACTGACTGTATAACTGTTAGTCACAAAATCCAACGTACCTCAGGAAGTGTGCTGACGAGCGTGAAACCTCACCCTCTCCTCTTTCACAGACCGTGCATCAAACCTGGACATTCTCAGCGTCCGCTGCTGATGAGATGGCTCCCGAGACGACGATCTCACCCGTCTGGTCACAAGGTCGAGTCTCTGGCAAATGCACACTGTGCACTTCAGTCTTAAATGCCAACATACTCCAATCCCTCCAGATGCACCTCAGCTGTGAGTCCTGACGAGTCGCAGGTGATCAGGGTGAAGTCCTAACAGCCTCAGCAACACAGCCACTCAGTCCCAAATGCATGCCACCTGGGAGGAAACACAAAAGGCAAACAAACTGGCAGCCAGGCCCCCCCAGCCATACAACAGTACCCCACCCTCACGGGAAGCCTCCCGGCGACCACACACACCTGGCCCAGGAGAAACACCCCCCTCCAGGGACCATGGCTGGAAACCACGTCCGCGTTAGTCCTCCAACAGACTGGTTGAACTGGCTGCATCTTTGCCTTTGTTTCTGACAGTCTTAGCACAGGTGTGGCCAGGAGTTCCTACACCTGTGCGGTCAGCCTTTAACCAAACGTGTGATTAGCCAAAAACAAAACAACCAAAACATCCCCCCCCCCCCCTCCCCAGGGGACCGTCCCATCAAACCCCAGGGAAGGGGAGAAAGGAAAAACAACCCACATGTAAACACAAACAAAAATGCCAAAAAAAAAAACCCCCTCCTCCCCCCCAAACGACACGCAGGGACCAACACCCCCCAGAGGGCCACCCGCCAGCTCCAGGAGTAATAACCACGGCCGAGGTCCCTCTGGGATCCACCGTCACCCACGGGGACTACCAGCGCCCCCCAGAGGACCACTCGTCAACCCCAGGAGACGCCTCCCCACACGACCAATGGACCCAGCCCCGGCCGCCCACGGCTAGATGGACCCAACGCCTTTTCCCCCCCAGAGGACACCACAGTCAAACCCTGAGGGTGGAAACTGGGGGAGGAAAAACAAAACAAAAACTCCAAACCCCCCCCCCCCTCCCCTCCCGGGTGCAGAGGCCACCTGGGAAACGCCCAGTACAACCTAACTGCACCCCTCCAGCAATGCCGACACTACGGCACCCCCGGCTGGAGTCAGAGGAGAAGAGAGGGCATAACAAAAAACAAAGAGAAAAAACAACCCAAATACCACCCCATCACCCCCCAGGGGACCGTTCCACCTAACCCCGGGGAGGGGGGAAACAAAAAGAAACAAAAGAAAAAAAAACAGACCAACACACAGTTGTTTGGGTCCCCGTCTTTCTTATTTTTTTTTTTTTTTTTTGTGTAACAAAGGCCGCAGGATCACACCCCCAGACAAACAGTGGACAACAAAAAAAAACAAAATCCCACACAAAAAACACCCACACAAAACAAATCAGTGAGTTATACCGTCAAGCTCAACCACATGGAACACACCTGTTCCTACTCAAGAGCTTGACGGTACCGTGATTCAGTCACCACAAGGGGGAACCAGAGTGCTAAAAAATGAAAAACCCCCTTTGGTGACAAAAAACAAACGAGCTGCATCTTCGTGCGCAGCTGTGTGCAACACAACCAAAATGTGCTCAACTAAATAACGCCGGAGCTGAAACAACAGACGCAGTAGTTACCTTTTATCCGGGGAAACGGGGCTACGACTGTAGCACAGGAAGCCCAGCGACCCGTGCTAACAGAGCTCCGCCGTGCGCGTGAACCCATTACAAACGCACTCTTGCAGCTCCCGTTTAAGCCTCTTATCCGGTCGGAGTGTGACGCGAAGCTGTCGCCAGTCACACTCCACCACGACCCACGGATAAGGCACAAACACAGGACACGGCTGCAAGAGAGCACAAATTAGTATCCAGTAATGGGTTCTCAAACACGCACCTTCCGGGCGGAGAGCCCCGCAACTGATCCGGATAACCACTGAACGTCTGCTGCCGCCTTCCCGGCGCGTTACCGTCTCTGCTACCGCTGGGTCCGTGATGTTTGGCCAGAGACTACTGTTATGTGTCGGACGCAGCTCGGAGAACCGACCAGCATTTGAAGGACCCAGTATGAAATAAGCAGAGCACGGTTCAAAGGCTAACTGAATTTAATACATAACAGTGATCATAATAATAATAAAAGGTGCGGTCTGGCGTGGTGCGCTCCCAGCAGCGCTAATGGTCCGGAGCCAGAAGCTGTTTCGGACCCAAGGACCCCGCCGACACCCCCCAGGTGGCCGCAACAACCGAGTCTGTGAAAGAAGGAACTATTATGTGAGTCCACACTCTACACACAGAACACTTAAAGGTGTACAAACAGCAAACACTTCCTGGCTTGATTACTGATCAGCTTCCAACCTGCAGGCATGGAACATCCCGTTCACAAAACTCCACCGCAGTGGAAGCTGATACATGACTAACATACAGCTCAATACAATAAGGTGTGAGGGACACCACATTTACTGACTGTATAACTGTTAGTCACAAAATCCAACGTACCTCAGGAAGTGTGCTGACGAGCGTGAAACCTCACCCTCTCCTCTTTCACAGACCGTGCATCAAACCTGGACATTCTCAGCGTCCGCTGCTGATGAGATGGCTCCCGAGACGACGATCTCACCCGTCTGGTCACAAGGTCGAGTCTCTGGCAAATGCACACTGTGCACTTCAGTCTTAAATGCCAACATACTCCAATCCCTCCAGATGCACCTCAGCTGTGAGTCCTGACGAGTCGCAGGTGATCAGGGTGAAGTCCTAACAGCCTCAGCAACACAGCCACTCAGTCCCAAATGCATGCCACCTGGGAGGAAACACAAAAGGCAAACAAACTGGCAGCCAGGCCCCCCCAGCCATACAACACCTGATGTTTCTTAAAATTCTTCACAACATCCCTGAATCCTGTGTTCACCCAAAGCTTATATCCTTTCCTGAACTTCTTTTAGCACAGTGGGCACTCACGGCACTGTTTTCCCTCCCAGTGCTTGCTGATGCAGGCCTTGCAGAAGTTGTGTCCACATGAAGTAGTAACAGTCTCGTGGAAAACCTCCAGACATATGGAGCACATAAACTGCTCCTCAAAAAATAAACTGATGGGTGTGGCCATATGTCTGGAGGAGAACAATTACATAATTAGAATAATGTACTTTAAAAACATTTTAAAACAGGTGGTTGACATCCTACCTAACTAGTTGCTCTCTCTGTGTCCTGTACAATAATGTCCCCTCAAACCTTGTTCAATGAAATACAGGGTTCCACAGGGGTCTGCCTTAGGTCCCCTACTGGGATTACTTTTTACTGGCTAAGCTGAGCTAAACCAATAACGAAGCTAAGCAAAGCTACCGAGAGATGCCCAAAGATAGATGAACGCCGATTTCCTGTGGCAAAAACACAGCCACACACCATGGAGTTGTACATGGCTCCGTGTGTGAACACAGCAAGAGGAAAATCAGACACCACTTTCAAGGTATGTAATCATTACTATTCAGTCTTACTGAGATGTGTGCTGTTATGGATTGGTAATACTACCATTATTCCCCCACATGAGCAGGAGATGCTCTGTTGCTGTTGTCATGTTCATTCACCATCGAGTAATACGGGGTTGCAATGCACCTGACACGTGGTCGGTCTTCTCACACTCATTCTAGCATAGTGGTGTTATAGGTGATGATAATATCACTTTGGTGTGACGAGTGACTTCATAATATATGCAATGTTTATTTTTCCTTTTTTTCAGAATAGGCTGTGGGTTTATGAAGAGGTGGAGACAGACAAAAGTTGACTGCAAACAGTGGCGGCGCCAAGAGGGGGGAGCTTAAGCCCCCCCCAATAATGAGCCAAGCCCCCCCACAGCTCCCCCAATAATTCTGCCAATAATGTGAATAGCGACTGACATATTTGTGGATCTCAACTGCAGTTTTGCGCTGAGAATGTCTCAATATTGCATAACTGAGCAGTGATGAACGCAATCATTCTAAGTGATGTGTGTGCATTGATACCACATTTTAGAGGCGCACGGGTGACTAAAACATATACTGTTGTGTGTTGGGGGGTTTGGCTGGACAGTTTGGTGTTGTTTTCTTTTCTTTGCTCTCCAGGTGGTATGCAAACTGGTTTTTGTCTGTGGAGAAGGTGCTGGCAGAAGAGTCCTTCACCCTCATCAGCATCATTGGCTGCACTTGTGGAGGATGTTCACGTGCAGGCCTAATGACTTGCAGCACCTGTGGATGATGCTCACGTGCAAACTTAAAGACTTTCAGCTGAAGCAGATAATGAGATGGCGTTCTGCATTTAAGCCATGAGTGGTTCAAGCAGAATTGCCGGGAACTCGACCTTGTGACGTTTGGTTGTGAGACGCTGAGGACCGCGTCTGGGTTTGACACATCGTGCCTGTGAAGGAGGACGGGTGAGGGACACATGCTGTCAGCACACATCAGAGGTGATGATTGTCTGAATAAGTGTTAACAGTAATTTGGTATTTTGTTACACAGTATATTTGAACATTGATGAGAATTGTGAAGCTCGCTTCTCACTGCCGTGGCGTACGGACTGATGATCCTCCACCTGTTGTGAGAAGCTGCTCATTTACATAAAGCTTAAATTCAGACCTGAATGTGTTGCTGATAGTGTGTGCCTTTGAAGGATATTTGTTGTAGCTGTTGACTTACCTCACCTTTTCCATCCTTCACAGAGTCAGTTTGTCGTGTCCACCTGGGGGGTGTTCGGCGGTGAGTCTGGGTACAGAAGCGTCGGGCTTCGATCCATTTGGGCGCTGGAGAGCGCGCCGTCCTTCACCTCACCAGACAAATGCACATTTATGTTGTACACAATTATTGCACAAAAGGGAAATAAATTTGTTTTGTTTTGGAACTGCTTTCTGGTTATTTTAGCGCTGGGTTCAGTCAGACGCTGGTCCGCTCCTCAACTCGCGTCTGCACATAACAGTAGTTCCCGGCCATTCTAAAATGGACCCAGCGGCAGAAGCGGTTCCTTTTGCTGAAAAAGTTCAAGAATACTTGGAGAAGATATGGGAGCAATTACGGCCTCTCGCAAATCAAATTAAACAAACAGATGCTCGCATTACGGAGCTTGCAGCACAAGCCATTCTGCTTCCTGCTGCTCCAGCTGCGGCACTATCGATACCGGTGCAGATAACTCCGTCACCCAAGGGGAGGCGGAGTGCGGCGGATTATTCCGTGGATTTTAGAATTTTTTCTGCTCAGTCCGGTTGGGATGCCGCAGCTTTGAGAGGAGTGTTTGTGGATGGTTTGAACGATTCATTAAAAGACGAGCTAAAAGACGAACCAAAAGATTTAGATGAGCTGATATCTTTGGTTGTTCGTCTAGATGATCGGATAAAGGAGCGTGGACGCGAGAGAGGACGGACATCAGAGCGGGTCTTTTCGTCTCGGGGCTTTCCCCGACACAGATCAGGGCTGCCTCTTCTTCGCCCCACTGAGACTCCTCCGACGGGACCTCTGGCTCCTCTTGCGGATGAGCCCATGCAGCTCGGACGAGCTGAAGCCGCCATATTGCCCTGGTCACATAAGCGTCAAGAAAGAGAACAATGACGTATCTCCAGCTGTTCTTAGACAGGCATAATAATGGACACAAAAAAAAAAAAAAAAAAAAGGGGCAGATCTTTGGTTGTTTAGTTATTTGGGCTATTTTTGTTTTTTTGTAAGGGGTTATAAATTGTTTGGGGATTTAGAGGCGGTTCCGGAGGAGTGAACGACTGGCAGTTCGGAGCTCGGCTGGACTCAGGTAATCGTTTGTTTTCATTATTTGGACTTAGGTATTTTCTGTTTGAGGATTGGGTCGTTTTGTTGTTTTTTATTTCCCTGCTTCCCTAACCCCAACCTCACATTGCTCTGAGACTGTTTTGTCTTTTGGGTTGTGGGGTGGTGCAGGTTGGTCACGCTGAGCGTTTCTCAGAAGACCTCTGCACCTAGGGGGGGGGGTTGTCAGGGGCATTTTTTTGGGTTTGGTTAGGGCCCGGTTCCTCTCCAGCCCCGGTGGGCCTTTGACCGTTCGTCATTGGTTTTACCGGGGTGTGGTGCAGCGGGAACATACCTCAGTCGGAGTGGTGGGCCGATCTGTTGCCGTTCGCCATTTCGGTAGTTCCACCCCTCCCGATAGGCTGGTGGTATGGTCGGGTTGGGGCACCGGACGTCTTTCCGGTTTTCCGCTGCGCTTCGGGGATGGGACCGGGTTAGATTTTCCTGTTTCCTTCCCCAGCTTAGTAGTTTTGTGCCGTTCGCCAAAATTTGGCTGACGATAGGCTCTGGGAGTGATCTGGAGTCTTTTGGTGTGCTGGGGGGGGGGGGGGTAACAGGGTTTGCCGGTTGTTTTATTTGCCCCCGGGGTGGTTTAATGAAGTCCGCCGGGGGTTGGATTTTTGGGTTTTTTATGTTTCCTTCCAGGTTCCACCTCCAGGGTTGATGGGACGGTCCTCTGGGGGGGAATTGATTGTGGGGCTGACTAGCCAAGTGTGGCCGGGTCTGGGGTTCCTGGGTTGTGGGGAGGGTGCCTCCTGGGGTTGATGGTACGGTCCTCTGGGGGGCGCTGTTGCTCCATGAATACCTGGGGACCTCTGTGGGATTCCGGCTTTGGCTGTTACTCCTGGAACTGGCGGTAAAGGTCTTCTGGGGGGTGTTGGGCTCTGCAAGTCGTTCTGGGGGGGGGTTGTTTGTTATTTTTCTTTGTGAATTTATGTTTGTATTGTATTGTTGGGGCTGTGTTGGGTTGTTGGATTTGGGTGTTTTTCTTTTCTTCCCGGGGTTGGATGGAACGGTCCCCTGGGGAGGGTTTGGGTGGGTTTTGTGTTTTTTCTTGTATGTTGGGTTGTATATGGGACTTTTTGGGGTTTTTTGTTGATGCCAGCCGGCCTTCCAGCCGCGGTGCCCTGTCCTGCTGTCTGCGGTGGACCTTGGGAGCGTTACGCCATCTGCTTCCTGACGAGGACCCCGGAGGGAGGTGCTGTTCTCGGGCCTGGTCTGTTCGGTCGCCAGGAGGCTTCCAGTTGATGGGGGGGTACTGTTGTGTGTTGGGGGGTTTGGCTGGACATTTTGGTGTTGTTTTCTTTTCTTTGCTCTCCAGGTGGTATGCAAACTGGTTTTTGTCTGTGGAGAAGGTGCTGGCAGAAGAGTCCTTCACCCTCATCAGCATCATTGGCTGCACTTGTGGAGGATGTTCACGTGCAGGCCTAATGACTTGCAGCACCTGTGGATGATGCTCACGTGCAAACTTAAAGACTTTCAGCTGAAGCAGATAATGAGATGCCGTTCTGCATTTAAGCCATGAGTGGTTCAAGCAAAATTGCCGGGAACTCGACCTTGTGACGTTCGGTTGTGAGACGCTGAGGACCGCGCCTGGGTTTGACACATCGTGCCTGTGAAGGAGGACGGGTGAGGGACACATGCTGTCAGCACACATCAGAGGTGATGATTGTCTGAATAAGTGTTAACAGTAATTTGGTATTTTGTTACACAGTATATTTGAACATTGATGAGAATTGTGCAGCTCGCTTCTCACTGCCGTGGCGTACGGACTGATGATCCTCCACTTGTTGTGAGAAGCTGCTCATTTACATAAAGCTTAAATTCAGACCTGAATGTGTTGCTGATAGTGTGTGCCTTTGAAGGATATTTGTTGTAGCTGTTGACTTACCTCACCTTTTCCATCCTTCACAGAGTCAGTTTGTCGTGTCCACCTGGGGGTGTTCGGCGGTGAGTCTGGGTCCAGAAGCGTCGGGCTTCGATCCATTTGGGCGCTGGAGAGCGCGCCGTCCTTCACCTCGACAGACAAACGCACATTTATGTTGTACACAATTATTGCACAAAAGGGAAATAAATTTGTTTTGTTTTTGGAACCGCTTTCTGGTTATTTTAGCGCTGGGTTCAGTCAGACGCTGGTCCGCTCCTCAACTCGCGTCTGCACATAACAATATACCTTGGTATTTATAAAGCAATTTACTATATATTCCATTCCATTTTTTGGAGTAGGGAGATGAAAATTGGTACACGTGTGACTTGCATAGACGTACAAAAACGTCTCTTGCACCATGGGTCTACTCCAAACAGGAAGTCGGCCATTTTGAATTTTCTTGTCATTTTGGCATGATTTCCACATGTTGTATTTGAACGAACTCCTCCTAGGGATTTTGTCCAATGCACTTCAAATTTCTTTGACAGCATCCAAAGATGATACTGACCAAAAGTTATCAAAAGCTTTTCTCTATGTTGAAGGGTGTGGCCGCTATGGTGCCGCCATTTTGACCCTTTGCCATGGAACATCAAGTCATGATAACTCCTTCATGCTTTGCCTGATTGACTTGAAACTTCACATGTATGATGACGGTTGGCCCCTGAACACACCCAGCCCCTCTGTTTGTACACTGAGCGCCCCCTAGTGGATCAACAATCAACATGTCATAACTCCTTGATGCATTGTGTGATTTGTTTAAAATTTTAACTGTGTGATGAGTGGTTGCCCCTGCATGCACATGCCCACATGTGGTCACAAGGGCACCCATTGGCATGGGTAGGCGGTTGCGCGGAATGAGGGCCTGTATATGACTACTTGCAGTCCTAGTTCATATTGTTTTTGTCATCTGATTTTTTTAATTGACCACAATAGAGATAAATGTGTTCACTTTCTTGTTTCATCCATGTATTTTTAATGTAGTTATGCACTTAAAATCACACTTTTAATATAATGATGATTTACTGCCCCCTGCTGGAAAGGCGTGTGAGTCCAAAATGTAATCAGCAATGTTAGTTAAGGGCTATGAATCTTAGCTAACAGCATTATATAGCATTCATCTTTCCCTCAATCCTGACTAGTCTCCCAGTTCCTGCTGCTGAAAAACATCCCCACAGCATGATGCTGCCAACACCATGTTTCACTGTAGGGATGGTGCCTGGTTTCCTCCAAACATGACGCCTGACACAGTGACTATCGGGTTCTTGGTCACCTCCATGACTAAGGCCCTTCTCCCCTGATCACTCAGTTTAGACGGGCGGCCAGCTCTAGGAAGAGTCCTGGTGGATCCAAACTTCTTCCATGTATGGATGATGGAGCCCGCTGTGCTCATTGGGACCTTCAAAACAGCAGAAATGTTTCTGTACCCTTTCCCAGATTTGTGCCTCGAGACAATCCTGTCTCAGAGGCCTACAGACAGTTCTTTTGACTTCATGCCTGTGGTTTGTGCTCTGACATGCACTGACAACTGTGGGACAGCTGGGACAATTCTGTAGACAGGTGTGTTTTCTTACCAAATCATCTCCAACAAACTGAATTTTTGCCAGGTGGATTCCAGTTAAGCAGCAGAAACATCTCAAGGATGATCAGTGGAAACAGGATGCACCTGTTTGAGTTCCACATTGCTTTTCTGCTTTACTTCTGGATTTTGGTTTTAGTCCCTGTTCGTTCTTATAGTCTTTGTGTTGTGATCACCTCCTGTGAACTTCGCTTATGTTTTGTCGTGGCAGTGAGATAGGACTGTTTCATTTTCATTTTACCGTGTTCTCTCAGGAATTCACAACTTCTGGAATCACTGGCCTCGGAGGATGTTCATTCAGTTGTTTAATTTTGTAGAAAAAAGGCAGATCACAGACATGACACAAAACTAAAGTCATTTCAAATGGCAACTTTCTGGCTTTAAGAAACACTATAAGAAATCAAGAAAAAACGATTGTGGCAGTCAGTAACGGTTACTTTTTTAGACCAAGCAGAGGAAAAAAATATGGAATCACATACAGAAAAGCTAAACGAAAGGCATCATTATCACCTAAACAGAAAAAAACAAGGTTACAATGGGCTAAGGAAAAGCAATTGTGGACTGTGGATGACTGGATGAAAGTCATATTCAGTGATGAATCTCGAATCTGCATTGGGCAAGGTGATGATGCTGGAACTTTTGTTTGGTGCCGTTCCAATGAGATTTATAAAGATGACTGCCTGAAGAGAACATGTAAAATTCCACAGTCATTGATGATATGGGGCTGCGTGTCAGGTAAAGCCACTGGGGAGATGGCTGTCATTACATCATCAATAAATGCACAAGTTTATGTTGATATTTTGGACAATTGAAAGGATGTCTGGGGATGATGAAATCATTTTTCAAGATGATAATGCATCTTGCCATAGAGCAAAAACTGCAAAAACATTCCTTGCAAAAAGACACATAGGGTCAATGTCATGGCATAGGGTCAATGTCAATGAGCAGATCTGATTTGATGCAGGTGTTAATTTGGGGGATGAAAATTTACAGGGTGATTCCATAATTTTTGCCAGGGGTTGTAGGAGGCATGTGGAACAGTTATATTCAAACTGATGTTCATTCTACTTTTCTCAAAAAAAAAAAAAAAAAAATCAACTCTGCTTTGGTTGACCTTTGTTGATTATATTATTTTTTGGTATTGTACTATGTTTATGAGGTGAGAGTACTTCTATAGGTTTTTTTTAATCTCACCTGTTGTGTGGGCCGCTGAAGAGGAGGTACTGCTGGCCCACCACCACCAGAGGGCGCCCTGCCTGGAGGGCGGGCTCCAGGCACCAGAGGGCGCCGCCGCCTTACGAGAGCCGTCAGGGTGACAGCTGTCACCCATTACTGGACACAGCTGACTCCACTCAGCACGGGGGTATATCATCAGGACGGCGTCTCCACCTCAGTGCCGAGATATCGCCTTAAGACTGAGGTAACGTTCTCTGCATTCACATTCTGAATAACCAGCTAAGATTTGTAATCCGTTTCAGGACTGCTGACTACTAACAGCTAAATTGCTTGGATAAGTACTCACCTTCCTGCTGTATATTGTCAAGAGGTGGAGGCGGCTTCTCCCCTCTCCGTTGCTGGGTGCTGTCGCATCCACATCTGTGTGTTGTTGCTCTCTCCCGCCAGCAGTACCGGATCCGACGAGCGGAGGCAGTGGCCACCTGGGAATTCGGGACTTGGCGGTTCCAGTATTTCCAGGGTTCGGTGGCAGAGGAGATCTGGGTGGTTCCGGTTCGACTGAGACGGACGTCTCCTACCTTCGAGCCTGCCCACACGACACCAGCGGATTCGACCCCAAATTGTTAATTGTTGTATTCGTTGTGCTCGTTTTACAACAGTAAAACTTGTTATTCACCTTCCTCCATTGTCCGTTCATTACGCCCCCTGTTGTGGGTCCGTGTCCCTACACTTTCACAACAGGATATCTCGGCCAGCGTCATGGACCCCGAGGGGCGTCAACCGGCTGTTGAACGGCCAATGGAAGACCAAGGCGCGTCGGCGGCTTCGGGAGGGGTAATCGGTGAGTTGCAGCGGATCCTCACCGCTTTCACCTCTCGGATCGATTTAATGACCGAGCAGCACGTTCTCCTAAACCGCAGGGTGGAGGCTCTCGCCGCACAAGTGGAGGCGCGCCCTCCGGGCGCCGCTGCGGCTCTCCCTCCCGAGGACCCTGCGCGTGAAAGTGACGTTCCACTGGTCGTTCAACGGTCCCTTCCTCCGTCCACAGAAGCATACATAAGCCCTCCAGAACCGTACGGAGGCTGTGTGGAGACGTGCGCGGATTTTCTGATGCAGTGTTCGCTCGTCTTCGCACAGCGTCCCGTGATGTACGCGACTGATGCTAGCAAAGTAGCTTATGTAATAAATCTGCTTCGCGGGGAGGCACGCGCTTGGGCTACAGCGCTCTGGGAGCAGAACTCACGGCTCCTTCATACATACGACGGGTTTGTACGGGAGCTCAGAACAGTGTTCGACCATCCCAACAGAGGAGAGTCCGCTTCAACCGCACTACTGTCAATGAGACAGGGGCGTCGGAGCGCAGCTGCCTATGCAGTCGCCTTCCGCATCGCGGCGGCGAGATCCGGCTGGAATAGCACTGCCCTCCGCGCCGCCTTTGTAAACGGACTGTCACTGGTCCTAAAAGAGCACCTGGTGGCGAAGGACGAACCGCGGGACTTAGACGGGCTAATCGATTTGGTCATACGACTCGACAACCGGTTAGAAGAACGCCGTCGGGAACGAGGCGAAGGGCGTGGCCAGGCACGCGTCGTCCCTCTCCCTTCCGGGTCCGATCGAGCTCCGCCCTCCCCACGCTCCTCTGTTCCTGCGCTCCGTGCGCCTATGGCTCCCCCTGCTGACGAAGCTATGGACACGAGCAGGGCAACATTTAGGGCACCTGGAGCACAAAGGAGGCGGGCCCACGGAGCTTGTTTTGTTTGTGGCTCGAGTGAGCATCTCGCAAACGACTGCCCCGAGCGGTTAAACTCCAACGCCCGTCCCTAGAGACTGGGCCAGGGGTGGGCCAAAACATTCACGTGGGACACACCCACATTGCCACACGACTCCCAGTCACGATCCTGTTTGAGGATTCAACCCTGAAGGCCCCAGCACTGGTGGACATGGGCTCTGAGGGGAATCTGCTGGACAGCAGATGGGCGAGGGAGATAGGGCTCCCTCTGGTGGCTCTTACCTCGCCTGTGCAGGTTCGGGCGCTAGATGGCTCCCTACTCCCACCAATCACGCATAAGACACCTCCAGTAACGCTGGTGGTGTCAGGTAACCACCGGGAGGTGATTGAGTTCTTTGTGACTCAGGCCACCTCCCGTGTGGTTTTGGGTTTTCCCTGGATGCTAAAACACAATCCCCGGATTGATTGGCCGTCCGGGGTAGTGGTTCAGTGGAGCGAAACCTGCCATCGGGAGTGTCTAGGTTCCTCGGTTCCTCCCGGCTCCCAAGCTAAGGAGGAGGTCCGAGTCCCGCCCAATCTGAAGGCGGTGCCGGCGGAGTACCATGACCTCGCTGACGTGTTCAGCAAGGATCTGGCTCTCACGCTTCCTCCCCACCGTCCGTATGATTGTGCCATTGATTTGGTTCCAGGCAGTGAGTTCCCGTCCAGCAGGCTGTACAACCTCTCACGGCCGGAGCGTGAATCAATGGAGACCTACATCCGGGACTCATTAGCTGCCGGGTTGATCCGGAATTCCACCTCTCCGATGGGTGCTGGTTTCTTTTTTGTGGGTAAAAAAGATGGCGGGCTTCGTCCATGCATTGATTATAGGGGGTTGAACGAAATCACGGTTCGCAATCGATACCCGTTGCCCTTGTTGGATTCGGTGTTCACCCCCTTGCATGGAACCAAGATCTTCACCAAGCTTGATCTTAGGAATGCGTATCATTTGGTTCGGATCCGGAAGGGAGACGAATGGAAGACGGCATTTAACACCCCGTTGGGCCATTTTGAGTACCTGGTCATGCCGTTCGGTCTCACTAATGCTCCCGCGACTTTCCAAGCGTTGGTAAACGATGTTTTGCGGGACTTCCTGCACCGGTTCGTCTTCGTGTATCTGGACGATATACTCATCTTTTCCCCGGATCCTGAGACTCATGTCCGGCATGTCCGGCAGGTTCTGCAGCGGTTGTTGGAGAACCGCCTGTTTGTGAAGGGCGAGAAGTGTGAATTCCACCGCACTTCTTTGTCCTTCCTGGGGTTTATCATCTCCTCCAACTCCGTCGCCCCAGATCCGGCCAAGGTTGCGGCGGTGAGAGATTGGCCCCAACCCACAAGCCGTAGGAAGCTGCAACAGTTCCTCGGCTTTGCTAATTTCTACAGGAGGTTCATTAAGGGCTACAGTCAGGTAGTTAGCCCCCTGACAGCCCTGACCTCACCAAAAGTCCCCTTCACCTGGTCGGATCGGTGCAAAGCCGCGTTCAAGGAGTTGAAATGCCGGTTCTCGTCTGCACCAGTTCTGGTGCAGCCCGATCCTAGCCGCCAGTTAGTGGTTGAAGTGGATGCCTCAGACTCAGGGATAGGAGCGGTGCTCTCCCAGAGCGGGAAGACCGATAAGGTCCTTCACCCGTGTGCCTATTTTTCCCGCAGGTTGACCCCCGCTGAACGGAACTATGACGTCGGCAATCGGGAACTCCTTGCTGTGAAAGAGGCCCTCGAAGAGTGGAGACATCTGTTGGAGGGAACAACCGTGCCATTCACGGTTTTCACTGACCATCGGAACCTGGAGTACATCAGGACCGCCAAGCGGCTGAACCCCAGGCAAGCCCGCTGGTCACTGTTCTTTGGCCGTTTTGACTTCCGGATTACCTACCGTCCCGGGACCAAGAATCAACGATCGGATGCATTGTCCCGGGTGCACGAAGACGAAGTCAAAACGGAACCGTCGGATCCCCTGGATCCCATCATCCCGGAGTCCGCTATCGTGGCCGCCCTCACCTGGGATGTGGAGAAGACCGTCCGGGAGGCCCTGACCCGTGACCCGGACCCCGGAAACGGACCAATGAACAGACTATACGTCCCACCAGAAGCTAGGGCTGCAGTCCTGGACTTCTGTCACGGTTCCAAACTCTCCTGTCACCCTGGGGTGCGAAGAACCGTGACAGTCGTCCGGCAACGCTTCTGGTGGGCATCCCTGGAGGCCGACGTCCGGGACTACGTCCAGGCCTGTACCACCTGCGCCAGGGGCAAGGCCGACCATAGGAAGACCTCAGGGCAGCTACAGCCACTGCCCGTGCCTCATCGCCCCTGGTCCCACATCGGCCTGGACTTTGTCACGGGTCTCCCGCCGTCCCAGGGAAACACCGTCGTCTTCACGATAGTGGACCGTTTCTCCAAGGCGGCCCACTTCGTGGCCCTCCCGAAGCTCCCAACGGCCCAGGAGACAGCGGACCTCCTGGTCCACCACGTCGTCCGTCTGCATGGAATACCATCAGACATCGTCTCCGATCGTGGTCCCCAGTTCACCTCGCACGTCTGGAGGAGCTTCTGCCGGGAACTGGGGGCCTCGGTCAGCCTTTCGTCCGGGTACCACCCCCAGACCAACGGGCAAGCAGAGCGGGCCAACCAGGAGTTGGAACAGACACTACGCTGTGTGACAGCCGCGCACCCGACGGCCTGGAGTACCCACCTGGCCTGGATCGAGTACGCCCACAACAGCCAAGTGTCATCAGCCACCGGCCTCTCCCCGTTTGAGGTGTGCTTGGGGTATCAGCCCCCCTTGTTTCCGGTGGTCGAGGGAGAGGTCGGTGTGCCCTCGGTCCAGGCCCACCTACGGAAGTGCCGTCGGGTGTGGCGTGCCGCCCGCTCTGCTTTGTTGAAGGCCCTGACGAGGGCGAAGAACCATGCAGACCGGCGGCGGGCCCCGGCCCCCAAGTATCGTCCTGGGCAGGAAGTGTGGTTGTCCACCAAGGACATTCCCCTTCAAGTGGACTCCCCCAAACTCCAAGAACGATACATTGGTCCCTTCACGATCCTCAAGGTCATCAATCCCGCCGCAGTGAGGCTCCAGCTTCCGGCCTCGCTGCGGATTCATCCCGTTTTTCACGTCTCTCGGATAAAACCCCATCACACCTCACCCCTCTGCACCCCGGGTCCGGCACCACCTCCTGCCCGGCCTGGACCGTGCGCCGGCTCCTCGACGTCCGTCGGATGGGCCGGGGTTTTCAGTACCTGGTGGACTGGGAGGGGTACGGCCCCGAGGAACGCTCCTGGGTGAAGAAGGGCTTCATCCTGGACCCGGCCCTCCTGGCCGACTTCTACCGTCGCCATCCGGACAAGCCCGGTCGTGCGCCAGGAGGCGCCCGTTGAGGGGGGGGTCCTGTTGTGTGGGCCGCTGAAGAGGAGGTACTGCTGGCCCACCACCACCAGAGGGCGCCCTGCCTGGAGGGCGGGCTCCAGGCACCAGAGGGCGCCGCCGCCTTACGAGAGCCGTCAGGGTGACAGCTGTCACCCATTACTGGACACAGCTGACTCCACTCAGCACGGGGGTATATCATCAGGACGGCGTCTCCACCTCAGTGCCGAGATATCGCCTTAAGACTGAGGTAACGTTCTCTGCATTCACATTCTGAATAACCAGCTAAGATTTGTAATCCGTTTCAGGACTGCTGACTACTAACAGCTAAATTGCTTGGATAAGTACTCACCTTCCTGCTGTATATTGTCAAGAGGTGGAGGCGGCTTCTCCCCTCTCCGTTGCTGGGTGCTGTCGCATCCACATCTGTGTGTTGTTGCTCTCTCCCGCCAGCAGTACCGGATCCGACGAGCGGAGGCAGTGGCCACCTGGGAATTCGGGACTTGGCGGTTCCAGTATTTCCAGGGTTCGGTGGCAGAGGAGATCTGGGTGGTTCCGGTTCGACTGAGACGGACGTCTCCTACCTTCGAGCCTGCCCACACGACACCAGCGGATTCGACCCCAAATTGTTCATTGTTGTATTCGTTGTGCTCGTTTTACAACAGTAAAACTTGTTATTCACCTTCCTCCATTGTCCGTTCATTACGCCCCCTGTTGTGGGTCCGTGTCCCTACACTTTCACAACATCACCTGCTTCTTTTTTTTCTTGTTGCTGTGTTACTACCACTATTGCTGCACACACACACAAAAAAAATCTATATAAATAAAAGTAGAAATTCAGCGGTACATAAGTAAAATACATAAAAGCAGAAATACCAAAATAAGTAACCCAAAAAATGTGATGTATGGTTATGTAGACATGTAGAATAAAAACAAGGTAAGAGAAACTATACAAAAAATAAATACATTAGTCATATTTAAGTTTCTGTTACTTGTTAACAGCACTGATAGCTACTGGTACAAAACTGTTTTTGTAACGTTTGGTTTTACAAGCTGGTACCCTGAACGTCTGACCTGAAGGGAGCAGCTGAAACTCACCATGAAGAGGGCGGGAGACGTCTCTCAGAATCGAACCAGATATCCTCTGTACCTGTTTAGTATAGAGGGATTCTGGCTGAAGCTGAGACTCTCCAATCAGCTTGCTTGACCATTTTACAATTTGGTTTAAACAATTTTTGTTTTTGAGGGACATACTTCCAAACTACGAAACAAGACAGAAGGATAAAACTGATTCTATAAAAGCACGATAAAACAAGGTCAGCATGGTTCTGTCAATGTTAAAAGTGGACAGTTGTCTCAGACAATAGAGGTGCTGGCGTCCCTTTTTGTGCACAGCTTCACAGTTTGCCTCAAAGTTCAGTTTGTCATCAAGATATTTATATGTGCTGACACACTCCACTATCGGACCTTTTAAACTGTTGCCTCTTGACTGGGAGCACTGTTTTTACGAAAGTCAATAATCATGTCTTTTGTCTTGGAGATGTTCATCTCAAGAAAAGACTTACTGCACCAGTCAAGAAAATCAGTGACAACTGGGCCGTGACTCCTGTCATTGTCTTTCAGCAGGCTGACAAGAACTGTGTCATCTGCATACTTTAAAATAGTTCCTCTCTGCTGCTATGGCACATGTTTGTATAGAGGATGAACATTGTGTGTAACATTCACTATCATGTACGTACATATCATGTGGGCCATTACACAAGCATATTTTATATTTCCCTTCTTACAGTGTATATTTCTTTTTATTACATTATTACATTTTTATTACATTGCTTCTTATATTCTATTGTTCTTACCAGCATGCTTATTTTATGTTATTTCATTTCTTCCCCCCACTTATATTTAGATATTTTATACTTACTTATTTATATATATATTTGGGCATCCAGTGTGGGCAGCTAGGTAAGAATTTCATTGCACAGGGAAACATGTTTCTTTACTGTGCATATCACAGTAAAAGCTTTGAATCTTGAATCTTGAACAAAAGCGGAGACAGGGCACACATCCTTGTGGGGAACCAGTGGAGGATATAACCTGATCGGAAACAGTTCCGTTCACTCTCACTCTCTGTGTCCTGTCAGTTAAAAAATTCAAAATCCAGCCCACAAGATTGTTACTTACTTTAAAATGTTCTAAAAGCCTAAAGGCTAACACATGGGGCTGTATTGTTTTAAGAGCAGATGAAAAATCAATAAATAAAAGTCTTGCATGTGTTCCTTTCCCCTTCAGATGTTTAAAAAGCAAATTTAATAAAGTGACTGTAGCATCTTCTACTCCTCTGATGAGCCTATAAGAAAATTGCATGGGATCATGGTCATACTCTGTTATCTTCAAAATTTCAGATCTTACAAGTTTTTCAAAACATTTCATGACAATCGATGTTAGTGCAATTGATCTGAAATCATTGAAGGTCTTGGGAGAACTGATTTTTGGCACAGGGATAACAATAGCATCCTTCCAGACTCTTTGTACGTGCTGCATCTTTAAAGACTGATTAAAAATGTACTGAAAAATAGAGCTCAGCTCTTTCCCACATGATTTCAGCAAACGGCCACAAATACAACCCCTGGCCATAATTATGGAATCACCGGCCTCAGATGATGTTCATTCAGTTGTTTAATTTTGTAGAAAAAAAGCAGATCACAGACATAACACAAAACTAAAGTCATTTCAAATGGCAACTTTCTGGCTTTAAGAAACACTATAAGAAATCAGGAAAAAAAAATTGTGGCAGTCAGTAATGGTTACTTTTTTAGACCAAGCAGAGGAATCACTCAATGACATGTCCAGCTCTCCACAATTTCTCTTATACTCACTCGACTGGTAAGCACTGAAAGCCGAGATAGGCATGTCCCAACTTGTCCTCTAACACTCCGAAACGGAGGTGTTCCTTTGTCTCGCTTCCAAAGCGAATCGGTCGTGACGCGCAAAGCCTCCGCGCGGCTTTCCATGACAAAATCTCTTGTTAAAAGTGAAATCTGCTGGAAAATGGCTGATGTCCAGCTCTTGTGATAACCAAAGAAAGAACACACGACGGTCTTGTATCCACAGAGCCATCCGTTTAGAAATGATCCAGTGCTTTGTGCCTCGTCGTCGCAGCTCGGAGCGAGGCGCACCGACCGTCCTTAAAGGGGTCCTTAAAGGGGTCCTTAAAGGGGTCCTTAAAGCTGTAGTTAAAGTCCTTATTCTCTGTGAAGCCTGCAGAATTTTCACCGAAAGCCAGATAAATTTTTCTAATGGTTTCCAGCTGCCAGTCTCTAACAGCTTCTGAAAAAATTCTGATGGAAAAAAAGTCCTTTTCATTCCGCCATTTCCAGACAATGAAAATCCGACGAGGGGGCGGGACCACTCCTTCCCAAGGCGTGCTCACAGGCGAATGACGTCACTAACAGGCGTGGAAAAACTCACGCATGTGCACGAGGGTTCAAGCATGTCTGACGTAAAAACATATGAATGAAATCCATATAGTTTTTGAAAAAAATAAAAAAGGGCCGTTACTTTATGGACAGACCTCGTATGTGTGTGTGTGTGTGTGTGTGTGTGTGTGTGTGTGTGTTAGAATGATCATTGAGCAAAATAGAGAGTGAATAAAGTAGCGGCATCACAGTTCATTGTTTGAGAGTAGTCCTTTGTAGTTAAAAACAGGCAAAATAATGAAGACCTAGATCTGTATAATCTATATAAACATATATTTCTCTCTATTTATAGCCTCATAATGACTGCTGATAAAAGGCAGCTGTCATCAAGTTGCCACAGTGGAGTTTGTGGCAGGTCATGCGAACTGCCACAGGACAGTTATTCACTTGTAGTTAGGTGAAATAATGAAGATTGCATAATGTGCATATATATATATATATATATATATATATATATATATATATATATATATATATATATATATATATATATATCAACTTTATTTATCCAGAAGCAAATTATTTTACCAGAGTACAGAAACAATAACCAAAGATAACTTAAATGTACACAATTACAGATAGTGTTAGCAGCTAAATTTTATATACAGTGAGGAAAATAAGTATTTGAACACCCTGCGATTTTGCAAGTTCTCCCACTTAGAAATCATGGAAGGGCCTGAAATTTTAATTTTTAATTTTCTTAGGTGCACGTCCACTGTGAGAGACATAATCTAAAAAAAAAAAAACAAATCACAATGTATGATTTTTTTTTTTTAATAATTTATTTGTATGTTACTGCTGCAAATAAGTATTTCAACACCTGTGAAAATCAATGTTAATATTTGGTACAGTAGCCTTTGTTTGCAATTACAGAGGTCAAATGTTTCCTGTAGTTTTTCACCAGGTTTGCACACACTGCAGCAGGAATTTTGGTCCACTCCTCCATACAGATCTTCTCTAGAGCTTTCAGGTTTGGAGTTTCAGCTCCCCCCAAAGATTTTCTATTGAGTTCAGGTCTGGAGACTGGCCAGGCCACTCCAGGACCTTGAAATGCTTCTTACGGAGCCCCTCCTTAGTTGCCCTGGCTGTGTGTTTGGGGTCATTGTCATGCTGGAAGACCCAGCCATGACCCATCTTCAGTGCTCTTACAGAGGGAAGGAGGTTGTTTGCCAAAATCTCGCAATACATGACCCCATCCATCCTCCCTTCAATACGGTGCAGTCGTCCTGTCCCCTTTGCAGAAGAGCACCCCAGAGTATGATGTTTCCACCCGCATGCTTCACGGTTGGGATGGTTTTTTTGGGGGGGTTGTTGTCATTCTCTAAACATGGTAAGTGGAGTTGATTCCAAAAAGCTCTATTCTGGTCTCATCTGACCACATGACCTTCTCCCATGCCTCCTCTGGATCATCCAGATGGTCACTGGTGAACTTCAAATGGGCCTCGACATGTGCTGGCTTGAGCAGGGGGACCTTGCTGTCCTGCAGGATTTTAAACCATGACAGCATCATGTGTTACTAATGTAATCTTTGTGACTGTGGTCCCAGCTCTCTTCAGGTCATTGACCAGGTCCTCCTGTGTAGTTCTGAGCTTTCTCAGAATCATCCTTACCCCACAAAGTGAGATTTTGCATGGAATCTCAGACCGAGGGAGATTGACAGTCATCTTGTGTTTCTTACACTTTCTAATAAATAATCACAACAGTTGTTGTCTTCTACCAAGGTGCTTGCCTGTTGTCCTGTAGTCCATCCCAGCCTTGTGCAGGTCTACAGCTTTGTCCTTGGTGTCCTTAGACAGCTCTTTGGTCTTGGCTATGGTGGACAGGTTGGAGTGTGATTGACTGAGTGTGTGAACAGGTGTCTTTTATACAGGTAACACATTCAAACAGGTGCAATTAATACAGGTAAAGAGTGCAGAATAAGAGGGCTTCTTAAAGAAAAATTAACAGGTCTGTCCATCCATCCATCCATCCATCCATCCATCCATTTTCTTCCGCTTTATCCGGAGTCGGGTCGCGGGGGCAGCAGCTCAAGCAAAGCCGCCCAGACCTCCCGATCCACACACACCTCCCCCAGCTCCTCCAGGGGAACTCCAAGGCGTTCCCAAGCCACCCGAAAGATGTAGTCCCTCCAGCGTGTCCTGGGTCTTCCTCCCAGTGGGATGTGCCCGGAACACCTCTCCAGTGAGACGTCCAGGGGGCATCCGGAAAAGATACCTGAGCCACCTCAACTGACTCCTTTCGACGTGGAGGAGCAGCGGCTCGACTCCGAGCTCCTCCCGAGTGACCGAGCTCCTCACCCTATCTCTAAGGGAGCGCCCAGCCACCCTGCACAGGAAACTCATCTCGGCCGCTTGTACTCGCGATCTCGTTCTTTCGGTCATGAGCCAAATCTCATGACCATAGGTGAGGATCGGAACGTAGATTGATCGGTAAATCGAGAGCTTTGCCCCCCTACTCAGCTCTCTCTTCACCACGACGGTCCGATACAGCGACCGCATCACTGCAGATGCTGCACCGATCCGTCTATCGATCTCACGCTCCAGCCGTCCCTCACTCGTAAACAAGACCCCGAGATACTTAAACTCCTCCACTTGAGGCAAGGACACTCCACCGACCTGAAGAGGGCAAAGCACCTTTTTCTGGTCGAGAACCATGGCCTCGGATTTGGAGGTGCTGATTTTCACCCTATAACAGGTCTGTGAGAGCCAGAATTCTTGCTGGTTGGTAGGTGTTCAAATACTTATTTTATGCAATAAAATGCAAATTAATTATTTAAAAAATCATACAATGTTATTTTCTGGATTTTTTTTTTTAGATTATGTCTCTCTCACAGTGGACATGCACCTAAGATGAAAATTTCATGATTTCTAAGTGGGAGAACTTGCAAAATCACAGGGTGTTCAAATAATTGTTTTCCTCACTGTAACAAACAGTTAAAATCACCAGTTAATATCACATTATCACTATCATTATCATTATATATATATATATATATATATATATATATATATATATATATTTGGCCGTGGGGATTTCAGTCAGTCCAACGGCAACATGCAGAGATGTGTGCAATATCAGAAGGTTGCAGGCCACACTGCAGCAATTTCTATTTTTTTTCCCAGGATTTCAAATAAATATTGGCTGACGTCAATGTTGAAGATCCTGATATTGTTCCAGAAGAACCACCCTCTTTTGCTGAACAACAAAAAATGTTAAACACAATTCCCATCATAAATTCTTGTCATAAATGATTTCGATATCACTGAGGTATCAACAGTCAATACGATGAAATATGTATAATTTATTTCAGTCCACACAAATCAAAGAAAATATGAGGGGCATCATGAAGGACCTGACACCTGCCTTCATTCAAGGTGACTATGAGAGATAATCGGGGCAGCTGCAAAATGTAAGTCTCTGTAAATTATTCAGATTAGTTGATCAAAATAACATGTAAATCTTTAACCTTATTTTGTGATGCTTGATATTGTTGGTTCCCAGCAGAATGTTGGAGTTTATAATACCTGAGAACGAAGTGCTGGCTGCAGAGCAAAAGACCAGAAGTAAAGAATCCAAACTCCTCTCACACATGCGCAGCACAACCTCAGCTCCCAAGATCAGAAGTTAGCATTCCATTTCTCTACTTCCTCACTAATGACTAACAGGCGTGCAGGAGAAAAAAACAGGAAAAGGGAAAGAGGCGAGGCACCAAAGTTTCATTTAAACAGAAATGAAACTTCTGGTTCTGCACAAACCTTTAAAGGCTGAACTACTCAGTATCAATATTTGCAAAGCAAGACTACAGACAACATCCACATCCAAAAGGTAACATTTATCTTTTCTGCTGTGTTTGCATGTTCAGGTGGTTATGATAAGGGATTGTTGGTAAAACTTTATAGTTATGCATTTGTTTTATGAAAAAATGTTCACTGCTGGTCATCACACTTACCTATATCATGTCATCACCATCGTCACTAATGCATAGTAGGATTAAAAGTTTCAATATGGACCAAAGTCACAAGACATTATGCAAGAGATGAGTAAGAAACCTGTTAACATTTGACAGCGTGGAAGTTATTACAAAGTTTTTTTCTAAGGCTCAGGGATCAAGCCAAAGTCAGTTCTGTGATTTTCCTCAAAGGCAGACAAAAACAATTCCACAGTGAGGATTCATTCAACGTGTCACAAAGGAAACCAGACAGTTATCTCATAAAGTGCTTAGAACGCATTATAAACACTAATTGATCAAAAACCCAGTGATTCTTACATTTACTTTGATTTCTGTTTGATTGCACACAGTATGAACTAGAGATATCTTGTGTTTCGTGTGGTCTACTTCATTTCATTTGTTAATATACATCCACTCCAGCATTAAAGGCCTGGAGCACATTTCCAAAAGATAACAGACAGGGGAAATTAAGGGCACATAATGAGGTTTAAACAACAAATAAAGAATAACTGTAATCATCATTTGCAGTAATCATGAAAGGTTCAGTCCATGAGGAGTAAAGACGAGCAGATGATCTCCAGTTTATCAACAAATGCCTGAGAAAATTACTGAAAGTATTAAAAAACAATGTTCCTCAAAGAAAGATGGGAAGGGATTTGCAAATTCTCCCTCTACTGTGCATAATATATATTTTTTCTATCAAGACAATGTAAAACCACATTCTGCAACATTACAAAGGCACAGCTGTGGAAGAAGAGGGTACGGATACTGGACTTTCCTGGCTGCAGTCCTGACCTGTCACCAATACAGAATAGGTGGAGAATTTTGAAACAAAATTTTAAAAACACAATGACAACCGGTTTCGCTGACCAAACGGTCCCCCCTAAAAATCGATCCACCCTGCCTTCACTGCACATGCGCCATTAGCTGCGGTTCACTGATTATCACCTCGTTTCTGCTTAAAATTGACTTTAGAATGATTTAAGAGGTTTTACCACACAGATTGCTATATGCATTTGTGGATCTGTTTGCACACACACACAGATCAAAATACACATTTGCAAATACTTTTGCTATACTAATGGCCCCATAGATAAGCCACACCCATTTACGACTCAATAGTTTTTCCACCATTTTGAATTGTTTACAAATCTATTTTTCCCCCTACTCTTACTTCAGTTTTTGTCCAATCTTCATAAAATTTGGCCATAACATGTTTGGACCGGGCAGCACAAAATTGATCACATGGTTTTTTGATCATTCTTTCTGTTTTGCTGCTGCTGCCTGCCAAATTTAAGTAGGTGTGGCCTAATTCATGAAGTGTGGTCGAGCTCATGAAGGCATGACTCTTTTTAACTCAAACTTTTGGACATGATGAGTATGGCTTTTTTCAAAAAATTATACCTTATGTGACCTGATGGGAGTGCTACAACCACCACAATAGACTTTTGGCAATAATGACTGAACCCTATATCAAAGAATTGTGGTTCTGTTATAGTGGAATGGGGCTGTGCAGGCATACAGATGAACAGTTACGGATGATCAGCCTGTATCCTTTGTGGGAGTGCGGGGGGGGGAGGGGGGGGACGGGACTCTGGCATTATTTATAAGTCTAGCTGGGGACAGAAAGAAGTTGTTTTTGTGTCCGCAGCAAAACTTAATGCCAGAGACCCCCAGAGACCCTCACGGGTCCAATTGTGAGAACAAAGCTTGGACCCTGTCAATCGCCACTTGTGGTTTTTATTTATCGAATTGTTCTTCTCCGTAGATATGGCCACATCCAGCAGTTACACGAAACCACGACAGAAGGTGTACAAGGAAAAAATGGCTGAATTGGAGACTGAAAAGAAAAAAATGCAGGAGATGATTCAGCAGACACAAAACAAAGTTCAGAAGATGAAAGTAGAGGTGCAGACAAAGAGGAAAATCAGAGATGCCTTGATGATTGAGGATTCCGAGGTTTTCTTTAGTTTGATGAGGTCCATTCAAAGACGCCGGGCCGAGCTGGTTGACAAGCTCGATGAGAAGCAGCAGGCAGTAGAAAGACTCTCTGAGATATCTGTCAAAATGCTGCAAGAACATGAAACTAAGCTTCAGATAAGATGCACAAAGTTGGAGGAACTCTCACAAACTGAAGATGACTTTGAGTTCATCAACACCTCTCCAACCGCCAAGGGCTCATCTGACCTCAGCGCCAACAATCACTCTTGTATGGAGCTGATGAGAAGAAATCTGGCTGAGCTGGACACTCTCACTGAAGAGGTGAAGCGGATTGATAAAGAGGTCAGGGTATGTTGGAGGAAAATTCACAAACCAAACCTAATCAAACTATTGATTAAGTTCATCTCAACTGTTTTTGAAAACATCAGGTTGAAGATAAGACAACAACCCAATGCTGTGGAAATAGAGATAATCATTTTTGTATTTTCAATGTTAGTATGTTTCTGCTATATTCTAAAGACTATCTTGAAATTAAATGATAATAATACAAAAGGAGAATAATTTTAGTAATCTAATTAATGTATTTAACTGGTTTGACTTCCTGCTTGTCCAACTCCTTGAGGTCATGTTTGTTGACTTCGTACGATAATTTTGCTCATTGGATTTGTGTCGAAGCTCCAACAGGAACAAACGTAGGATTTTAGGGTTGCAAATGTTTTTGACCATTAGTCAGTAAATAAATAAATGTTAGCTGACTTAAAGTTTGTATAACTAAATATCAAACAACTCATATATTTGATCTTTGTTATTGTGGGAGCAGCTCATCCTTAGAGTCTGGAGTCTAGTCAACCTCATGGATCCCCGCAGATTATTATGATTAGTTATACAAATTATTCCCCCCAGACGGAACACACAGGTGGATGCTGGGGGGGGGCAGGCAGCCACATTAATGCAACAATGTTGACATTCACAGGCAGAGGAGGGCGTAAGAAATTGATTCTTTACATACCCGGCTTTTACACAACTTTGTATAAACTGAATAACCAATATCGTCAGAACTGTAGATGTTAAAACCCCGAAGATATCAGACTGAAAACAATCCACTGTTGACCAGCTCTTTGCAAAGGAGCTGCTAAGGAAACCTTTCCTCTGTAAAAACGTTGTAATTTTTTTTAAACATGGATATGTGTTTCATGATTTACTTTTATTTTTTTGTCTTGTATCTATGTAGTGTGCATATATAAGATTAATAGCTCATATGCAGTATAATCAGCTTCTTTAGAACAAATCTTTTTATGCTGATAACAAATTAATTCCACACAGTTTGGGCGTGAGGTTGGTGAATTGCAAGAATTTTTGTTATGTTCAACGCCACCTTTGTTTGTCGGCATGGTCGGCTATTAGTTCAGATTGTTAACTGCTATAAAAACTGTAGTTGTAATTGAAGAGGCATTCCAGTAGTGTTCACCAAATACGTGTGCAGGTCGCCAACTCGCCATATTGAAAAGGGGACTAGAGAGAGACACTTCTTCACACTAGAAACTGGCACAACTCATCTGTCAAAAAAAAAAAAAAAAAAAACCACAGGAAGGTTCAACTGCAATAAATGGTGCCACAACTAATTATTGTTTCCGTAATCAGTTATTTTCTTGACTAATCAGTTAGTTGTTAGGTTTATAAAATGGTGAAAAATGTTGATCAATGTTTTTGAGAGCCCAACACGATGCCTTAAAATGCATCTACAGCCCGAAGACATTTGATTTGCTGCTGGAGAGGTGTAAACAAGTAAAATAAAGCAGAAAGTATTCACATTAAAGGAACTGAAATCAGAGAATTTGTAAATTAAAAAAATAATAAATTGAAATAAGAACAGTTGTTGATTAATTTAGTAGTTATAATTTTATGAACCCTTGCAGCTCTGGCCGTGACCCTAACCCGCAATGGTAATCTTAACCCAACCCCAAAATAACACAGACCTTAACCATAACCCCCAAATCTGAACTGCCAAACTCAGCAGAACATACAACCTACCCATGTGACTAGCAGCCCTCCCTCACCATCACGCCATCACAAATGTGTGTAACCAACAGTAGAGACGACACTAACCTAACTCCACACTTATCCTTAACCCATCCCCAAAAACCAAGGCCAAAGAGAAAAGAAGACGACTGGTTCTTTAATTTTGTGGAAATGTGAGACGTGATGTCACAACGCTGCTTTGCTAGTCACATGTCCATGCAGACCATTTGATTGGCTCCCTTCAAAAGTCACATGGTCTCCTGTGGAGTGATGTCATGTTCTGGCGTGGTGTCCTTCGTGAGACTCTCACGGCATATGTACGAGGTAATGATGTCCTAAGTGCTAAACTTTGAGACATCGTTGCTGATTAATGATGCCACTTTACAGACTATTTTGGTTGCTTTTGACATTTTTCTCACACCAGTTCATGGCAGCATTACGAAAAATACATCCATTTATAGGTTTGTGGTCTGGGCATGAAAACTGGGCATTTTTCGTGATGGGGGCAGGATATTTTGTGACTGGCAAGAAATGTGGGGCGGGGGGGGGTTATGGTTAGGGGAGGGGACACTCTCACGCTATGGTTATGGTTAGAGTTGAGACAAAGCAAAATGCAAAATACCATGTCACGAAAATTGGGTGCTTTTCGTGACGTGGCACAAAAATAAACATGAGACTGGGCTGCATGTTTTAGGTTGACGGTAGAAGTCTTGACCTCTCTATCATCAAATCAGACAGCTCAGCAAAAATACAGATGGGAGAATAGTTGAGTGTGAATGAATATGATGACAATATCATATTACTCTTTACCAAACTCCACAGATTGTTGTGACTTTTTATTTTATTTATGTTTCCCACACAGTATCTTTTTTTTTTTTTGTACTTTGGAATTGTCTCATGCTACTGTCTGTGTTGACAAAATATGCAAGAAGCACAACAAGATTTTTGAGCTCTTCTGCAGGAAGTAAGAAATATGCATTTGTGTTATGTGCACAGAGCATAACGGGCATGATACGGCCCCCCTACAGCAAGTGTATGAGGGAAAAAAAGGCTGAGCTGGAAGTGAAAAAGAAAAAAGTTGACAGGATCAGGAAGAGTTGGAGGAAGAAATCACCAAGTTTCAGACAAGCAGAGCAGAGCTGGATGGTCTCTCACAAATTGAAGACCACCTCCAACTCATCCAGAGATTTGTCTCTTTATTATCCAACTCAGAACCCATCATTGATGGTTCTTCTGACATCCGTGTCCGCAAACCCCTTCATGTGAACAACATGAAAGAGAATGGAAACGAGCTCAGGACATGTCATAGTAAAATCCAAGAAGAAGAAACTGATCTCTTACTGACGCCAACAGACAAAATTGCATGTCAGCAGATCGCCAAGTACATCATGTTGATATTTCTCCAGTATCATGCAGTGGACATAACTTTTGACCCCCAAACTGCAAATGATCAACTCTTATTTTCACAAGATTTGAAGCAGGTGAAAACTGCTTATATTTGGCAGATACACGTATGTGCTGGGAAACACGGGCTTTTATGCAGGAAAATTCTACTTTGAGGTTCAGGTTACAGGGAAGAGCGGTTGGGATTTAGGACTAATCAGAGAGTCCATGAAGAAGACAAAGAAAATTACACCAAAGCCTGGAACTGGAATCTGGATCATAAGGTTGAGGAAGAACTCCAAATGTAACAGTCCCAGCCGACTCACAGCCATGAAGAAACCTGAGAGGGTCAGGGTGTTTACAGATTATGAAAATGGACTGGTGGAGTTCTATGATGCAGATGATCTCACTTTGATTCATTCTTTCACCAACTGTGAATTCAAAGAGACAATCTTCCCGTTCTTCAGCCCCGGTCCTACTGAATGTGGCAGAAACTGTGCACCTCTGGTCCTCCCATATCTCAGACATTCTCAACTCTGTACAGATACAACAAAGATATCCATGTCTGAGTGTTTAATTATTATTATTGTTTTTGTCTTTTTTGTGTTGGTCTTTGTTTTCGTGAGTTGGTTTCAGAAATCCGAAGAATGACCTAACGATAGAGATGAACCAAATTCAAGTGAAGTCGTTACCAGCCAATGTTTGATTTGAATTGGACTAGGTTGGGATATTCTTTAAACGAAGCTAATATTACAATTTTCCAGAGGAGTAACATGAGTAATCTTGGTTGAAACCTAATTTGATATTTTCTAAAGGGCACTGGAAATTTCATATACATTATAAGATGGGTAGGCCATGGTTAAAGAAAGAGCTGATTATATTCTGGTGTGGATAAAGGGGTGTTTATTGCCTTTGATCTTTTACTTCAGTTCTTTTTATTTTGATTCATTTTATCCTTGTCCTGCCATGAATCTTTGATGTGATCATCCTGACTGTAGTAATGCTTGTTTCAGTACTGGATCCTATTGTCATCCCCAATACCATCACAATCAAAGATAAAACATAAGACCAGAATTAAAGGAATCAAGATCAAAACAATTAAGATAAAAGCTGAAATTTCAAAGGTGGATATTCACCCAAAGTAACCAGGATCACAGATATTTTCCTGACAAAACTTTCATTCATTCATTTTCCTTCACTGTATGTATCTGAGTCTGGGTCACGGTGGCAGTAGACCAAGCAGTAGGCCCACGCTTCCCTATCATCCTATTCCCCCAGGAACAGGTAGAGATGCAGCCCCAATCCATCTGATGATCTCATGCTCTGTCACTTCGCACATCCCTTGGCGACAGGTGCGTAAGAGAGAGCACATCGGCTGCTGAACATGAAGACAGAAAAGCTCTTGCACACTGCCTTACTTGCAACTCCAGTGTAATTTTAATCAAGCAACGTTTCGGCCAGTGGCCATCGTCAGGCAGTGACGAGCTTGGTAGGTTCAAGTACCTTGTGAACAAGGTACTTGAACAACTCCCTGTGGGAAAATAACTCTCCCCTGACCAAACAGGACAATCCAAATGTTTCAGTCAGAGGACCATGGTCTCAGAATTGGAGGTGCTGGTCCTCATCCCAGTCCCTTCATCTTCTGCCTCAAGGGTGAAAATTACAAACAGGATTGGTGACGTCCTCGCGGAGTCCAACGCCTTCCAGGAACAGGGCTGAGTTCAGAGTCAGTCGTCGCTTCTCAAAATGTGTATACATATATTTTTTAATCAGAAGATATTTTATTTTTCTTCTCCTTTTTACTGTTATTTTGGTTGTATATGGATTTTGTTGCCTTATTTAGCGTCTGCTGCTCTGTGAGGTTTTTATGTTATGTCTCCATAGCAGCTGTGATTTTTCCCCCTTTATTTTAGTTTGATTTTATGTTATTGCCTTTTATTTAGTAGCCTACAGAACTGCAGTTTATTTGGCCGTTCCTTCTTTTCATTGATTTCTTGTGAAGTACTATTTGAATGTGTTGTGGGAAAATGTTATGTAAATAAATGTTATTTTATCATATCACTTGCCTTCAGGTGTGCAAATCTCTGACTTCTCACCGTGACCTCAGACTGGTAATGACACCGTGCATCTTTTTTAAATGTCACAAAAAGCCCACTGAGTTCATCTCCAGGAACTGATGTGTGGTACAATTTCAAAACGTGACCCTGTGTGTAGCGAACACAGTAACATAAGCTTTTTTCTTTGTGAATTTATTTATTTTATTTTTAATATCCATTTTATATTTTGTATATTTTTTGATTATTTTGTGCATACTTTGGGAAAATTGTTTGATTAATAACGTCACCTGATTACGTCAGCAGTTACGTCATCACTTGGTCACGTGATACACTTGATGGAGATATGTAAGTTTCGTTTTAATAGTCAGTCAGTGTGTGTGCAAGCGGTATATGCAAAGACAAAAGACTGAAATATGAAGAAATGGACTTCTAGCAACTCCTAACCTGGTTGGAGGCGCACACGGTATGGACATTTGAGTGACATATTCTTGTATTGTATGTGTGTAAATTATGGGGGGGGGGTTTTTGAGAGCATTGATATTTTATGTAATAAGTGTCAGTTAACCAATTCATAGATAGGACCATGACGGTTTCACTGATGTGTATTTGTCACCGTGTATTTATTTCAGTGTTCACGGTGGTCTTGGGTGTTTGTGAGACAGAAAATTCCTGTAATAAACCATCAGTCGGAGCGTGGCACTTTCATAAACCAGTTAAGAAAAGTTGGGAGCAGCTATAGTGAACACATGCACCGTGTGCAGCTCAGCCCGAGAACATCGAGGGACACCGCGTGGTGAATGCAAGCTGTGAACTCCTCGCTCGGAAATCTACTCGGACCGTTGCAACTGCAGTGACTTGCAAAACGTGGCGTTGGCTCTGCATTGAGGACAAGGATTGAGACAGTGCCGTTTCCACAAGTCACCACAAGAGAGCAGCAGCGCACCGTTGTCGTGACTGGGAAAATAATCTTGCAAGAAATGTGCAAGCGAGGTGTAGGCTGGGATGAGCCTGTCCCGCCAGAACTAAGGCCAAAGTGGGAGACATGGCTCGATGACCTGTACAACTTTCAAAACATTCAAATACCAAGGTGCTTTCTTGGCACGATTCAGAAGATCGAGCTGCATCACTTTTCTGATGCCAGTAATGATGGCTATGGGCAGTGCTCGTATATCAGGATCGTAGCTGAAGAACGAGTGCATTGCACTTTAGTTATGGCCAAGGCTAGGGTAGCACCCATGAAGATTGTCAGTATCCCACGTCTGGAGCTCACCGCTGCCACAATCTCTGCAGCTGTAAGCAAGAGTCTCAGAGAAGAGCTGGACCTGAGGACAGATGAAGAGTACTTTTGGACGGATTCACAAGTGGTACTGGGGTACATCAAGAACGATGCCCGTTGCTTTCATGTTTTTGTAGCGAATCGGATCCAGAAAATCAGAGATGCTACTGACCCCAATCAATGGTTTTACATTGAAACAAGTCAAAACCCGGCAGACCATGCATCTAGAAGACTCAAGGTGGCAGATCTAATGGCATCAGATTGGCTAAGAGGACCCAAGTTCTTATGGGAACAGGAAATTGTGACTAACCCAACAACCCCAGAGCTTCTCATAGGTGACCCAGAGGTCAAAGTCCTGAAAACTGATGTTGTGAGAGAAGATGACCTCCTGAAAAGGTTGGCAAGATTTTCAGACTGGGTCACATGCCTCAACGTCATTGCTCGCATTCAGAGGCTGGCTCATAAGGACATATCTGGGACTGTTACTGTAGAGGAGCGAAAGAAAGCAGCTCTCGTGCTGATCAAGGCGGCACAAAGATACATTTGGAGAAGAGCTCAAACTGCTTAGCCAATCACAAAAACTCAGGAAAACTCATAAAATGTATGAGCTTGACCCATTCCTTGAGGACGGAGTGCTCAGAGTTGGTGGCAGGTTAAGAAGGTCATCAGCTTCGCTGGAGTTCAAACATCCCGTAATACTCCCGAAAGAAGGCATTGTAACACAACTGATACTTGACCATTGCCATAAAAGAACACAGCACCAAGGCCGAGGGCAAACACTAAACAAACTCAGAGCCAATGGATACTGGATAATGGGTGCCAGTAAAGTGGTGGCCAAGCACATCAAGAGTTGTATGACATGTAGGAGGATGCAGGGACGAACTGAAGAACAGCGCATGGCTGACTTGCCTGTTGATCGAATAGAGCCATCTCCTCCTTTCTCATACACAGGCATCGACTGTTTTGGCCCTTTCTACACAAAGCAAGGTAGAAAAGAGTACAAGAGGTACGGGCTGTTGTTAACATGTCTAAGCTCCCGGGCCATCCATATCGAGATGCTTGAAGATCTGACAACCGATGCATTTCTAAATGCATTGAGATGCTTCATAGCAATCAGAGGAACAGTCAGACAAATAAGATCTGACCAAGGTACGAATTTCATAGGAGCAAAGAATGAGTTGGGAAAGTGCTTGATGGAACTTGATAAGGAAAGGATCGCGACCTATTTAGCAAGAAAGGAATGTGACTTTCTCATGAATGTTCCTGAAGCCAGTCACATGGGAGGCATATGGGAGCGTCAGATACGGACGATCAGGAGCGTGATGAGCTCTGTCCTTGCTCAGGCTAAGGGATGACTGGATGACTCCTCATTAAGAACGTTCTTCTATGAGGCCATGTCTATAGTCAACAGTCGCCCGCTGACAACAAACACCCTCGCTGATCCCAAAAGTGCTGAACCCTTGACACCCAATCACTTGCTTACTTTGAAGCCTACGGTACTCCTTCCACCTCCTGGAAAGTTCGTTCAAGAAGATCTGTATGCAAGAAAAAGATGGCGCAAAGTGCAGTATCTCTCAGAACAGTTCTGGAGCAGGTGGTGCAGAGAATACTTAACCAACATCAGCCTTCGTCAGCAGTGGCATACAATCAGATGAAACGTGCAGGTTGGAGATGTAGTCATTGTTAAGGATGAACACACTCCTAGAAATGAGTGGTCACTAGCTAAAATCGTTGAGGCTAAGGAAGATGATGATGGTCTCGTGCGAAAGGTAAAAATACAGGTCGGCCAAAATAAGTTAGGACCAAAAGGTGAGCGCTTAACACAACCTTCATTTATTGAGCGTCCAGTCCAGAAATTAGTTGTGTTAGTTGAATATTATTCAAAATAGCTCAGCATTCACATAAAAATGAAAGGTCAGTTATTTAATATAATAGCCATTGATGGAAATGGAGTAAAGGTTGAGTTTGAAGTTATTAAAAAATTACAAGTTTATTTCTTTGAATATGGTGAAAGTAAACCTTTGTAATTTTGCTGGCAGTGTAGCGAACACAGTAACATAAGCTTTTTTCTTTGTGAATTTATTTATTTTATCTTTAATATCCATTTTATATTTTGTATATTTTTTGATTATTTTGTGCATACTTTGGGAAAATTGTTTGATTAATAACGTCACCTGATTACATCAGCAGTTAGGTCATCACTTGGTCACGTGATACACTTGATGGAGAAATGTGAGTTTCGTTTTAATAGTCAGTCAGTGTGTGTGCAAGCGGTATATGCAAAGACAAAAGACTGAAATATGAAGAAATGGACTTCTAGCAACTCCTAACCTTCTGGTTGGAGGCGCACACGGTATGGACATTTGAGTGACATATTATTGTATGTGTGTAAATTATGTTTTTTTTTTTGAGAGCATTGATATTTTATGTAATAAGTGTCAGTTAAGCAATTCATAGATAGGACCATGACGGTTTCACTGATGTGTATTTGTCACCGTGTATTTATTTCAGTGTCACGGTGGTCTTGGACGTTTGTGAGACAGAAAATTCCTGTAATAAACCGTTTGAACCATCAGTCGGAGCGTGGTACTTTCATCAACCAATTAAGAAAAGTTGGGAGCAGCTATACTGTGGTTAAATCAAGTTCTTCCTCTGTGGCACTTAATGGCAGCCGGCATCCGTATTCATGCTTTGCTGCCACCTTCTGCATCAGTCGGTTATAGCAGTACTACAAGCAGTACAACATACTACAACTTGACATTCTTGCCTCACAGCATGAAAGTCATGGGTTCTATTCCCATCTGTGGCCTTTATGTGTGGAGTTTGCATGTTCTTCCTGTGCTTGCGTGGGTTCCCTCCGTGTGCCCCGGCTTCCTCCCACATCCAAGGACATGCAGCTTAGGTGGATTGGAAACTTTAAATTGTCCATAGGTGTGCGTGCAGGTGCAAATGTGTTTGTTTATCTATATGTGACCCTGCGACAGACTGGTGCTGTCCAGAGTGTACCCTGCCTCACACTCTATGATGGCTGGGATAGGCTCCAGCTCCGGAAGCATAGGGACCGTCTACAAAGTAAAAAAAACAAAAACAGACACTAGAAAAATATTCAATAAATTCATTGTTAAAAGGTGTGGTATCACCAAATGCACTGAACACATCACTGGTCTCCTGCTGGTTAGAAGGGATGTTCACTCAGAAAGCATCCCATCAGTGAGAGCTCTCTGCACCATGTGCATCTGCCTCTGATGCGCTGTGCAATGTTGTTAATCCCTCAAAATGCCATTGTTCTGTGTTGTGATGCACGTCACGTCATAGGTGATGCAAGTATAGACATCACTGTGACCTTGTCACTGTGAGTCAAGACCATGATCCATTTAATTGTAATATAATGTACGAATGTGTAATTCACAAACCATTAACATGTATCTTTTGGCTCCACACAGATTTATTTATGGCCCTACAAAATGAAATTATTCAATTGCTCTAAATTAAAACAGCGTGCATGTAGCCAGAAAAACAAGCTTCACCCAGCTTGTTTTATCAGAGGGGACAGCTTTTTTTTTTAATTACCTGCACAGAGTGCTTTTTAATTGAAAAATCCCTCAAATCTTCAGCAAGGTGCCGTCACGTCACTACAGTGTTTCTTCACAGCATCAGATGGAGTTTATTGTAAATTTAACATAAACTTTCTAAATGCTGATGTTTACACATTTAAAACCAAGACAAAATGGGCACAAAATGGGCTTTTCAATATTAAATTCAAATGTCCACAAAACCCACAATCAGATCTGAATTAAACTATCAGGGGGATAGTGATTGCCAGTCTGCACCTCACTTTCGAATATGAGAGTAATTGGTTTATCTTTGGTTAAGATATAATGTCAAACATACATGAAATGGGGTTTTAAATATTAAATGGCCACAAAATTTGTAATCTGGATTCGATCCAGATCAAACTTTGCCCTTTGATAAAGGATAGCATCCTATATAATACTCTCAAATTTGAAAGAAATTTGATATATCTGACAGAGTTATGAATTTTTGAAAATTCATTCAGTGTTAAAGATAGGGATTTTCCCTGACTTTGACCTATGACCTTGAAAACTGAATCACTTCTTGCCTATGAGGATGTGAATCTCTTCAAGCTGTTCACAAACAAACAGACAAACAGAGGCAACAACATAACCTCCTCCAACTCCATTGGTGGAGGTAATTCATTTATATATATATATATATATATATATATATATATATATATATATATATGATAGAACACATATATATTATAACTGCATACCTTTCATCTCTGAGTTTTGACAGGCAGGATTCTTTGGCTACATGGCGGTAACAGTCAGGTTTAAACCTCCCTTTGCCACCAGCAATGTAATACTTGTTCTTCTTGAGTTGACTGGGTTCTTCAATGTGATGCCCATCCAGTGTGAAAAGTCAATTGATCCCACAATTTAAAGGAGACAGAAACCTGAGTTTGCTTTTGTCAAATTCCTGAGTTGAAACAGTTTTCAGTATCACACACAACAGCACGGTCAGTACAAATTCTTAATGTAATTTGTACTGACCTAATACCTAATGCCATAGGTATTAAAGGCACTGCGCTGCGGTGGTTTGAATCAGATTTATCTAATAGATTACAGTTTGTTCATGTAAATGGGGAATCTTCTTCACAGACTAAGGTTAATTATGGAGTTCCACAAGGTTCTGTGCTAGGACCAATTTTATTCACTTTATACATGCTTCCCTTAGGCAGTATTATTAGACGGCATTACTTAAATTTTCATTGTTACGCAGATGATACCCAGCTTTATCTATCCATGAAGCCAGAGGACACACACCAATTAGCTAAACTGCAGGATTGTCTTACAGACATAAAGACATGGATGACCTCTAATTTCCTGCTTTTAAACTCAGATAAAACTGAAGTTATTGTACTTGGCCCCACAAATCTTAGAAACATGGTGTCTAACCAGATCCTTACTCTGGATGGCATTACCCTGACCTCCAGTAATACTGTGAGAAATCTTGGAGTCATTTTTGATCAGGATATGTCATTCAAAGCGCATATTAAACAAATATGTAGGACTGCTTTTTTGCATTTACGCATTATCTCTAAAATTAGAAAGGTCTTGTCTCAGAGTGATGCTGAAAAAACTAATTCATGCATTTATTTCCTCTAGGCTGGACTATTGTAATTCATTATTATCAGGTTGTCCTAAAAGTTCCCTGAAAAGCCTTCAGTTAATTCAAAATGCTGCAGCTAGAGTACTAACGGGGACTAGAAGGAGAGAGCATATCTCACCCATATTGGCCTCTCTTCATTGGCTTCCTGTTAATTCTAGAATAGAATTTAAAATTCTTCTTCTTACTTATAAGGTTTTGAATAATCAGGTCCCATCTTATCTTAGGGACCTCATAGTACCATATCACCCCAATAGAGCGCTTCGCTCTCAGACTGCAGGCTTACTTGTAGTTCCTAGGGTTTGTAAGAGTAGAATGGGAGGCAGAGCCTTCAGCTTTCAGGCTCCTCTCCTGTGGAACCAGCTCCCAATTCGGATCAGGGAGACAGACACCCTCTCTACTTTTAAGATTCGGCTTAAAACTTTCCTTTTTGCTAAAGCTTATAGTTAGGGCTGGATCAGGTGACCCTGAACCATCCCTTAGTTATGCTGCTATAGACTTAGACTGCTGGGGGGTTCCCATGATGCACTGAGTGTTTCTTTCTCTTTTTGCTCTGTATGGACCACTCTGCATTTAATCATTAGTGATTGATCTCTGCTCCCCTCCACAGCATGTCTTTTTCCTGGTTCTCTCCCTCAGCCTGGTTCTGCTGGAGGTTTCTTCCTGTTAAAAGGGAGTTTTTCCTTCCCACTGTCGACAAGTGCTTGCTCACAGGGGGTCGTTTTGACCGTTGGGGTTTTTACGTAATTATTGTATGGCCTTGCCTTACAATATAAAGCGCCTTGGGGCAACTGTTTGTTGTGATTTGGCGCTATATAAATCAAATTGATTGATTGATTGATTTTCAGAAAGTCATAACTCTCTCAAAAAAGACTGAATTTCCTCCAAATTTGATATCTTTGTGTAGGATAGTATCCTTTATATACTGACAAAGTTTGATCTGGATCTGAACCAGATTACAGATTTTTTTTTTTTTTTGGCTATTTAAATTTAACATTGAAAACCGCATTTAATATATATTTTACATGATATCTTCATAAAATCCACAATCCAGATCAGATCCGGATTGTGGATTTTGTGGGCATTTTAATTTAATATTGAAAGGCCCGTTTGGTGAACATTTTGCATTATATCTTAATCAAAAGAAGCCTCAATCACTCTCAGTTGTGATAGTGAGATGCAAACTGGCACTCTGAATGGACAAACTGTTTGATCTGTATCTGATCTGTATTGCAGATTTAGCGGATATTCATAATATTTTAAATTGAAAAGCCCTTTTGATCTATATTTTAGCTCCTGAAAAGCCACCTCCAACAGGACTTTGTCCTTGAAATCTTTTTCCGAGGTAAAAACTTGTGGAATTGGAAACTAGGGTTGGTAGAGCACTGTGCTCAGCTCCACATGCTTTTGTTAACAGCTCCTCAATTTTAGGCCTTCAAGCGATGGGTGCAGAGCAACAAACCTGAAGTTTCTGGTCTGGCTGGGGAAGACTCAAGTCAGATGCCTGCAGTAAGTGTACAGAGATGAGATGATGTCTTGCACACGGATTTTTGAGTGGAACAAGAGGTTCAAAGAGGGACGCGATCATGGAAGATGATCCTAGGAGCAGAAGGCTTTCAGTGAGCAGGACTGAGGCCTACAATGGGTATGAACAACAACAGGGGAGGGGTTATTTTGAAGGGGAAAACTTGTTTGGATTTGACATAAATTATTTACGACCCCAATCCTGTTTCTTTTCTGACACACCTCGTATATAAAGTGTGACATAAGGTGCTTTAATACAGTATATAAATATAATGCAATGCTAACATACCGTCGGACGTATGAGCATAGAAATATGAAACAGAATGTGACCTTTTTACCTCTTAAAACAGGTCAAGGTTAGGCATCTTTGAACTTGTCCAATGTCTGTGTCCCAAGAATGCTTCCTGTGAATTTGAACAGCCTGGCAGTCATAGGACTGGACTCATACTAAGCACAGAGACAGAGGGACAGACAGACAGATGCAAGGCCTTCGCAATACCCAATGGCCATATTTTGGTCTCAGGTAAAAATGAAGTTTATAGTCATTCATAAATTTTCTATACCCACGTATTCCTATCAAGGGTCAAGGAGCTGCAGCCTATCCCAGTAGTCACTGGGCGAGGCATGGTCCAGCCTGGACTGGCACCCAGTCTATAACAGGGCCACATATAGACACAGTGAGATTGTGCTTGTATCAACAAGGAAAGGTTTACTGACTTTGCCTTTAGAGACGATCCTCTGATCTTTGCTGCATCAGTGAAATTAGTCCTGGATCAAGTTCAGAACTTTCAGTTATTTGGTAGACTTGGTCATCAGAAGTGTATCTGTAACAGGGCTGCTGCCCTACATTTAATTGCTTGTGGGGGCCCCTACTTTGAAGAAAAGTATGTACAAGTTAATTCTCCTTTTACCAACGAAATATACATTTCACTGTTAATGTTTCAAGGAAGAAAAAGACATAAGGACACAATACCAAAAACAGAGTATATTAAAATACTGTGCAACAAAACAGGTAAACACACACACACACAACATTTTTCCCAGCAGAGACTCATAGGCTACAAACTGATATACAATATATACGTATTAGTAAGTCCCTTCGGCTTCTCCCCTGTTTGCACTCGAGGTCGCCACAGCAAATCCGAGGTGGATCTGCATGTTGAATTGAAACAAGTTTTACACCGGATGCCCTTCCTGACGCAACTCCACGTTACATGGAGAAATCCAACCAATGTGCGCTCACCACTTGGCCACCACCCCTGCACATACATACATACATATTAATTATGTACCGATAGCTTATAGTTGATTTTGAAATACATAGTTAACATTGATACATATTAACTGTGTATTTCAAAATGAACCATAATCTATCAGCCCAAGAGCTGCACTTTGCACTTCACTACTCGATACCTTATTGGCTTGCAGCTAAGATTATAAAACAGTTAGTTTAGTTTGGAATTGAGGGGTAATAATGGGCCATTAAATTGAGGGAGGTCTTCTAATAATCTGAGGTACATTAATGCATTTTGGGCTCCAACACCAGCTGTGCTAGACCTAAATTATGTTTATGTTTCTGTGAGCTCAGTCAGTGAATTGTGAGATTTTGAGAATGTTTATCGGAAACCTGATCTGATTTGATGCAGGTGTTAATTTGGGGGATGAAAATTTACAGGGTGATTCCATAATTTTTTCCTCTGCTTGGTCTAAAAAAGTAACCATTACTGACTGTCACAATCTTTTTTCTTGATTTCTTATAGTGTTTCTTAAAGCCAGAAAGTTGCCATTTGAAATGACTTTAGTTTTGTGTCATGTCCGTGATCTGCTTTTTTTCTACAAAATTAAACAACTGAATGAACATCCTCCGAGGCCGGTGATTCCATAATTTTTGCCAGGGGTTGTATATATGAGTTCTAGCTGCAACATTTCATTGTTACTTTGTTTGATTTTGTTGATATGGTCAAAGCAGATGGTCACCACACTGCTTGAGGTTTCTTCGTATACCTACGACTGTTATAAATGTGTGTATGTTTTCTTGTGATTTAACACTGTACAAATAAACTGAACTGAACTGATAAATATCAATGATTCCAAAATTACTTTTTGCCCCCAAAAAGTCTAAATTTTAAAGGAAAATTTGATGAATCATTTATAAGTGGTATTTTAAGAATGGCACTTGTTTGTTTATGGAATGAAACTCATATCAATGATTACAACTCAAATTATTATATTAAAGCTACAGTGTGTAGGAGTCAGCGACATCTAGTGGTGAGGTTGCAGATTGCATTATGCCACTTCAGCTTACAGTTTTGTTTCCTTTCACATTTTTGTCTCTTTGTGGACGGGGATTCATGCTGCTTTGCCTTCTCTTGTGATTAACAATATATGAGCCTTCATTTTACAAAATCAAGGATTCACAAACTTGGTAGCTTACACTAGTAGACAGTAGACTTCATTTTTCCTCAGTCTTATGGCTGCACTGCAGAATGCAAACGGTGGAGTAATCATGTCCCTTACTGTATCAACATGGTGGTGGAATAAATGCTACATTACATTTATGCTAATAAACGCCCCTAAATCCTGCACACTGTAGCTTTAATTTACTCTCCTTTGACATAATAATGTAAGACACAACCTACAGTATATGGGAACTATATCATGATGCTGCTGAATCCCGGCTCTGAGCGTTGCCATGCAGCGTTGTCTCGCGGGCAGTTGTGGTGACAAGCACAGGTCAGGATCACCATGATGGGCCTCTTGCCACTTTTGCCACTGGTACACTGGAAGTCCACCAGGGCGGTCTTGGTCCTGTGGGGAGTACAACAGCGGCCGTCTGTGCAGGAGCCGCAGTAACGAGGCTTGTAGGCCAGCAGGCTGGTGCAGTTCTTATAGGACAGATGGGTGGCGCTCTCGCTCCTCACCATCTTCTGGCACTTCATGCCTCTCTGTAGGATGAGAGGAATCATTTTGCTGTGTAAGGGTGATTCTTTAACTACGGGCCTTGTAAATGTAATTTCCACCACACCATTGCCTTACAATATAAAGCGCCTTGGGGCAACTGTTTGTTGTGATTTGGCGCTATATACATGTGCTCTGATGTCACTGTTTATCTCCATAGAAACTACCCAAACAATCTTTCATACAAACAGTTTAAAGGGACATTAGTGTTGTGGTGGAAATTATGGCAATAGTGTGGGACAACTACATTTTGTTTAAACAAATTACAACAGTTGTATGACATTGAATACCCCAATTATGTTTTTATGTTTTTTTATGTTTATGTTATTATTTTACTGATATTTTATTCAGAGATATTTTAAAACATTAGAAAAAACGTTTCTTTACCATTCATTTTTATCATTGAAGATCAAAAGTCTGGGTGTGGGACAAGCACAAAACAGCAATATTTGCATATAATGATGCTGAAAAAAGGTGAAAATGTCATCATAGACTACTAGAACAAATTTCTTAACACTTTCATTGTAAAGATAACTATAAAAGTGTGAAATTTCCCCTTTTTTCTGTTTTTCATACAATATGATCAAAGGACATAATAAGTGCCCGTAGTCTAAGAATCACCCGTAAATGTCTGTTGTTGATTTCTAAAATCAGGCTTTAGTTACATATTTTTGAGAGCTTTTTTTAATTTTCAATTTAAATACACTCTGATCATCCTTCTGTCATCCTTCACCTTGAAATCCACTGACGTTAACATAACAAAATGACATATTTTCATTAACTCTCCGGGTACATAGGGTTTAACATACGTTTAGTGTTGGCTGCACGTGGTGCTGCTGGTCGTCACACGGTCTGATCATGCACAGCCGGCTTTGCTTCACCATTTCACACTGGCGGTTCTTATTGGTCACTCTGGTGGACAAACCCATGCCGCAGGTCTGAGAGCAGGCGCTCCACTCTGTGGTCTGCTCAATACAGTTCAGGCTGGGGTCCCAGCCGTCAAAGCTCACAGCGTCCTCTTGTCGATACGCTGCAGGAAGACAGAGCGAAAGGAGCGTTAGTTCTGATGAACAATGGAAAAAAAGGGCCAACATTAAATATAAATGCAGTAAAACTGAAGGTGTAAGCATGTCATTAGAAGCTACACCCACTAACAAACACATTTCTAACTGGTAATTAAGCCGACTGTTGTCAGAGGACTTACTGTTCTCACCTGCATGTGTGTCTCATCAAAATATCTCCAAAACTAATGGAGGACGTTTAACCAAATTTTGCGCATTAGTGAAGTTCCACCCAAGAATGAACCCACTAGCTTTTCAGCTTCAGCATTGAAGGGTCAAAGTCACAGCACAAGCTCAAAATGTTTGCACAATACAAATAGACAGTGGAAAATATTTCCAAAGTTTATAACTCATAAATCCGAAGTGATAAACCCATGGGTACGCGTCAACATAAATAGGAAGTCATATGGGGGCTTTTAAAATATACTACTGCATTTGACCTTGAGGGACTTTTAAGGTCACAATCAAGGTTGTGCATGCTTTGATCATTTATAATTGTAAAATTGTGCCAGGTGGGCTCATGTTTACTATTAAATATGGATAGGAAGTCATAAGTGGCCTTGCAAAAATATACTATTTGCATTTACCTTGAGTAATCTTGGAGGTCACAGTCAAGGTCACTCCAGCTGTGGTCATTTATAGTGGCTGAATGCTGGGTTTGAATAAGAAATCTTATGTGGGTTTACAGCATTCAACTTCTCATCTGACACTGCGTGACCTTGAACATATTCAAGGTCAGACTCGGGTTGCTGTGATGAAATAAAATGTACGTTCCTCGCTGATACAATGTCCTTATAGTGATGGGTTTTGCACTCATTAGCGTGTCACTGTCTAGTTAACCTCCTGACAACTGCTGCAACTTTTAACCTGGTCAGAAACTCTGACAGGTCACAGAATTTGTTTTGACATCAGCTCACTGTGGTGGAGTTGAAGGATAAAGTTGCACAAATAATAAACCACTGGGGGTGGTATCATTTAGGTAGGCATTAAAGACATCATAAGAAAATCATTTATCTTCCTTTTACAGTCACAATCTTGGTCATAATTATAAGGACCCCCGTTTTTTACAAATAAAATTTTGTATATTTTCATGTAACTAGTTATGCAGGAGACAAAAGTTGCTCTATGCTCAGGCTGTCTAATCACAGCTACAGAAACCTATTCTATAACTCCTTTAGAGTTGTCACAAGTGTCTTGGTGGCTTCCCTCACCGGTCTTCTTGCACGGACACTCAGTTTTTGAAAACTACCTACTCCAGACAGATTTACATACAGGACTGTACTGTTTGTATTTCTTCTTGATTTATGTCAGTGAAGTCAAAGATATATTCAGTGACTTGGAAAGGTTCATGTATCCATCTCCTCATTTGTCTACAAAAACAAAACAAACAAACAAATAAAACTTCTGTAAAAGTGATTTATTGTAAATTCCTCAAAGTGCCCCTATAACTATATGCACAGTGAGAATTTTTTTCAATTTCACTTTGAAATCATTCTCTGTTGTTGCTGATGTTGTTGATGCTGTTGATGATAATTCAATAACTTCTGATATTTTGTAAAAAAAAAAAAAAAAAAAAAAAAAAAATTGTTTCACTGATTTGTTTCTGAATAAATTTAAAATTCTGTTACACTCAGGTGTGACCATAATTCTGACCATGATTGCACACATTTGGTGTTTCAGTCCTACAGCTCTATGACAGTGCACGCAGAAAATCTCCCACTATGACCAGAATGATTTATGCAAAGACCTGCATATTAACCTTTCACAGTGATTTGTGTTTACATCTCAATGTATTTCCCCGTCTGCTCACCTGCCATGGCGTAGCCACCCAGTGTGCGGGTCCCACCCTGAGGCCCACACACCCACTTTTCACAGCATTCTCCAGGTACTTGGATCCTTCGTGGGATGGGGCAGTCCGGTCCCGGCAACATCACGTCCAAGTTGCAGCGCGGCACGCAAGCGATCTGCCCATTTCTGCATACACACTGATATTTACAGCTGGGGAAGAAGGTTTGGCCATTCTGATAGACAGAACCTTCCAAAACGCAGACCTGTCCCACCTGAGCTGTAGGAGACAGAGTGCAGATGAACAGCCTATCTGGGTTATACAGATCAACGGATTTTAACTACAAAAACACTTAGTGGCTATGCTTCTTAGATTGGGTTTAACTAAATGTGACGTAGCTTTACTGTTAAATGTCTGATTGTCCTGCACAGTATGACATGATGCACACCTGCAGGTCTTTAAATAAAAAATGAGACTGCAAATGTTTATGTGAATCATCACCAAAAACATGTGACCCACCGACACAGATCCCCGCCCTCTTGTGGACGTCAGCTGTGTTATCACACTGCAGGCCTTTCCGGGAGTCACAGGGGTTGGCGTGAGAGCACATCTGTCCTTTCTGACGGGCACACACCAGGCAGCAGGCGCAGTCATCCAGGATCAGCGGCACACCGGGGAGACACATGGGAGGTTCCTCAGGGCACTGGCACCTCTGAGGACACACGTGGGATGTGGCAAGTGTAAATACCTGGAATCAAAAAAACAAAAACGAAAAGGTTGTTACAGTGATGGGCCTCCCTCAGAACGTTCCCCACAGCAACCAAACAGAATAACCTGCAAGACACAAAACTTCTAAAATGTTTAACAGTGAGTGTAGTTCACCTATTCAGAAGACAGAATTTGATTTATAGAAAGCACATGATTTAGAATGGTTACAAAATAATGTGTTCATGAAAAGTCTTTATGCAGGTTTTAACTTTTAACTTTTAATTAAACAAGCCAAGTCATCTGATCTGGGATCAGAAGTCTAAACACAGCGACACTACAAATCACTTCCACGTTGATGGTTTACATACCTGTGTCAAAAAGCAGAGGAGAAAAACGGCTCTTTGTGACATGCCGATCGTCTTCATGTTCGGTAGAAACGGTGTTTGCTCGTCTTTCCTTCAGGTTACATGGAGCTGATTTGGGTCACGGCGAAAAGTTTCCCTTCTCTTTTGTGGGTGGTGTTGCAGGCAGTTGTAGTCTCCGTGTCGCACTGGCTGCAGGTTTGAAGAAAAGCAGCTTTTTATAGCAGGGCTGTCCTGCTGGCACCATGACGACAAACGTGAAGGAATGCTGTAAAGATCACCAAGACTGTTGAATGAAGAAGAGAGCCACATTGCACTTTGTGAAAAGTCATTTCATCCCAAGCTACATATTGCATGTTTTGATTTTACTCATTTAATTATTCATAAATTCTCCTACTGGAACACTTTCTTCTCCGACCCTTGTTTTTCTTCTCTCCCCCCACTTCAGTTTGCTCATGTTATAGCAGGGAACCTGGGTGTTCTCATAAGTCCCATGGTGACCTTTGACCTTTCCCCGTGACCACCTACCTAAGAGGCCACAGTTGAAAACCGCTTTATTCCCTGAAGGATTCTTACTTGCTTCAGTGGGATCGGACAAAGCAGTCAAAACATAGTTCTGCTTTTATTATTTTTATTTACAACTCTGATTCCAATGAAGTTGGGACGTTGTGTAAAATGTAAATAAAAACAGAATACAATGATTTGCAAATCCTCTTCAACCTTTAACACGTGCAGAATGTGGCTTGTTATTGTCTTGCTAAAATAAGCAGGGACATCCCTGAAAAAGGCGTTGCTTGGATGGCAGCATGTGTTGCTCCAAAACCTGGATGTACCTTTCAGCATTGATGGTGCCATCACAGATGTGTAAGTTGCCCATGCCATGGGCACTAACACACCCCCATACCATCACAGATGCTGGCATTTGAACTTTGCGCTGGTAACGATCTGGATGGTCTTTTTCCTCTTTTGTCTGGAGAACACGACGTCCATGATTTCCAAAAACAATGTGAAATGTGGACTCATCAGACCACAGCACACTTTTCCACTTTGCGTCTATCCATTTCAAATGAGCTCAGGCCCAGAGAAAGTGGCGGCGTTTCTGGATGTTATTGATGTATGGCTTTTGCTTTGCATGGTAGAGTTTTAACTTGCACTTGTAGATGTAGCGACAAACTGGGTTAACTGACAATGGTTTTCTGAAGTGTTCCTGAGCCTATGCAGTAAGATCCTTTACACAATGATGTTGGTTTTTAATGCAGTGCCGCCTGAGGGATCGAAGGTCACGGGCATTCAATGTTGGTTCAGCCTTGCTGCTTACATGATTTACAAGATTTCTCTGAATCTTCTGATTATATTATGGACTGTAGATGATGGAATCCCTAAATTCCTTGCAATTGAACATTGAGAAACATTGTTCTTAAACTGTTGGATTATTTTTTCACGCAGTTGTTCACAAAGTGGTGATCCTCACCCCATCTTTGCTTGTGAACAGCTGAGCCTTTTGGGGATGCTCCTTTTATACCCAATCATGACACTCACTTGTTTCCAGTTAACCTGTTCACCTGTGGAATGTTCCAAACAGGTGTTCTTTGAGCATTCATCAACTTTCCCAGTCTTTGGTTGCTCCATCCCAGCTTTTTTGAAATGTGTTGCATGCATCCATTTCAAAATGAGCAAATATTTGCACAAAACAATAAAGTTTATCAGTTTGAACATTAAATATCTTGTCTTTGTGGTGTATTCAATTGAATATAGGTTGAAGAGGATTTTCAAATCATTGTATTCTGTTTTTATTTACATTTTACACAACGTCCCAACTTCATTGGAATTGGGGTTGTATTCATTTATTTATTTTTCAGCAGTGTGGATTCAGTCTATACCTAAAATCTACTGGTTCTATCATCAGAATGCAATCCAAAAGTTGAAGGTAAGGTGTCTAAAAATGTGTGCCTGTGTGGTTTTCAAACCTGTTGCACGTAATTAGATTACATCGGATAGATATAAGCTGACAGCACATCACCAAACTCACAGGTACACTCAGAGTGTAAACCCTCCACCTCTGCAATCTGACAGCTCTCCAACTTTTATTCGTTAGGCAAGCCTGAAGACTAAAGGTCAGGTTGATATGGGTTCATGCGTTGGTGCAGGGAGTTGCACCAAAATATGGAACCATCCTGGATCCTGTCCGGCAGCCACCCCAGCAGACTACTAGTCCATCTCCACACCCAGAAAGTAGCCATCGATCTCGCACAGCCAGGTGATATGTGGAGGGTCCCCTTGACCATGTCTTGTTTCTGGTGTCCTCAACACTGAGGGACCAGCATGCTGGATCATAGGCAACACACGACCACAGTGTTACAGGTGATGCTCCCTCACAATGCAACTAGTAAATCTCATCTGAGTCCTCTCGGATAATTGCTCATTTGGCAAGAAGTAATTTCAGCAGATTCTCCAGAGAGACTGAGTGCCAAAGACATCTAATCATCACATTAGGTCACTGGTTAGCATCCAAGTCTCACAAGCATACAGTAAAATTAGAAGCACAAAGACCATGAGCAGCTTGGTGTTTATTCTCCTGCGAAGACATCAGCATCACAAAGTGCTTCTGTCCAGCGACCTCATGATCAAATACATCTCTCAAAAAGTTTGACATTTTCATTGTATACAGATACATTTCTCATGGCCAAGTTCAGAAAGTCAATGAAATGAAAGCCTGGATCTCAGTTTTGATCCAGGACAATAACAAATCCAGACTCTGGTAATCCTCACTCATCTTTTCAAGTGCAGCAATCAAGGCTTTTGATGATTCTACAAACATCACAGCATCATCAACAAAGTCTGTGAAGTTTTCCTCACCAACGAAGACACCCTAGTCACCGGACTCCTTGACTTTACCCAACTACCAGTCCAAGTAACCATTTGAGCAGAGAAGTACACTTCACTCACCAGGAAGAATTCAACAACTCTGCCTTGCTATGAGGATCAGGAACTTATTGAGGAGCCCATGAATTGATGTCCAGCAAAGCAGCCTGATCTGACTCAGAGGTTTTGCACAACTCAACATCGGCTGCAAAGAAGCCTCATCAACATTCATGCTTGCATTCAGTGACTACTTGCAGAGCCATGATGTGGTTGATGGTTGACTTCATGGACATGATAGCAGAATGTTCTGGCCACTGATCAGCAACTAATAGCAACTTGACTTTCTGCAGAGTCAAGGTACTCAATCTCTGGATAATCCTTGGGTATTGCTGGAATGACTTTTTTGCAAAGTCAAGGTGCACTGAGCCATTTTCACCATGATTGCCAGATCCGTGGGGATGGGCACAGTCCTCGGTACCAGCTCTGTATTGTGAACAGTCATAACGAGCGATGATTGTTCCCTCTGGGACAGTCAACAGTCAGCCCATGAAGCTTTTGTGAGAAAAATATCATAGAGTTGGTTATAGTGAAGCTAGAGTGTACACTCCCTCTATACCGCTAAAGTAATGCTGCTGTGCCTACATGGGGGCATGGCGGCCAATATCAAAGTGGGCAAAACGGACACAAAGTACCCGGATGTGCAATATAGGGTGCATGTTGAGTGAATACAGAAGTACCAAGGACAGTCTCTACAATGGGTTTACATGGACCATAAAAGCCATACCTACCTGTTTTTGGTTCGCTTTTTAATTGAAATAATATCATTAATTAAATTAGAATAAAAAGAGTTCAAATTTTGGTACCTTCGTGGCAGACATAGTGGGGCTTCGGGATCATAACACACTTGTGACTCGATCATCGCTAAACACAGCACGCGGTGCATTATGCAATGTAAATACATCCATGGATAAATTCTTGTGATATCATTGTCTCAAGATCCTAACAACATGAAATTTCCAGCTTGGCACAAAATAATGCTCACTGCACATACTGGAGTTGACCATGGGATTAAAGAGCATGAATGCATGCATGCATTTAAGTAAAATCTACACAGAGTATAACTTGGTTGGTTGCAATATAGAAAAAAGAAATGTTAATCCCTCATTACCGGAGGTTGCAACAGTCGATGCAGGCAAATGAATATGTCATTTTGGATGATATTTTCCTTCTGAAAACAAGAAAGCACAATCACACTGTGTCACTTATAGCACTGAACTGTGCAGTAAACAGTCAATTCAAACATCGCTTTTTTGCCCTCTTTGATAATGGCAGTGCATACTCTTTGACGGCACATGGTCAAGCGTGACTCTGCCCTCTAGCTTTGCCATTTGGTTGCAAAGCCGTGACGTAACGCGTCACATGATAAATCTCTTTCCGGACCCAAAAAAACTGCGCACGTGGATTTCTCTACAGCGATGGCTGAGCCGGTCCCTTTGTTTACGTTGACAATCTTCTTTTCTTGTCCACCAGAACGGGTTAAAAAAGGCTTGAATTTGTTGGATTCTGGTCAGGTGATGTCTGTAAATGTTGCAAATGGCACAGGATGCTGGCTGCCATTAAACACCACAGAAGACGAGAGGGTGTTACTGTTACATATATGTCGGAGCGCATTTCTGCCTTCGCAAAATGCCTCAAGAAAGCACAAAAATGCATAAAAGTACTTACTTTAATCATAATTGTTGTCAGTCTGACTAAATCGTCGGACTCTGACCGACTGATTAGGCAGCTAATTTAATTTTCCACAGCAGAGCATGCGCGAGGGTGCGTTTGTGTAATAACACAGGACCGCATATTTCTGCATTCACAAAATGCCTCAAAAAGTGCATAAAAGTACTTACTTTTGTCATATTTGTTGTCAGTCTGGGTAAATAGTCGGAATAATGTCATTTCCTCAGCAGAGCGTTGGCGAGACAAAAACAAACGTGTTTTCGACATGGTTAAGTGGTCAGAGCTGTTATCTCCGACCACCAGCTCACTCCGGCACAATGCGAACTGATTAACAAATAATTTATAGATTCTTAACGATACTCGTCCCACTTGCACAGTGAAAAAAGAGAATGTTTGAACCAACTTAAAAAGTGTTACAAATTGTAAAAACCTGAATGAATTAAGTTGTTTGAACTTGAAAATTAAATCAACTCTATCTTACAAACTTAAGTTCAAACAACTTAATTCATTCAGGTTTTTACAAATTGTAACACTTTTTTAAGTTGGTTCAAACAGTCTCTTTTTTCAGTGCAAGCACTGATCTAAATTAAATACTTTTGTGAAGGTGACATTATCTGTTGGGTCCACTTGGCAGTAACATGTCTAATATAGTCGTGTTTATGTACCTTATCAGCTGTAGCCATCTACTTTTTTCTTTGCCATTAGTCGGAAACCTATAGAAAGACAAATCCAGCAAAGTTTCAGGTCGATTGGTGCACATGGGCACACAACACTGTGGCATTCTTTCACTGTTTACACTGTGCCACCAGATCCAACAAGTGCAGAGAAAAACACATGTTTTCTTTGTTTGGGTCTGGAAGGAGATTTATCACGTGACGCGTTACGTCAGACTTTGCAACCGAATATCCAACTCTATAGAAAATATATTTCAACAAAGATAATGCTATGAATGAATGAACTGCCTACACATTGTCCTTGTGTCTCTACACTGTGACTAAAGTGAAAGGAAGAGATTGAGGATGAGAAGAGAGAATGATGGAGTGCCTGACACTGTGCCATGGATGCAGACGGGATGTTTCTTCAACTGAATGCTTGCCAGTCACTTTTGTTTCCTGTCCTCAGTGGAGGTGCGTGGCAGCACCACTGGTTGCTGAAATATTGCATTATTCTAACCGGCACAGCTACTCCAGCGGCAGCAAATTCTTCAACACTACTATAAATAGATGTATGACACAATCCTTTCTAAACAAAAATGGATCTCATAGCAACCGTCTTTTATACAGTTTGCCAGCCTGTAGGTGTCATCTATGCTGTAGGGCTTTGATCCTTCTCCCAAGTGGTTGGGCCACACAGTCGATATTGCCTTTTGAGAACTCACAATGATACGCTGTGGTTTTACACGACCGTTACAACATCATTAATGTTTGAGCAAAAAAATCAGAGGTAACATTTGTGGCCAGGAGTGTGTGTGGCGCTATAAGTTTCAGCATCTTTGTGTTTTGGCTTTACTACAATGTGGAGGAGGTGGTTTTGTGGCGCGGGAGGTAACCAGGATTCAATTACAGGTAGGTCCACAGGACACTACCTGTCTGTCAGTGGACGTCACTTCATCTTTGTCCCAGTTTACCCAGTTGAAAATAGATACCAGCTTTGGCTGAGGAATGACCTGCGGTGGACAAGTGCTGGGTCCATCTGCTTCATGCTACAGAAACCAGAGATATAGTGAGCCCCAGTCTGATAGGACACAGGTCCTGGGAAGAATTTAGAGAATTTAGTCTCTCAACTGCAACACGTTTGGACTATATTTTTTTATAGCACTTTCACAGTCAAAGTGTTTTACAGCAATGCCTCACATTCACCCCATTCACACACAAAACAGTGTCAGGGTACTGCTATGCAAAGCGTTTAAGTGTGCACCAGGAGCAACTTGGGTATTAAGAACCTTGCCCAAGGACCCTTAGTGATTTGAAACTAGAATCCTCTGGTCACAAACTCATCACTATAACCACTTGACCATCACCTCCCCAAACTTTGAATTCATTCTTGAGTCAAAGATTAATTTTGGTGAAGGGAACTGAGGTGATGAGAAGGTGATGTGTAGGCACTGTGTCAACAAGAGGGATGTGGAAGAGGAGACGTTGGATTTTGCAAAAAGGGTAAAAATGGCTGTATTGAATACAAACTTTAAGAAGACAGAGTAGAATATGGTGACATAACAGAGGAGAAAGGTGCTCACAGGTGGGCTGTGTCCTACCTCGAAGAGATCGGAGACCAAGGTGGCAGTAGGGGCAAGTGCAGCAAGACAGCGTGGACGGTGGTTTGTAGGGACTGAAGGTGAAGAAGAGTAAGAGATTGAGGGTTGGACTAAGGATCAGATGATGGAAGTTGAAGGAGGAAATTCAGCGAGAAGAAGAGGCACACACTGGATGGAGGTGAAGAGATGCTGAACAACTGAACAACTACTTTAGAGGTCATAAGAAAGACAGCTAGTAGGTTTGTGGGTTTATACCTGGAGAGAGGAATGAAGACAAGAAGACTTGGTGGTGTTATGATGAAGTACACCAGCAGTGGAGTTTTTAGGCAGACTTTTTAACAAAATCCTTGAAAATGAGAGGTTTATGAAGAGTGCTGGTCCAGTTTTAAAGAATACCAGCACAGAGCTGCAGACATAATGTTGTTCAAATACAGCATGAAGTTATGGAAAGGAATAGTGGAAGCCAGGCTGATAGGAGAGGGAAAGATCTGTGAGTAAAAATATGGTTTATCCCGAGAAAGAGTATTATAAATGCAATTTCCTTTGAAAGTTCTGATACAGTATATAGTATATAAGCATAGAGATGACTAGAAGTATTTGTATCAGGTGTTTGTGGATGTAAAAAAAGTTTGTGTCAGGGTACCAGTATTGTATGAAGAGGGTGGCAATGTCCAACTCCTCATCTGCGTCGTTACACCTGGGTAACAGATCAAGTACAGCACTGCCTGTTGGGGTGAAATACGGTGGGGACCTTGTGTGCCCTTTGGCCACTATGGTAACCATGAAGGCTCACTGGGAATCCTGAACACAAAACAGCTAACAGGGCCCTGGTGAAAGAAGAAGTCCCTAATGGCAAAGTAATGCAATGTAACCCAAAGGCTGTGAAGGGTGATGAAGGCTGCAGCAGGTCCTCAAACCTCAATCATCTGGAATTTCCCAACCATCGGACCAGGCAAAGTATCTGTCAAGGATTGTGTGTTTGTTGGTGTGCAATAACATTGCCACATTAAACAAACCTACACACAGGCATCTCTAGATCAACCCTGGAGGTAGACTGTCTCCATGTCCACATCCCTTCTGGTAATCAATCAAGACATGATCTTCCTTGCTATCAAGGGATTGCCACAATGGCGACTGTATGAAGAAATCAATAGTGGCAGAAAAGTATGTGAAGGTGGTGCAGGACATGTGTGAGGACAGTGTGACAGTGGTGAGGTGTGCGGTAGGAATGATGGGTGTCTTCAAGATGGAGGTGAGAGCATCAAGGATTGTGTCTGAGCCATTTCTTGTTTGCAGTGGAGATGGGCAGGAGAAGAGATAACAGACAGGAGTCTTCATGGACTATGATGTTCAGTGTTTTGAAATGACTAATTGTGTAAAAAAAAGTATCTCAGCCTTTAAGTGATCTGTCAGGATTTTTTTTTTTTTTTTGTATTTTGGAAAGTTAAACAGTCTTTATTCTACAGGGAGTTGTAGAATAAATGCACATGATAAATACATTTAATTGGTGATGTGGTTCCCTAACGGTCCAAGATATGAATCGAAGGGTTATGTTGCTAAGGGTCCTTTTCACAGTTTTTCCATTCTTTGCTGTGCATTTGAAAGTTATACATTTATTCAAGATCCAACCTTACATTTACATACACCATGCAGCCGTTTAATGAGCTCAATGCAACATTAAAACAAACAGAATAATGACGTTACTTATCATGTTAAAGCTAAACATGCAGTAAATCTTGTATTTACTTCTGCTCTACTGCTGATGAAATGAAACAGATCATTATTACCTTTCGATAAACTGACACTTTATACTTTTATTTCAGAAGATGCAACAGTTAGGATTGTTAAGCGCACACTGACTTGATGTTGCTAAATATGACATCTTGGACTGAAAGATTCCTGACAGGATTAAAATCTTCCCAAAAATGCAATATTTAGATCATCGCTTGTGCATTTTGGAAAATATTTTTGGTATTAGAAGTTATTTGGTCAGAGGGGTTGTATTATTTTATACTTTTGGTCTTTTAGTTGTTTCTACTGATATTTATTGAAAGAAATATTGTGTTTCTTTGTTGTAATAACTCACATGCAACAACATCCAACACCTGATACCCAGCTGAGACCGGCTGTTTGTGGATCTAAACAGTTATAAACAGACATGCACATTTGGCTTTCACCATGTACTGGAATCTCAGTCGGAGAGTGATGTCATTACAGGCACATAGTCTTGTTAGTAATAACCGCCTGAGCATTACGTACACAGGAATTGTAACGTTAGAATAGCTTCTTTGCATTATAACATCATTTTTATACTTTTTGAGCTTGTGTTGCATTCATATTTGCTAAGCTTCTGATTTAACCCTTATGTTTTACGTCTTATAAAATAATAAAATCCAAGTAGAGTAAGTAGCTTTTATACAGTACAACTTTTTTCATAAAATATTAAAGGGGAGCTCTGACATTTTTCAACCTGCTGCACGTTTGGTGATTAAAACGGCCGCCGTTTTTCTCTTTTCTGCAAATATATGTACTTATGTCTCCATATACATTTCTACACGCTTTTTCTTGTTCCCCCCTTTTTAATATTATTATATTTAAGTAAATATTGGAGGAGTGGGGTACAATTAGTTATATCTAACAGCTAACATTAGCTTATCTAGCTGGCCTTAGCAACATTCATCATAGCTTACAAAATAGTTGGTTCTTTTGTGTTTGATAACCCACATTAATTCATACTTTTGCCCACATTTGTTTTATATGTATTTGTTAATACTGTTACTGTAGGTTTAACCACGCTATTATACTTTACACACTAATTACCGTTTTTGTTTATCGTGTTAGCTTGCTGGGTATGGTTGGCTTATTCACGGGTAATTTAGCTCTTCTACCACAACTAGCTTATTTTTACCATTTACAATTCTATTTTACATGGTGTAGATTTTTAATGATTCATCAGTTTATGTGTTCCTCTAAAGACATCAACATATAGTACCTAAGTTCTTAGGTTTCCATTTGATAGCATAACGATTATACTTTTTATTTTCCTATAGTATGCTAACAGTTACTTTAGATAGATACTGTACCAGTACACTCACACACACAGCTTCTGCTTCTACAGCTTAGCCTATTAACTATATTTGATTTCACTACTAGTCTACATACCAATTACCTTTACTACAATCTTCTCCTGTGATGTCTTATCCTTCTTATGTCTTATTACTTATTATATTATATATACCTTTTTCTTGAGCTGCTTGGGTGGGTAGGGAGAGTTCCCATGGGATAAAAAAGCTTTTTAACCTACCATCCCTGGTTCTCAAGACCAGGCACCTAAGTGGCTCTACTCTACTCTTTTCTACTCTCCTATTTTACTCTTCCTTTTTAGATATTTAGATATACATTTGTATACTGGCATAGTTCCACCTTAGCATTGGAATATAATATATAAGATATACCTTAATGAATTTTCATGAGATGTTTTGGGGGTAATTTTTTTTAATACTTGGAATAACAATCACTGTAATTACTTCAGTATTGATTTAGAATACAAACACATCTTAGGTTAATCAGTTTATAGTGTAATTGCATGCAGCAAGCTAAAAACAGAGTAAGGTGCTTCTTTTTTTTAGTGAAAGCGCGAAAATGTCAAAAGTGTCTGGGAGCATGAAGAGGGTCCCTATATGGAGGTAAATATGAACATGGGGGAGGTAATGGTCTAGTGGTTAAGGCATTTGGCTTGAGGCCAGAAGATCCTCGGTTCAAATCCCAGCCTGACTGGAAAATCACTAATGGCCCTTGAGCAAGGTCTTTAATCCCCTTATTGCTCCTGGTGTGTGGTGAGTACCTTGTATGGCAGCACCCTCACATTGGGGGTGAATGTGAGGCATTATTGTAAAGCGCTTTGAGTGTCTGATGCAGATAGAAAAGCGCTATATAAATGCAGTCCATTTACCATTTCACATATTTACCTTACTAAATCCGAATTAATTTAAAAATAATACAGTTAGTTACCTTAGCCTCATTTGGTAGTGTGGATCTCCACTAAGTCATTATAGGTTGATTGCTGATGGGGAGGTTGGCAGGACTTGACTCGACTTGTAATGACTTCGTGGAGAACAGCTAAATCATTACGAGTTCCTCTTTAGGGTTTAAAAAATGACAATGCAGAATGTAAAGAGATCAAAATCACCAGATATTAGGGTTTGTTCACTCAGTGATCCTACAAATATTTTATTTTTTTGGAATGATCCCAGATGGCAAAAATGGCATTTCTTTTGGTGAAAATATTATTGTAGCTTTCCAGATAGTTAAACTGGTGTGCAGTCTTTCGGCACATAACCTCCCAGACTTCACTGGCTTACACATCACACTGAGTGCAAAGAATTTTAATCACTGCTGCTTCTTGGTTGCTGCTGGACATAAAATGTAAATGTCAGTTTAATGGACTTTGCCACCAGGGACATGAAGTCTCACAGATGTTACTAAAAGGCGATTGGTGTTCTCAGTCTTTGGATAACTAAAGGAAGACTCAAGAGCTCCAAACTGGGAAACAAGTTTGTCGGTATGCAACAATCGAATAAACTGATTGGGGGGGGGCTGAACACATGCTTTTAGGTGCTGAGTGTCTGTCACTGTAAGCTTATGCTTCCTGACATATATGTCAGTTTTAGTCCGCTGCAACTTCACCGTGCTGCTTGTAGTTACAACTTGCTGGCAAGTGGCAGTCAAACAGTGGGTTAGACAGCTTGGGAGGCCACCACAAATCTCTCACACAAGGTTTATTTGCTGTACGCTGCTGTATGTGAGCTGTATAAAACCCAGAGGGAGCTCCGGCCTCTCACGGTATGAATTTTCCATTAATAACAGGTGTGCTACATGGAAAAGTCTGGATTTCAAGAGGATGTCAGAGTACAGGCCTGATGATTTACCTCCACCCAACAATAGAGGACAGCCTCCTGCCTGTTTGTCTATGTACAGTGCATCTGGAAAGTATTCACAGCGATTCACTTTTTCCACATTTTAGTTATGTTACAGCCTTATTCCAAAATAGAGGTAATCAATTTTTCCCCCTCAAATTTCTACTCACAGAACCCCATAATGACAACATGAAAAAAAGTTTATTGAAATTATTACAAATTTATTACAAATAAAAAACTAAGCAATCACATGTACATAAGTATTGACATCCTTTGCTCAATACTTTGTTGATGCACTTTTGGCAGCAATTACAGTTTCAAGTCTTCTTGAATATGACGCCACAAGCTTGGTGCACCTATCTTTGGGCAGTTTTGCCCATTCCTCTTTGCAGCACCTCTCAAGCTGCATCAGGTTGGATGGGGAGTGTCAGTGCACAGCCATTTTCAGATCTCTCCAGAGATGTTCAATCGGATTCAGGTCTGGGTTCTGGCTGGGCCACTCAAGGACATTCACAGAGTTGTTCTGAAGCCACTCCTTTGATATCTTGGCTGTGTGCTTAGGGTCATTGTCCTGCTGAAAGATGAACAGCTACCCCAGTCTGAGGTCAAGAGCGCTCTAGAGCAGGTTTTCATCCAGGATGTCTCTGTACATTGCTGTATTCATCTTTCCCTTAATCCTGACTAGTCTCCCAGTTCCTGCCACTGAAAAACATCCTCACAGCATGATAGTGCCACCACCATGCTTCACTGTAGGGATGGAGCTGGTTTCCGCCAAACATGACGCCTGGCATTCACACCAAAGAGTTCAATCTTTGTCTCATCAGACCAGAGAATTTTGTTTCTCATGGTCTGAGAGTCTTTCAGGTGCCTTTTGTTAAACTCCAGGTGGGCTGCCAGGTGCCTTTTACTAAGGAGTGGCTTACGTCTGGCCACTCTACCATACAGGCCTGAGTGGTGGTTTGCTACAGAGATGGTTGTCCTTCTGGAAGGTTCTCCTTTCTCCCCAGAGGAATGCTGCAGCTCTGACAGAGTCACCATCGGGTTCTTGGTCACCTCCCAAACTAAGGCCCTTGTTAGATAATATCTGTGCTAATTCATTGTGCTTGTCTGTGTTATCTGTTTGAAAGTTTTGAAACCTGGTTTAAAGTGTAAATATATGAGTTAAGCTTCACTTCCATCATGTGTAAGTTCCAGATACAGGGAGAGCTCCCCCTGTTGGCGAGAGCCAGTAACATTAGAAATGTGAGACTAAACCACACCTACTGTAAACGCCCCATGGTATAAAAGTGTTGCGCAAGTCACAGTCATGGTCTTTTCACAAGATGGACGATGTCTGTGAGAGGCCCAGGCCTGACTTCCACGTGAACTTCAATAAATTCAAAATGAGAAATATAGTGGTTTGGTTTTTGGTAATTGGCAGAATCTTACATAAAAGAACAGGGGGAAATTACACCATTCTCCACCGATTAGACAATCAGCTCTATGAAGAGTCCTGGTGGGTCCCAACTTCTTCCATTTATGGATGATGGAGGCCACTGTGCTCATTTTGACCTTCAAAGCAGCAGAAATGTTTCTGTACTCTTCCCCAGATTTGTGCCTCCAGACAATCCTGTCTCAGAGGTCTACAGACAATTCCTTTGACTTCATTGTTGGTTTGTGCTCTGACATGAACTGTCAACTGTGGGACCTTATATGTAGACTGGTGTGTGTCTTTCCCAGTGTTGTATAGTAACAAAGTAAAAATAATTGACTGCTGTAAGTACGTTTTGGGAGACTTTGTACTTTACTTGAGTTTTTTTAAATTCAGCTTACTTTCACTTTTACTTCACTACATTTCCGACCTTAATTGCATATTTCTACTCCAATACATTTTCTATGCGCCATGCCGTTACTCGTTACAAAAAAAACCCCAAAACAAAACAAAAAAAACACAAACACACACAAAAAAAGTTGTGTTTTCACCCAGAGACACCACTGGTTACTAGTGACTGCAACGAAGTCAGGCCGATTTGTGATGAGGCATGTCCGATAGGCTTTTTGCAGTTGTGCACTTGTGGGGTGTATGTCAGGAAAATGATAATTTCTCTGCATTGATTAAAGACCTGCAGCGGATCTGTAATCAACTTTTCTGCAGCGCGGCTTTGCTATGAACCTTGAACCAATCGAAGCAGTCATTCGCAGGTCAAAGCAGTGCTTTGATCTACGATTTGTGGATTTTATTTCGCTTTATCCTAATTTTTTCCCGCTAAAACCCTAAAGAGCATATGTCTGTGAGTAATATTTAATATTTTTATGTTAAACCGACCTGTTATGGTCTTCTGAAACAGTTGATAGATGTATTCTATAACTTAAAAACGGGACCCATGCTAATGCGTTAGCATGTCTATGGCGTTTTCAATATTAAAGTTAGCATTAAGCTGTTCGCATCAGCACGTTTGTGTTGATTTGTTTTCTGTATAATTAATGGCTCAGTGTTCGTTGTCGTAAAAGAGTCAAATTGTATTTTTTTAAATGTATTTTTATTCATATATTAATAATAGCAACAACAATAATAGTCTACATAATAGACAATAATAGTCAATAATAATAGACTAATAATGTTACAATACAATTTTAGAGAAAGAGACAAAAAGAACCTAATGAAACAAAACAACAGAAAAGATAAAACCATGTAACAATGAAAATAAATAAATACATATAGAAATAAATAACTGTTTCCTGTGAACACCTAGTGAGTAGCCTACTCTCGTTTAGGTTTTGAAACCTTGTTTCTGTTTTTGTGTGATGTGCACAATTTTCAGTATTTTGACTAATACTACCAGTCATTTACAAGCCTAGATAAACTTTTATTAAAAAAAAAAAAATCAGTCCGTTTTTTATTATTAACATTTACTTGTACTTTTACTTTCAATACTTGAGCACATTTAGTTGTACATTACTTGTCATACTTAAGTACAATAAATACTAGATACTAGCATTTCAATCAGTGACTTGAACTTCTACCAAAGTCATTTTTTAATGGGTATCTGTACTTTTACTTAAGTGTGATTTTCCGGTACTTTATACAACACTGGTCTTTCCAAATCATGTCCAATCAACTGAATTTGTTCCATGTGGACCCTGATTAAGCTGCAGAAACATCTCAATGATGATCAGTGGAAACAGGATGCACCTGAACTCAGTTTTGAGCTTCATTTATTTTTAATGAATTTGCAAAAATCTAAAAAAAAAAACCAACCCACAAACAAAATTTTTTTTTAACCATTACGGGGTATTGTGTGTATAATTTTGAGGAAAAAAAAGAGACTTTCATCCATTTTGGAATAAGGCTACAAAGTGTGGAAAAAGTGAAGAGCTGTGAATACTTTCCAGATGACGCTGCACATGAAACTCAAAAAGTATCCAAAATATAAATATAAAACTTTTAGGCCATCGGATGATGCCAGATACTGTGGGTGGAAATTAAGTTTCATTTGCCAGGTGAGCAAACCAACAACAACAACAAAACACTTGTTTTAGGATAATTTGAGGGTGTTCTTTCCAGAAATATAGTTTTCTGGAGAGCAAATTTGCATATTAATTGCCTATCAATCAAGGTGTAATTAGGTAGTAATGACCAGGAAAAATAAATGGTATCTGTCAATCCAAACTATATGTTACATGTTGAAAATCTGTATTTTTTCTGGTACTAATTATTTTTGTGTCCATAGTAGTAGTTTGAATAGCAGTAGTAGTTTTCATAGTAGTAGTTTGAAGCGAAACGTCCTCGCGTCAAGCAACCCAGTCCAGTCGAAGATTCAAGCTTCTCTACTATGGAAACCACCTGGACAACTAAGAGCCTACACAGAAACATATTTTAGTGTCACTACTCTGTTATGTAAATCCAAATTTGAATATATTTGAATATGAATTAAATCCAAATCAATTTGCTAAGTAATTGTCTGTTTTATTGTCTGAATTAAATCCTAAATAAAGATATCAATAATATTATATGTTAGATAATAAAGATTTTATGTAACAGATTTTATGGAAATATCATCCAGGTTCAAATTTGATATTTCTTCACTGAACTCTCATGCAGATGAAAGTTTCAGTCTCTATTTTTCACTGATTAATTTTTTTTTAACCTGCTTCACTGTCTATTTTGCACACAGGTGAAAATCTCCAGATCTCAGTTACGTACAGTAATAATGCTTACAACTTCAGTGCTCCAGCATAGATCGAGCGATCGATCGATAGGTATTATAGCATTATAATAAAACTTGCAATGTATTTTTCCAGGCGAAGAATGTGTTTGACTACGACAATCTATGTGAGATTTAGATGTCAAACTAAAGTTCATCTTTTCAGACCTCATCCCATGGCCTACTTTGTTTTTGTTCCCATTTTTCATGCACTGAAGTAAAAGCTTAGTTAAATTTTGTTGACTTGTTGAATTGTTGTTGAATTTTTGACTTTAGACTGGCCTTTTATTGTGACCAGTCTAAGGAACAGCTGTGCAATAGTCATGCAGTTTAATCAGCATCTTGATGTGTGACACTGACCAGGTATGGATAATCTTGGTAAAGGTGAAGTGCCTCCAAATACAGATCTTTAAAACATTGAAAAAAAATTTGAGGAAAATAAACCTTTTGTGTATATAGAATTAGTCTTAGATCTACTTCAACTCATGAAAAATGGGAGAATGGGAATACAAGTGAAAGGCCCTGTAGGTAAGATGCAAAATCTGCATTGGCACATAGTACTGCCCTGTGTAGAAATATGCCGTTAGTGGGGTTTTTTTTTTTAAATTCACTAGTCATTTCAATCACTGATGGTACCACATGACGGTGAATTGCTGAACAGCACACACACCTGCTGCTGACACGACACCATGCTGAGTTTTCAGTTTGTAGCTGGGCCAAGTGACCTCATCTATTCCACGTTTAAGGTCTTTGTTTGAGAAATGAACACATGGCTGCCACACAGGAGGTGGGAGATTTGACTTGTGAAAACAAAAGGAAAATATTCAAATTTATGGCCACATTTTTATTCGTCTTATTTTTAGCAGAGCACAAAGAGTACCAAAAACAACAAAATCAGGGAGGTCTGAGCGGAAAAATCAAAATATTTTACTGAGGAACAACGGTCAAGCCAAAGCTCATCACGCAACACCACGTCCCGTTTTCATACCAGGCGCATAAAAGAAAAAGATTAATCCAGGACCCTCACAATACCAAATATATTAATGAATGAAAGGCATCATACACACCCTGTGGTTCAAGTATTTTGTTCATTTTGTTTTTCAATCACAAATGTTTCTGGGTATCCAATCCAATCCATTCCACCTTTATTTGTATAGCACATTTTAAGAAACAACAAGGTAACCAAAGTGCTGCACAATAGATAAAGTATAAAAAAATAAAATAAAAATAAAATAAAATACAGCAGATTAAAAACATATATAAAAAGAAGATATCACATAAGATACAACACTAAAAGATAAAAATACAATAAAAACAGAGACAGAAGACCATGCAACTCTCATGCAGTATTAAAAGCCATGTAATAAAAATAAGTTTTTAAACGAGATTTAAAAATATCCTGGGTGGGAGCTATTTTGATATGAGTGGGCAGCTCATTCTGGTTCCCCTGGTCTTTTGTCTGCTTTTTGGCACAAGACAGCGCTGATCAGCGGCTCTCAATGCTCTCGTGGGGGCGTAGATATGTATAAGATCAGCAATATACTGAGGTCCCAGGCCATTTAGTGACTTAAAAACAAACAATAAAATCTTAAAATTGATTCTAAAACTCACAGGGAGCCAGTGGAGAGAGGCGAGAATGGGCGTGATGTGATCATGCTTATGAGCAGTGATGCCTAACCACTTTTTTTTTTTTAGCAACGAGTAATCTAACGCGTTAATCTTTCCAAATCAGTAGTCAGATTAAAGTTACTCCCCTAAATCACTGTGCGTTACTATTATTTTTACATTGTGGGTCAACAGCAGCATTAAACTTGGTCTGTGGGCAGGAGGTCGGGGTTCAACTGAACTGCCCACTTTAAGTGAGCTGTGAGCTTTTCATCCGCGGTTTTTTGCAGCAGCTACGACTCGTCCTCACCTTTTAAAGTGCGGTGATCAGCACACCTGCACTGAGCTTTACAAAGACGTTTTTATGCTTTTTTTCCCCCTCCTTTATTTAGAATTCTGAGCTGAGCCACTCAGTATCTGCTGCTAAAAACAGCTGATCCTCCGCGAAGCATCAACAACTAACACTATTTTCCACTCAAATGCACCTAAACTCTCGTTCTGAGGACCACATGATGTAAAATCGCAATAAAACTTTCTTACCTGTAAATCTGGTCCTGTTTTCTGCATAAATAAATGTTATACATTCTTTGTGCTCAAACGCCAAAGCAGGGGCGAATCCAGATGGAATGGGGGCGTGGGGCAGGGATGTGCCCCCCCACAACACCCCTAGATTAAAGGTCCGGTTTTGAAGCCCTTTTTTTTTTTACTACAACTATTAATACTACTTAATAATAATTTCGACAAGTAGAATGTTTAGAGAGAATTTAAATGTTAGAAAAATGTTAGAAAGAATTTAATAGTTACATTTATAAACAATGTAGGTTAGAAATTGCAAGCTTTACTGTTACAGTGCTGTCAACAGTTAAATATGAGGTCAAGAAAGAGGTCTTTATTTTACTTTTTATAAAAACAAGTATTTATTTTTATTGAAGTCAAGAAAGGGTGACTATAAAGTGAGTTTTGGCAAAACAGGTATTGTCATGTTGACGTGGCAGAGGGTTGTTGTCGACAGCTGGGGAAAGTAACTAAAAAGTAACTAGTAATCTAACTTAGTTACTTTTACAATTGAGTAATCAGTAAAGTAACTAAGTTACTTTTTCAAGAAGTAATCAGTAATCAGTAATTGGATTACTTTTTCAAAGTAACTGTGGCAACACTGCTTACGAGTATCCGTATGTATTACTTAACCTTTTAGCAATCAGGAGTTAATCATCTGGAAACACTAGGTAACATTTTCAAGCAGCCTTCACACAATTACAAGATCATGCTCACCGCATGTGTAGGGTGATTAACCAGCAAACTGTCATCAAAAACAGAGAATTCATGTGCACTGGGCTTAATTCCCATTAGCACATTAGAGTACTATTTAAAATATTGTAATTCACACCAAGAAATGAAATGGCAGAAGAATGTGATTGTGGACTGTTACACTTTTAAAAAAAATTAATTTATAGGTGACTAAAGGGGAATAATTTGTACATCCCACATTTCCAGAGATGTACATGTCACTGATAAGTGGTAAATCAACGTATAACTTTTTGCAACATAAATTCTGTGTTTTTGCCTATTATTTTCTAAAATGGTTAATTATTAATGTTCAACTCTCTGTAACCAGTTTGAGGCCTCTGTTTTACAGAGAGAATTTAATGTGTACATTTCCATTGTTGGATTGATTTACAATGGCTCCTGACTTGAAAATTGTAACTAACGTCAAAATGAATTGTATATAGGTTACCATGACAACAGGAATATGATGCGAAATTTCCTTCGTTCCTTTTGGTGAATAATTGCACGATTATTTAAGGCAATGAGTAACACAGCTTTACAGCTTAAGATGTTTCGTAGTTACAAAAATGACTGCTTTTATTTCCAAAAGTCAGGAAATCTACAAGACCTTGGTTCTGTACCTTAAATAAAGTCAGTTTGGGAGTTTCACTACTTACACGAACTTGTTTATTAATTATCAGCATTAGTTGATGATTGGTTGACTAGTGGACTAATTTTTTTCATTAGTTGACCAAACCCTAATTGTTGTGGAAGCAGAACTATTTCCAGTTCAAGATGACTCTGAAAGTACTGTTAGTTCCATTAAATATTTGGACAACAACAAAGTTTTGATTTTGTCATAGCATGTTAGCAAAGAGTGCAAATAATGACTTAGCTAACATACGGTCAGGGTTATCTTTTGTGAAATTACACCCAAAATTAGGTGCTTTCAACTGTAATACACCATGATACGTTAAAACACCAAGACATACAGCATATGGATCACAAACAATAGTTGAAACAGTTTTGCTCTTGATTTTCAACATTACAAATATTGTCTTCATGTGCTAACTCTGAAGGACATGGATTTCTTTTCAAGTTTCTGAAACTGAGCTACACTCAGCTTTTTGTGCTTCTGTGGGTCAAATTATACATTTAAGGACGATGCCAAATTCTGTCTTCTGGTGTGAAACGTTTAGGTAGTAACTGACTAAAGGTATTGCGCCCTCTGCTGGTGATTAAAGTAAGAAACGCAAACGTTGAAATACTGATACAAAGAAATTAAAAACAAACTTTAGAAGTACATATATGCTGTACTGCAGTATATCTCTCTTTGTGTTATATACAATCTATGGTTAAGCAGTGAAAATGTATTTTTTTTTCTCAGTTGTGGTCATATGTTGATTTACTTTCATGAGATGTTTCTTAAACATATAGTATTTTATCTTCTTGTCATTTTATATCATAGTAAATTTAATGTTGACTGAATGTTTCATGTCTGACTGGGCAATGAAATAATAAAACCTAAGATATAATCGTGGGCCCTGGAAAATGTAATTAAGATTTTTTTTTAGTGTTATACAAATGAGATATATTGGTTTTTCTCACACACCTCATTCTCGGCAGGAGACTTAATGTACATGACGGTTTATGTTATTTTTATTTGTTATTTAGTCAATGAATAAATCGTTAATTATGGAAGCACAGCTTGACCGACAGAGGGCAGCATTTTCAACCTTTACAGTTAAAATGATGTTCTGCAGAAAGGCAGGATCTGTTTCTCACTATCTTGTAATATTACCAGTCCTAAAGCAAACACGCATGGAGGCTAAATATAGTCTACAGTAGAACATACTTTGTTCTGAGTGATTACTTAGTTAATGAGTGTATCTCAAGTCATTGCCATGCTAGTAACGTCATGCTAGCATGTTGATGACAGTTCAGTGTAACAAACCTTGCATTATCCTTCATATATATATATATATATATGTAGTTTTGCTTAAATTACTATGAGCTTTTGTTTGTTCAGTTTCTTAATATACTCTAGCTATTCAAGAAAAGTAAAGTACTGGTATGTACTTTTTAGTTAAAAGAATATGTGCACCCAGTTATAATTCTAGCATAAGCAGCTCTCTCACACCTGGTCGAGTTTGGTATAGAGGTTTTCTGGGTGTTAACTCTTCAAAATTGTCTGGAGCTTGGTTACACACTTGGCTGCCATGGCTTAACTCCTGTTCAATCTGGATGGGTCAGTGTAGGTTTGACCCAATTCCGTGTTCATTTTTCACCCCAAGCACAAAAAGTTACAATATAGTGCATTATACACTGATATTTGCCTAGAGTTGCAGTGTGCTTGCCCCAGGCTATCCTGAATTGTGTTCAAGTGTGTGTTGGCCAGAGGAGGTTTGCAGTTTTGAATTAACACGACTTTTCCCAACTTGAGCCGAATGGCGTGCCAGTTTGAAAAGGACTCATCACCAAAGACTGCCAGGAGAAACCTGCCTGGGGGACATTAACCAAGCTGAACAGAGTTGAAAGAAGAAACAAAACCTAGGCAAAGTCTGTGATTTATATTTAAAAAAAAAGACTTGACTAGTTCCAACCAGTTCTTACCATTCTGAGTTAGCTGTTATTCCTAACAGAGTTTGGCAGTTTTCCCAAAGTGGCACGTGGCGTTAGGTCCTTTAAGGTGCAAAATGGCACCAGATGTGATAGTGTAGATCACTGAGTGGATAAGGAGCTAGTTAAATCGCAATTCTCACTTTGCTTATTTAGGGTTTGCTCCTTTCTCTATCCCTGACCAAGGCAGTGCCTCTACATCTGGAGTTGGTCCCCGGGCGTCGGACTGTGGCTAGTGGTTGGATTGTGTCTAACTTTAATTAACATGGGCTAAATGCAGAGGACAAAGGTTGTATGTATTCATCAACGTAAAATGGCAATAAAGGCATCTTCTTCCGATATGCATCATGGAAGGACACGGACTATAACAGTGTCAAACTGGCGAGTAAAGCTCACGGCGTCCAAACAGCCTGATTTAGCTGTGCCTGACTTGTGAATGGTGCAAAAACTACCATAGGCTAACTTTAGCACAGCCGTGGCAGTCCTAGAAAACATCCCAGTGATGCCGTAGCATGTACAACGTTACATGATTCACAAAAATGTCAGGAAGAACCAAAGTAGGTCAACGTTCATGAGGGTAAATAATATATTTTGAAAATCCCACTGAAGTTAAAACAAGACCATGGCCCAATGATGGAATGTCCTGGATCATCAAAAATACCCTGATAGACCCTCTAAGGCTTTCCATGGTATGGACAAGGTTTCGAACCATGACCTTCCTAGATGCATATCCGTGAAAGTGAGAATGGAGCTTTAAGTGTAAGTGGTTGACCGTCTGCTTGGGCCTGCGGCTGTGCATCTTGTATGAATCCAGACAGACTTCTGGTCATCTGGCAAATGAAATTTCCAAGATTAAGATAGTGATATCAAAGAATCTTGAAGCTTTTAAATGGAGTTTGAAACAATAGAAGACTAAGAGGTTGTACAAAAGTCATTAAATTGCGTATTATAAACAGGAACTTGTGCACAAGAGCATAAAACCACACATCTCTATGACACTTAAAAAAAAAGTCAACCTGATAAATGATTGTAGTATTGATGTTGCGTGAGTAAATGTCAAATATGTTTGTTGAGGTTATCAGTACTGAAGTGACGTGTTAGCGCTTCACCACAGTGATGCGTCGAGGTCAAACCTTTTAGCTTAAATGGGGAAACTGTTTGTGAGGGAAGAGCAGCGGCCGCACAGCTGCTGCAGAACAAACACGCACACTCACTTAGCCAGAACACACAATGCACACATGCAAACACAAGCACGTGTTTACTGCATGGAAAACCCATTGTAAAGAGGCCAATCCTGATGTGCACCGTGGTGCCTGAGCAGCTCATGAACACACAAAACAATGCTGCAGGCAGATCTTATCTAACTGCATCAGTGTGTGTACTTTAAGGACAATCAGGCACTTTGAGGCACAGGAAACCTTTTAAGGCTGCACCATTAGCTCCAGTTTTGTGGCCGGAGGGGTTTGTGTCGATTCACTGTGTTGGTTTTCCTTCTCTGGCTTAAACTCTCATCCTATAAGCTTGTTGCATCTGACAGGATGGTTTAGAATGATGTCACCAGTCTGTGTGGAGGAGATTCAACGTTTGTCAACTCAAACTCCATCCATTTTTTTTATACCCGCTTGCTTCAATTAAGGGTAATGGGGGGCTGGAGTGTATCCCAGCAGTCACAGGGCGTGAGGCAGGTACGCCCTGGACAGCACCCCAGTCTGTTGCAAGGCCTCAAATCAAACTATTCTGCAAAAATGTACATTTACATACAGATGATGAAAGTGTGACAGACGTTTGTCACATTCGTTAAATCATGGATGACTGCCATGTTCTTTATCAATCGAGAAAATTTATTGAAAACTTATACTGAAAAAAAAAAATAGGGGTACTGAGCAGAGTTGTTAGCGCTCTCTTCACTAGGCTGCAGCCAGACTCCAGACTTCTGCCCACTCCCCTGGCATAGTGGGCATCCTCCTTCTGAAAGATTTCCTGTAGTGCAGCGGATAAGAGAATATTTAGAGGGGAATCCGCAAATGGTGATAAAAGCATCAAATTCGACAGAAATACTCCTCAGACAATCCTTTTTTGAAAAAAACGATTGGCCACTTGAATTTTCAATCAGTGGTCAGGTAAAGATTCCAAAAAGGTATAGTTTGGACTGTCTGTGACTGAATTCTATGGGGTTACAGGATAAAAACAGCAAGAATGGTGACAAAGGTCAGTTTCATTTTGTACAGGGGTTAAAAGTTAAAGTTGCTCCAATTTTGGTAAAAAGTGATGCAAATTACTAGTTGAGTTAGCACGGTTTTAAAAGGAATAGTTTGGACCATGTATCATCCTTACTTATGTTACGGGGTAACATATGTCACATGTCATAGAATCCAATAGCCGTAGACCTTGTTTGACCTTTACTTTGAAGACCAAACATTCAACACTGTCAACACTATTCCATTTATTAATCCTATTAGCTCAACCAATTTTTTGCTGTTTTTATCCCGTAACTCCATAGAATTCAGTCACAGATATTCCAAACTATAACCTTTTGGAATCTTTATGATCAGGAAAATGTGGAATATTTTTCAATATGATTGGAACATCTTTTAATTTTGACATCTGTATAATTCCTCAATTGACCCCTACCTGAACACCGATTGAAAAGTCAAGTGACCAATCGATTTTTTCAAAAGAGGAGTGTCTAAGGAGTATTTCTGCAGAATTTGATGCTTTTATCACCATTTGCATGATTGTTTCACTTATCTGCTGCACTACTACGTGTTTGGAAAAAATGAACTTCTCTGAAGTTTTGAGGAAAACAGCTTAGCCCATCACATCCTGTCAATAGTCTTGCTTCAGCTTTTTGTGCAGACAGCGAGTTTTTGCAAGGTTGCATGACAATTGTTCCACAACAGAACTAACATATCTATGACATATTTCATCAGAAGGGCATCCAGAGTAAAAACTTCTTCCAATTCAACATGCAGATCTACTTCGGGTCTGCTGAGGTGACACCGAGTGAAAACAAGGGAGCAGCCGAAGGCACTTACTTCCTAGGAAAGTGATGCTGACATACGACGTTAACATCATAATTGCTGGGCACAGTTTTTATACACGAATATAGTACTGTGTTAAAATAACACAAACTGCAAAGTACTTAACATTTATGTATACGTTATGTGACCACATTTCAATTTCATCCATTTCTTTATTAAATAAAAAATTTTTTTTTACTTGTTTAATTTTTTTTTAATCAGTTTTTCATAGTTTTATAGATGTCGCTGCAGTTACAAGAGTCGTATCCTGGTCTATGGTACATCAACTTCATGTCTCTAGTTCTCATCTATCTAGGGGTCCACTTTACTTGTGATACATGAAAATAAGCCCCAGCACGTCTCTATCATACTTTTTGGTCAAGCCCAAATTTAGCAGCAATCTACTCATCTATTTTTGAACTTTACTGTGAAATTATAGGCCTTACTATTCAGCCCTGCCCATTTCTTGGACCTTTTGGTACATGACCGGAGGATCTTGCCCTATAAAATTAATAATTAAACAGCATACGAGGTCTGTCAAAGTATCGTACCTTTTTATTTTTTTCAAAAACTATATGGATTTCATTCATATGTTTTTACGTCAGAGGTGCTTGAACCCTCGCACGCATGCATGAGTTTTTCCACGCCTGTCTGTGACGTCATTAGCCTGTGAGCACGTCTTGGGAAGGAGTGGTCCCGCCCCCTCGTCGGATTTTCATTGTCTGGAAATGGCGGAATGAAAAGGACTTTTTTTCCATCAGAATTTTTTCAGAAGCTGTTAGAGACTGGCACCTGGAAACCATTCGAAAAATCTATCTGGCTTTCAGTGAAAATTTTACAGGCTTCACAGAAAATAAGGACTTTTACTACAGCTTTAAGGACTGCTTTAAGGACGGTCAGTGCGCCACGCTCCGAGCTGCGACGACGAGACACAAACCACTGGATCATTTTTAAGCTGATGGCTCTGTGGATACGAGACCGTCGTGTGCTCTTTCTCTGGTTATCACAAGAGCTGGACATCAGCCATTTTCCGGCAGATTTCACTTTTAACAAGAGATTTTGTCACGGAAAGCCGCGCGGAGGCTTCGTGCGTCATGACGGATTCGCTGATGAAGCGAGACAAAGGAACACCTCCGTTTCAGAGTGTTAGAGGACAAGTTGGGACATGTCTATCTCAGCTTTCAGTGCTAACAGTCGAGTGAGTATAAGAGAAATTGTGGAGAGCTGGACATGTCCCAACTTGTCCTCTAACACTCCGAAACGGAGGTGTTCCTTTGTCTTGCTTCATCAGCGAATCAGTCGTGACGCGCGAAGCCTCCGCGCGGCTTTCTGTGACAAAATCTCGTTAAAAGTAAAATCTGCCGGAAAATGGCTGATGTCCAGCTCTTGTGATAACCAGAGAAAGAGCACACGATGGTCTCATATCCACAGAGCCATTAGCTTAGAAATGATCCAGTGGTTTGTGCCTCGTCGTCGCAGCTCAGAGCACGGCGCACTGACCGTCCTTAAAGCAGTCCTGAAAGCTGTAGTAAAAGTCCTTATTCTCTGTGAAGCCCGTAAAATTTTCACCGAAAGCCAGATAAATATTTCGAATGGTTTCCTGGTGCCAGTCTCTAACAGCTTCTGAAAAAATTCTGATGGAAAAAAGTCCTTTTCATTCCGCCATTTCCAGACAATGAAAATCCGACGAGGGGGCGGGACCACTCCTTCCCAAGGCGTGGTCACAGGCGAATGACGTCACCGACAGGCGTGGAAAAACTCACGCATGCGCATGAGGGTTCAAGCATGTCTGACGTAAAAACATATGAATGAAATCCATATAGTTTTTGAAAAAAATAAAAAGGTATACTTTATTGACAGACCTCGTGGTATATACTCTGGAGGCAACGTGTCTTTTCTTAAATTGGAAAAATGGCTGCCCCACCCCCACGGGTCAATATGCGATGTTATGTATTTCCTTCAGTTTGAAAACATTCAACACACAACGGCTCCAGAGGAAAGTTTGATGCAATACGGAAGCCATTTTTACTGTACATAGAACAGCTGAAAACTCCAGCTATTGTGGCTTCTGTTTATTCTTCTCTACAAGAGTCAAGACAGAAGTCAGACTACCAGAGCAAGAATTTTAGCTGAGGAAGCTTCTGTGATTTGAAGCGAAACATCCTCGCGTCAAGCAACCCAGTCCAGTCAAAGATTCAAGCTTCTCTACTATGGAAACCACCTGGACATCTGAGAGCCTACACAGAAACATTGTGACTAATCAATGTGTAGTAACCACATTTAATGATTATAGTTTATTTTCTGAACAGAATATTACATCAGTCACAATGAACGACACATTTCACTTTGACATTTCTCAACAAAGAAACATGCACCTGACCAAATGTCAGTAACTGCCAACTTTATGGAACTTAAAAAAGTAAACTATATATTAGCCACATTTAAAAAAAAAAATTAAAAATCCACAGATCTGTCATGGGGAGCTTCATGATAAACGTTAAGTTCAAATGTCCCACATTATGCAGACTCATGCTGTTAATGGTATCATAATGCACTGATTACGGTTGCACTCTCAGACACAGGGCAAGCTCATTTTTCTGGATCTTCCCATCCTTGTTGACATCACAGTGACTCAGAAGAACTTTTCGCAGATCAGCTAGTTCAGGTCCAGTGATACTGGGCTGAGGATGGGCAGAATAAAACAAACAAAGAAACTGTAAATACGGGCTTGCACAAAGTTTTATTAGGCTTCATCAAAATGGTTTTTGTTCTCATTGTTGGAGGTTGTTGCTCAAGTAGCTGATATACAGCTATGTTCAAAGTTTTACATACAGTAGAGTTCAGAATAATAGTAGTGCTATGTGACTACAAAGATTAATCCAGGTTTTGAGTACGAGGGCTGTCAAAGTATAGGTCCTTTTTATTTTTTTCAAAACCTATGTGGATTTCATTCATATGTTTTTACGTCAGACATGCTTGAACCCTCGTGCGCATGCGTGAGTTTTTCCACGCCTGTCGGTGAAGTCATTCGCCTGTCAGCACTCCTTGTGGGAGGAGTCGTCCAGCCCCTCGTCGGAATTCCTTTGTCTGAGAAGTTGCTGAGAGACTGGTGCTTTGTTTGATCAAAATTTTTTCTAAACCTGTGAGGCACATTGAAGTGGACACGGTTCGAAAAATTAAGCTGGTTTTCGGTGAAAATTTTAACGGCTGATGAGAGATTTTGAGGTGATACTGTCGCTTTAAGGACTTCCCACGGTGCGAGACGTCGCGCAGCGCTCTCAGGCGCTGTCGTCAGCCTGTTTCAAGCTGAAAACCTCCACATTTCAGGCTCTATTGATCCAGGACGTCGTGAGAGAACAGAGAAGTTTCAGAAGAAGTTGGTTTCAGCATTTTATCCGGATATTCCACTGTTAAAGGAGATTTTTTTAATGAAAGACGTGCGGACGGGTCCGTGCGGACAGGTCCGCGCGTCAGGACGCAGCCGGCGCTGTGCGGCGGCACAGGAAAAACACCTTCGTGTTGATAACCATTTGTAAAATCCAGGCGGCTTTTGATGGCTTTCAGTGGAGTGAGTATATGAGAAATTGTTTAACAGCTGGACATGTTCCAACTGGTCCTTAAGGCTTCCAACGGAGGTGTTTTTCCTGTGACGGAGCGTCGCAGCGGCTGCGAGCCAACGCTGCAATCCATCCGCACGTCTTTCATTAAAGAAATCTCCTTTAACATTGGAATATCCAGATAAAATGCTGAAACCGACTTCTTCTGAAACTTCTTCTCTGGATCAATAGACCCTGAAATGTGGAGGTTTTCAGCTTGAAACAGGCTGACGACGGCGCTTGAGAGCGCTGCGCGGCGTCTCGCACCGTGGGAAGTCCTTAAAGCGACAGTATCACCTCAAAATCTCTCATCAGCCGTTAAAATTTTCACAGAAAACCAGCTTAATTTTTCGAACCGTGTCCACTTCGATGTGCCTCACAGGTTTAGAAAAAATTTGATCAAACAAAGCGCCAGTCTCTCAGCAACTTCTCAGACAAAGGAATTCCGACGAGGGGCTGGACGACTCCTCCCACAAGGAGTGCTCACAGGCGAATGACGTCACCGACAGGCGTGGAAAAACTCACGCATGCGCACGAGGGTTCAAGCATGTCTGACGTAAAAACATATGAATGAAATCCATATAGTTTTTGAAAAAAATAAAAAGGACCTATACTTTGACAGACCTTGTATATTTCTTATTGTTACATGGGAACCAAGGTACCAGTAGATTCAGTAGATTCTCACAAATCCAACAAGACCAAGCATTCATGATATGCACACTCTTAAGGCTATGAAATTGGGCTATTAGTAAAAAAAAAAGTATAAAAGGGGGTGTTCACAATAATAGTAGCATCTGCTGTTGATGCTACAAACTCAAAACTATTATGTTCAAACTGCTTTTGTAGCAATCCTGTGAATCACTAAACTAGTATTTAGTTGTATAACCACAGTTTTTCATGATTTCTTCACATCTGTGAGGCATTAATTTTGTTGGTTTGGAACCAAGATTTTGCTCGTTTACTAGTGTGCTTGGGGTCATTGTCTTGTTGAAACACCCATTTCAAGGGCATGTCCTCTTCAGCATAAGGCAACATGACCTCTTCAAGTATTTTGACATATCCAAACTGATCCATGATACCTGGTATGCGATATATAGGCCCAACACCATAGTAGGAGAAACATGCCCATATCATGATGCTTGCACCACCACGCTTCACTGTCTTCACTGTGAACTGTGGCTTGAATTCAGAGTTTGGGGGTCGTCTCACAAACTGTCTGTGGCCCTTGGACCCAAAAAGAACAATTTTACTCTCATCAGTCCACAAATTATTCCTCCATTTCTCTTTAGGCCAGTTGATGTGTTCTTTGGCAAACTGTAACCTCTTCTGCACGTCTTTTATTTAACAGAGGGACTTTGCGGGGGATTCTTGCAAATAAATTAGCTTCACACAGGCGTCTTCTAACTGTCACAGCACTTACAGGTAACTCCAGACTCTTTGATCATCCTGAAGCTGATCAATGGGTGAGCCTTTGCCATTCTGGTTATTCTTCTATCCATTTTGATGGTTTTTTTCCGTTTTCTTCCACGCGTCTCTGGTTTTTTTGTCCATTTTAAAGCATTGGAGATCATTGTAGATGAACAGCCTATAATTTTTTGCACCTGCGTATAAGTTTTCCCCTCTCCAATCAACTTTTTAATCAAACTACGCTGTTCTTCTGAACAATGTCTTAAACGTCCCATTTTCCTCAGGCTTTCAAAGAGAAAAACATGTTCAACAGGTGCTGGCTTCATCCTTAAATAGGGAACACCTGATTCACACCTGTTTGTTCAACAAAATTGACGAACTGACTGACTGAATGCCACACTACTATTATTGTGAACACCCCCTTTTCTACTTGTTTTTACTAATAGCCCAATTTCATAGCCTTAAGAGTGTGCATATCATGAATGCTTGGTCTTGTTGGATTTGTGAGAATCTACTGGTACCTTGTTTCCCATGTAACAATAAGAAATATACTCAAAACCTGGATTCATCTTTTTAGTCACATAGCACTACTATTATTCTGAACACTACTGTACACCAGCAGAATTTATTTATTTTCTTGCCATTTTTCAGAAAATATGAATAACACAAAAACTCTTTATTCAGTCACGGTTAGTCAGCACCATTTTGGCGTATTCACCGTCAAAGTCCACAAAACACATATTGAACTGCAAAAAATTCCAGTTTTCTCCTCCGTTTCAGTAATGTGACTGAGAGGGCAGTGACTCGCATGATGTCACTAAAGTCAACTTTTCTGACAGGTTCACATCTGTGAGTGTTTATTAGCCGCAGATAAAATCATGCTAATTTCCCCATGTTTATGACTTCATTTCTTAGGGCATATGGCACAAAAAATAAAACAATACATCAGTATTTTCATAATTTATTTAGAATAGTCAGCTCATTTGACTTTTCATTTATCAGAGATACGCACTCTAACATAATGCTTCTTTTTGGTACAATGTAACTCCACATTATAGTGGTTGACAAAGGTTTCTCAAAGTCATTCCTTGCCAAAATGGATATATCAGCTATTTATGAATGACTGTTCTGGATGCAGTGCTGTCTGAAGGATTATGCCCTTGCCCTTTACAAACTGAAATTCCTCCACATTCCTTGAATCATTCAATGATATTATGCATGGTAGAGACAGAAATATTCAAATCCCTTTCAATGTTTCTTTGAGGAACATTGTTTTAAAATAATTCAATAATTTTCCTCGTGTATTTGTTGAAAAACTGGGGATCCTGATTAAACTGTGAATCACATCCTCTGCTCATCTTTGCTCCTCAAAGACTCAGCCTTACAATCACCTTTTGACATCACCTGTTTGAAATAACATCATGATTTTTTTTTTTATGTATGTATTAATTTTTTTTATTGTGGACCTAATTACCCGCCCTAAATTGCCCCTGTTCAAAGTTTTTTTGTAATGTTTTGCCTGCCTGAAATGAAACTGACCAGACAAAATTTTAAATATCTTTGATTCATGTAGTCTGCAATGAAATAGAAATGAAAGAAAATGTAAGAACCAATACGTTTGTGTTTTAAAGTTGTATTTTTTCCATACCGTCCAAACTTTTTCAGATTTAGGGTTGTAGAAAGGGAACAATATCCACATAGTAAATGACAGTTTGATTCCTAAATTGCAGTTTGTTGTGGTTGACATACAGCTTGATTTTGATGAAAATCTGGATTGAGCAAAAGCGCAATTAAAGCTGGAGTCATTAATAACAGCCGTTATACTCGTAACCGCCACAAATGCCAGTGTCACCTCTAACACCCTAACCTCTTACCCTTATTAGTTCCATCATGTCCTTGACAAAGCCGTCCACTTCAGGACCTTCCAGCGCTCCCGTCTTACTCTAAGTGAGAAAAAAATAAAGGTGTTTATAGTTAGAAACTAACACCAAACTCATAAAAGCAAACATTCCTTTGGCAGTGTTTCTTGTATTTCTTAAGCTCACGAGGAAGTCTGTCCCCTGTCTCAGCATGGATCCTGAAAGTGATGGATGCTTTATATCAGAGCTCCAATTACATTTATTTGAACCATAACTCTCCTCTGGGTTACGCTGGAATGACTTTACTGAGACGGTTACTGAGAGAGACTAAGATGAGGAGTATGTCAGCTATGACATTTTGACATGATCCAGCATGTAGGTGCCTGAATGTTGAGGACCCCAGTGGCTGGAGAAGGCCAAGGGGATGTTCACATTTCACCTGGCTGTGGCAGATACATGGTTATTTTAGAGATGTCGGAAAGGACTGGTTGTCTGCCTGGGTGGTTGCCACCCAGGACCCGGGGTGGTTCTACGTTGTTGTGGATGCGGCAAAGCGCAGCACCAGCCCATGCCATCAGACTCAACTTGACTCGATAACTCTCCAGGTTACCTGCTGCATCTCTTGAAGTACAAGCAACCAAATGATATTACACACAACAGGGAAACTGAACAAAACTAGCTTTCCTTCAAGCAGTTTTATAAGTCAACTGGTGTCATTAAATGTGAAATTTTCAACACCTTTGCGCACTGTTGCTACCTACAGGAGGGAGGAATATTACAGTGTTTCCTTGAGCTCAGTCTTGGAATACTTCACCAGTTAGCAAAGACAGATGGAACTGGTCTTAAAAAGTTATGAAAATTTAATCCAAAGCCCCAACACACACACACACACACTTTTTTTTTAATTATGCACTACAGGGCATTTATGATAATAGATCCAACATTTCCTGGAAACATCTGGCACACTGTTGATACATTACTATCTAATTCCCACTGGTTGATGGAATGGAAGATTTAATCTGCAATCAATACTGCAAACTGCACACGATTTGCTTCCATTTGGAGAAAAAAAAAAATGGCACCTGAAACCATGACTATGACGAATGAAGCTTATGAAGAGGAAGCCATAAATAAAGAGACATCTTTTATTGAATCGTTTTGGTTGCTTTTCCACAAGCAGAAGTGACCAAATGTATCTGTAGGAGCAAAACTGAGACACAGCAAACTTGATGCATCTGTCACATCACAATGATCTCAATCTTCAAGGACGACCTGGAGATTTCCTCAAACACCCATCAGCTGCAGACAATGCCTTTACAAAGCTCGTCTCTGCTGTATTGACAAGGTATTCACTATGTTCTAAAGCTGTACAGTGTAAGAATGTGAGAGATCAATTGTCACTACGGAGCGTGACTTGACAACATAATGAGGCATTTAGTTTATGTTTCATTTCACCTTCCAGAGCTAATTAGAGTCTCTGTATTCTACAAAGCGTCCTGCATACAAACATGCATTCTGCACACGCATGCCTTGGTTCTGTTATGGCCACTATCTGACCACGACAGTCTCATTAATTATCTCTGCAAAGTAGCAGATGAGCCAGAAAATATAATTTCACATTTTAAATAAATACGCGCTCACACACTCATTCATTCATTCATCTTCAACTGCTTATCTGGGGTCGGGTCGTGGGGGCAACAGCTCCAGTAGGGGACCTCAAACTTCCCTTTCCCTGGACACATTAACCATCTCTGACTGGGGTATTCCGAGGTGTTCCCAGGCCAGTGTGGAGATATAATCGCTCCACTTAGTCCTGGGTCTTCCCCACGGTCTCCTCCCAGATGGACGTGCCTGGAGGACCTCCCTAGGGAGGCGCCCAGGGGGCATCCTTACCAGGTGCCCGAACCACCTCCGCTGGCTCCTTTTAACGCGAAGGAGCAGCGGCGCTACTCCGAGCTCCTCACGGATGACTGAGCTTGTCGCCAAGGGTGGGGTTATTTAAATAAATAATTCAGGGCAAATTAAAACCATCCATCCATTTTCTTCCGCTTATCCTAGGTCGGGTCGCGGGGGCAGCAGCTCAAGCAAAGCCGCCCAGACCTCCCGATTCATACACATTGTGTGTGGATCGGGAGTGTCATTGGTTTTCTTAAAACCAATGACACTTAAAGTGATGAAAAAGTTTGGGCCAACTTGAACAAATACAATAAAATTTTTGATGTATAGTCAGATGAAGTGGTGAAAGAAACATTTTTACTTTTTAATATAGGGTGCTCTACTAATAAAATAGTGATGGTGATAATTAGTAGCAGTACTCATAATAGCAGTAGTATTTTTCACAGAATGTTTTGAACATTTTTTGTAACACTTCACTCGCTTCAAAATAACAAGGGGAAGTTTGTATACAGCCGGAGAAAGCAACACCGATAACACAACTGGGCATTAAGGAGTTCTATTTGTAGCCATAAGTGACTCCAAATTTGGACATTGAGGGAAACTACCATGACAGAATTTCCTGTACGCAAACTGCAGATTCAAACCAACAACATTTTCTTTAACTTGCAATTTTCACAATCCATAATTGACTGATACTATATAGGATATAATCACACATTAGAGGTTTTCCCTTATTAAAGTGACAGGAAAAACATCCAAATCCCATTTTGACATGAAGAAAGAACAATCCAGATTTGTCTACTATGTTCAGCCTCGTTGAACATGTTTCTATCTTGACCGATCAATTACAACATCATGACTTACAACATCATAATGGTTGAAGATCTTGTTAAAGTCTCTCTTCCTCTCCTCTTTACTGGAGGCCTAAAAAAAAGGGAAAAAAATGAGAGCTTTTTAAATGTTGAAGGTTCATCTCCCAAAATGGAAAAAAAAACAGCATGAATGATACTTACGTCGATGTTAAACTGGAGCAGGAAATTCTTTTCTAGAGCCAAGATCCTACAAGTAAAATATTATTCAAGGAAACATATGGTGTAATGTTTACTTTGTAAAACTGGAGTCGTGTCAAACATGTTTATCTGAAAGAACACGTACAGAACGCTGTGGTTGAATGATCGATTCTTTGTCTCCTATCTGGGGAAATGCCTTGGTTTTGGAAAAGCCTCATCATGTCATGTGAAATGCAGACTGTTAACACCAGAAATGAAAACTGCAAATGCTATTATCTTGTAACTCACCAAATTAAAGCAGTACAAGATAAGAATAAATTGCAGACCAAGGGTCACTCACTGAGGAAGGTACAGGCTACACACTGTTCTGGTCAGGGAAGGCTAAAGAAGATCGTCAACTCTCAGGGGTCGGGTTCATGATTAAGAGCGCCATAGCACATAGGTTACACAGTTTGCCAGTTGGACATTCTGACTGACTCATGTCACTCCGGCTCCCCATCAACAACAAGGATTTTGCCACTATTGTTAGTGTGTATGCCCCAACCATGCAGGCCGACATCGGAGTTAAGGAGGCTTTCTATAGCGATCTGCACAACCTTCTACAGTGCGTCGACACCCAGGACAAGCTCCTCATCATGGGAGATTTCAACGCCAGAGTGGGCCGCGACTCTGATGTATGGAAGGACGTGCTAGGGAAACATGGCATAGGCAACTGTAACGACAATGGCCGCCTGCTGCTGGAGTTCTGCTCTGCACGACTTGACGATCACCAACAGCCTGTTCCAACTGAAAGAGAGATTCAAAGCAACCTGGAGACACCCACGCTCCAAACACTGGCACCTTCTGGACTACGTTTTGACGCGACAGCATGATAGAAGAGACGTACTACATACCAGGGTGATGCCTAGCGCGGATTGCTATACGGATCATCGCTTGGTCCGTTCCAAGATTGCTTTCATTTTCAAGCCCCCTCCTAAGAAGAAAGGCCCACAGTTTAAGAAGCTACAAGTCCACAAGCTGCAAGACAGACACAAAATGGAGTTCCAGGCCAAACTAGTGGAGAGACTGGGTGGAGAAGAAGGCCTGCCTGATGACCCTGAACAACAGCGGATGAGATTAAAGACCATCCTTCAGGAGATGGCAGCAGAAGTAGTGGGCTTCTCAGCCAGGAAAAATAAAGACTGGTTTGATGAGTCTGATGCACAGATCCAGGAACTACTAGAAAAGAAACGTGCATGCCACAAGACTTTTTTAGCTAAACCTGATGACCACTCTGCCAAGACAGCTTACAGAAAATGCCTGCTCCACACTGCAAAGCAAGCTCCGCATACTGTAGAACGACTGGTGGCTAGCTTTTGCGGAGAAGACACAACAACAACATGCCGATGCCGGAGACATGCGCTCCTTTTATGAAGCCCTTAAGACCATCCATGGGCCAGCACATCAAGTGCAAGCACCCCTGCGCTCCTCAGACTGCTCCACCCTTCTGACGGACAAGGAAACCATTATGCAGCGTTGGTCAGAACACTTTGAAAACCTCTTCAGTGACAAGCGCACTGTGCAAGAGTCATCAATCGAGAAGATTCCCCAGGTGGAGGTGAAATGGGAACTTGATGACCCCCCAACACTTGAAGAGATCTGAAAGGCCACCACGCACCTGAATCCAGGGAAGTCTCCTGGCATAGATGGCATCCCAGCAGAAGTGTACCAAAATGGAGGTGAGGCAGTCCTCGACAAGCTTCAGATTCTCTTCTCCAGTTGCTGGGAAAAGGAAATGGTTCCACATGACCTTCGGGATGCGGTCATTGTCTCCCTGTACAAGAACAAGGGCGACAAGTCCGACTGTTCTAATTACCGGGGCATCACTCTCCTCTCAATAGCAGGTAAGATTTTGGATCGAGTGCTGCTCAACAGGCTTACCCCTACCATAGAGCATGAAAATACTCCCGAGAGTCAGTGCGGATTTCGGGCCAACAGGGGAACCACCGACATCATCTTCATCCTGAGACAGATCCAGGAGAAGTGCAGAGAACAGAACATGGCCCTTTATGCAGCCTTCATAGACCTAACCAAGGCTTTTGACACGGTCAGTCGTGAGGGTTTGTGGAAGATTCTTGCACGCCTTGGCTGCCCTCCAAAGCTCCTCACCATCATCTGCCAGCTGCATGAAGGCCAGATGGGACAAGTGAAGTACAACGGGACTCTGTCCGGCAGCTTCCCCATCTCAAATGGCGTCAAACAAGGTTGCATCCTCGCGCCCACTCTGTTCTCCATCTTCTTCAGCATAATGCTTCGTGAAGCCAAAGAAGACTTGACAGACGGCATCTATATCCGCTTCAGAACCGACAGAAGTCTGTTTAACTTGCGGCGCCTTCTGTCCCACACTAAGATCACAGAACAGCTAATCACGGAGCTGCTCTTCGCAGATGACTGTGCCCTCGTCGCCCATACGGAGCAAGCCTTGCAGCACATTGTCAAGTGTTTTGTTGAAGCAGCAAGAGCCTTCGGCCTCACCATCAGCCTGAGAAAGACAGAAGTGCTATATCAACCGGTCCCCCATACAGCATATACCCCACCCCAAATCAACATCGAGGGTACCAGCGTGAATGCAGTAGAGCACTTCACGTATCTCGGTAGTGTTATCTCAAACGACGCATCTGTTGCCAAGGACCTAGACAGTCGCCTTGCCAAGGCCAGCAGTTCTTTTGGTCGACTCTCAAAGAAAGTCTGGCAGAATCATGCACTGCGCCTTTCCACAAAAGTGCAGGTCTACAGAGCCATTGTGGTCCCTACCCTCCTGTATGGAGCTGAAACCTGGGTTCTGTATCACCAGCAGATCAGATTACTGGAACGCTTTCATCAGCGTTGTCTCCGAAACATCTTCGGGATCAAGTGGCAGGACTACGTCTCAAATGAGGACATCCTTACCAGAGCCAAATTGCCCAGCATGGAGTCTATTATACTCAAACAACAGCTTCATTGGGCAGGTCACGTAGCCAGGATGGATGATAAACGCATGCCGAAATTAATTCTCTTTGGCGAGCTCAAGGAAGGGAGACGAAACCAAGGGGCCCCCAAAAAGCGCTATAAGGACCAGCTGAAGAAACAGCTCTCCCTTGCAGGCATTCAGCATCAGTCATGGCAGCATCTAGCTACAGATAGACTCAGTTGGCGTTCAGGCATTAAATCCGCCAGCCTGAAGTTTGAGGCAGAAAGAAGTGAGGCCTCACGCCAGAAGCGTCAAAGACAGAAAGAGCGGGCAGCAGCACAAGCCCAGCCTACTCAAGTGTTCATTTGCCCCCAGTGTAACAGGTCTTGTGCATCCCGCATCAGACTTTTCAGCCACCAGAGGGCTTGTAGAAAATAAACTAAAAAAACAAAACAAAACAAAAAAACAAACAAAAAAAAGGCCTTCCCACTATCCTCGCAAGCGAGGAAACTGCCAACAACAACAATATACACTAATGAACACATGGATATAACTGTTATATTCCATTTCTGCTAATAAACACCCTTAAATCATACACAGTGTAGCTTTAAACATGTTCAGTTTGTGGTAAATCCCGGTGTCACCAGTCGTTGTGTGTGTTTATTGTGTAACTATATTACACTGAGATCAGGCTGATTAACCGCACCGAGTAGCACGGGAAGACCTTTGGTCTGTTCATGCGAGAGACAGGAATACCTGGCCATGTCACTTAAGTCAAGACGACCATCCTTGTTTTTGTCAAAGATTTTCATCTGCAAGAAAAAGACAAACTTAGAAGCATGAAAATAACGGAAGACAGCATTTTTTTTTAATCAAATCACATATGACTCAGAATTAGGAGTTGTGCAGAGACACAACTCTGAAATTTCCAACTCTCACACTGGAACAGCAAGTCCTATAGATGTAAACTGGGAGAGAAGTCTCTCTCTCTCTCTCTCTCTCTCTCTCTCTCTCTCTCTCTCTCTCTCTCTCTCTCTCTCTCTCTCTCTCTCTCTCTCTCTCTCTCTCTCTCTCTCTCTCTCTCTCTCTCTCTCTCTCTCTCATCTCAAGGAAAAGCTCTGTTTTTTTTTTCATCCTCCGTACAGTCTCACTGTCTACGAGTGTTGACATTTAGTCGCTACAAACAAAATGTGTATTTAACAGGAGACAAGTATGCGGACATGCTGCAGTTTTGAATGAAATGCCTCAGTGTGTCTATTTTAAAATGGGTGATTTTTGCAAATTAAAGCAGAATAATGACCAATATATATTCTGCTGCACACTGAGGCAACAGGCGAATCTCATGTTACTGACTGCTGAAACATCCTGCAGTTGGATCAGGTGTCGCCGACCGAATGGTCCCCTCCTTACAATTGGTCCGTCCTGCCTTTACTGCGCGTGCATCAGTTGGGACCACAGCAGCACATCTGAGTCTGATTCTCTTCGCCCAAAGCGATCAAAGGGAATAATGTGATTATTAACCATCAGATGACAAAGTAAAACCTCGTAAATCATTTGAAAGTCAATTTTAAGCAGAAATGAGGTGATAATAGCCTCATTTTGTTGCTGACGTACCGAAATGATGTAGACGCAGCAGCACGTCTTGCTGCTGTGGCACTCTGATCGCGTCCCCACAAAAATACAAAATAGTTCTGAATTTATGTTGAAATGATTGTTCTACAAAAGTACAATATTTGTTGCTGAGATAGATGATGACTGGAGTGCAGTTTTAAGCAGAAATGAGGCGATAATCAGTGAATCACTGCTGGCGCTCTGAAATGACGCATGCGCAGTGAAGGCAGGGCGGACCGATTTTTAAGGGCGGACCATTCGGTTGGCGACACCGGCTATAACAGCTTATGCTGCAGCTGGAGCAGGTTGGCATTGTGTGTGCAAATAATCTACAGTTACGTGCACAGGATTCGTGAATCCAGTATGTTTGGAGACAGTTTTATCACCATGGTATCCGTGTACTCCTCCAGCTTGTCATTTGATACTTCCTCCTGGTGATGCTGGAACAGGTCTTTCAGGAAAGCCTAAAAAAATATTTTTAATTTTACATATATTAAAAGACAAATGCAATCAATCAATCAATCAATTTTTTTATATAGCGCCAAATCACAACAAACAGTTGCCCCAAGGCGCTTTATATTGTAAGGCAAGGCCATACAATAATTATGTAAAACCCCAATGGTCAAAACGACCCCCTGTGAGCAAGCACTTGGCTACAGTGGGAAGGAAAAACTCCCTTTTAACAGGAAGAAACCTCCAGCAGAACCAGGCTCAGGGAGGGGCAGTCTTCTGCTGGGACTGGTTGGGGCTGAGGGAGAGAACCAGGAAAAAGACATGCTGTGGAGGGGAGCAGAGATCGATCACTAATGATTAAATGCAGAGTGGTGCATACAGAGCAAAAAGAGAAAGAAACAGTGCATCATGGGAACCCCCCAGCAGTCTACGTCTATAGCAGCATAACTAAGGGATGGTTCAGGGTCACCTGATCCAGCCCTAACTATAAGCTTTAGCAAAAAGGAAAGTTTTAAGCCTAATCTTAAAAGTAGAGAGGGTGTCTGTCTCCCTGATCTGAATTGGGAGCTGGTTCCACAGGAGAGGAGCCTGAAAGCTGAAGGCTCTGCCTCCCATTCTACTCTTACAAACCCTAGGAACTACAAGTAAGCCTGCAGTCTGAGAGCAAAGCGCTCTATTGGGGTGATATGGTACTACAAGGTCCCTAAGATAAGATGGGACCTGATTATTCAAAACCTTATAAGTAAGAAGAAGAATTTTAAATTCTATTCTAGAATTAACAGGAAGCCAATGAAGAGAGGCCAATATGGGTGAGATATGCTCTCTCCTTCTAGTCCCCGTCAGTACTCTAGCTGCAGCATTTTGAATTAACTGAAGGCTTTTTAGGGAACTTTTAGGACAACCTGATAATAATGAATTACAATAGTCCAGCCTAGAGGAAATAAATGCATGAATTAGTTTTTCAGCATCACTCTGAGACAAGACCTTTCTGATTTTAGAGATATTGCGTAAATGCAAAAAAGCAGTCCTACATATTTGTTTAATATGCGCTTTGAATGACATATCCTGATCAAAAATGACTCCAAGATTTCTCACAGTATTACTAGAGGTCAGGGTAATGCCATCCAGAGTAAGGATCTGGTTAGACACCATGTTTCTAAGATTTGTGGGGCCAAGTACAATAACTTCAGTTTTATCTGAGTTTAAAAGCAGGAAATTAGAGGTCATCCATGTCTTTATGTCTGTAAGACAATCCTGCAGTTTAGCTAATTGGTGTGTGTCCTCTGGCTTCATGGATAGATAAAGCTGGGTATCATCTGCGTAACAATGAAAATTTAAGCAATACCATCTAATAATACTGCCTAAGGGAAGCATGCAGTTGGTGATATGGCAATAAGTCAAAAGCATAAATGTTAAACACTCAGTTGTCTCTCAAAATGGGACATAATCTTGTATTTATTTAGCCTTGACCAAAAGACTGAGCACCTCCATGAACAAAAAAAAAAAAAAAAAAGTGTGAAAAACATATTATTGAAATCAGAGACTGAGGAATATCACTGCAACCAGCACTATAAACAGTGGCTGAGTGACTTTACCCTGAGGAATGCTGCTTTGAAAACATACGAGGGTAGGCTGAAAAGTTCTAAGGCTCACCAAGAAGGAGAAATGCCATTTCAATAAAACTTGGCATGCATCAAGTTCAACTCTTCTGATGACTGACTGTTATTTTCTTCCAGGTTGTGAGGTAGTTTGTGGTTCATAGCCAAGTTTGAAAGTTCGTGGTAGAGGGAAACGGCAAAAATGGACAAAATCTGGCATTGCGGTGTGATTAAGTACCTGCATAAGAAGGGGTTAAAGCCCAAGGACATTCATGCGGATATGGTTGCTACATTAGGGGATGAAGCTCCCTCCATATCTACAGTGCAGAAGTGGGCAGCTGAATTTAAGAGGGGCAGAGAGAGCCTTGAAGAGGACCCAAGGTCTGGGTGGCCTGCAACAGCCACAACCCAGAAAAACATTGACCTTATTCATGAAATGGTGATGGACGACAGACGATCGACGATTAATCAGCTAGTAGATGCTGTGGGAATATCCCGTGAGAGAACTGAACACATTCTGCATGAAGAACTTGGAATGTCAAAGGTGTCAGCTCGGTGGGTGCCACGTCTTCTGACGCCTGATCAGAAACGCACCAGGCTAGTCATGTTGAAGGCAAACTTGGCACAATTTGAAGAGGATCCAGCCAATTACATGGAACGTTTTCTTACCCAGGATGACTGTTGGGTTCACCACTTTGAACCAGAGACAAAAAAAACAATCAATGCAGTGGAAACACCCAAGGTCACCACCTCCAAAGAAGGCCAAGGTCGTTTCTTCTGCGGGTAAGGTCATGGTTTCAGTTTTCTGGGATGCCAAGGGCATTGTGTTCGTGGACTATCTTGAAAAGGGACAAACCATAAATGGACAGTACTATTCTAACCTGAGACAGTTACGCGAGGCTATCAAAAAGTTCCATCAAGACAATGCCCCAGCTCACAAGTCAACAGTGGCCATGGCCACTATCCACGAGTATGGATTCGAACTGGTAGATCACCCACCATACTCCCCTGACTTGTCACCCTCGGACTTTCATCTGTTCCCAAACCTGAAAAAAAAACTTGGCTGGGAAGCACTATCGGAGCAATGATGAGGTGATGGCTGCCGTTGAGGACTATTTTGACCCCCTTGATGAAAGCTTCTATGCCAAGGGAATCGAAGCACTCAAGCACCGCTGGAAGAAGTGTGTGGAGTTACAGGGAGACTATGTAGAAAAATAACCATGAATTTGTTCAAATCGACAACTGCATCATAGTCAGCCTTAGAACTTTTCAGCCTACCCTCGTAAAACAGGTTTGGATTGTTGTGCGAGTTTTGTTTCTTCTTACCTTGAGCTCCTGAGCTGAAATGTAGCCGCTGCAGTCAACATCGTACTTCTTCCATATCTACAGTGAGCAGAGCAGATACGCAGGTTAGAGCGCATACCTGCACCTACGTGTTACAAAAACAATTTCCTGCTTCCTAAAACCAAGTTTTCTGCAACATTTTGTGGAAAACAACTCACTAGATTTGATTAATCCCGGGGTAAGAGGCGTGGACTAAAACTCAGTGAAAATAATGATGCAAAATGGATAAAAACTTTAGTAGAACCAAATTTATATCACCTTTTACAAGTAGCAGCATGACAAGTGTGCACCTGCTTCCAAAACAAAAAGCCTCATTCTCCACGTGCATCTGGAGTTGCGTCAGAACAAATATCCAAAGTAAAACTTGTGCCAACTCAACGTGCGGATCCATACTGATTCGTTATGGTGAGTCACAAAACGCACACGTGTGGTTGTACCATTGCACTGATTATAAACTTTTTCAGACTATTATGGAACGTCAGGGTTAGTACGCTAGGTGGTTTAGCACTGGCAAGCTTTCACAGATGCTCAGCAATGTCTGCAAAACTGAAATTAATGAATGAATTATAATGCACACTTTCCTATACTACTTTCCGGAGTATAAATCGCAACTTTTGTCTGTATTATCAACTCTTTAAAATGTTTTTTTTTCCATTATCATTGTCATTTATTCTTTTATTATTAGAGTTTATTGTGTTTAGTCCATTGATTTCTGTGAAGATCCTATGTAAAGTCATTTTAATTATTATTATACCATTATTATTATTAACAATGAATGTGTGATTACGATATACAATATATACAACTCGCACCAAAGTACAAGTTGCAGGACCTCCCAAACTAGTAAAAAAACCAGGACTTGTACTACTCCAGAAATACAGTAATGTCTAATATAAACAACACAACAAGTCCATGTTGTTAGCTACACAAACCGCACGGGCACGTGCATAAATGTGCAGCGATTTTTCCATGTGATCCAACCCACGTCTTTTTTGAGAACACAATTAGGGAGTACTAGTCAGGTTGGAGTTTGAGACCTTATCACTAGCTGGCGTAGAATTTGAGACCTTATCACTAGCTGGCGTAGAAAAGTCCATCATACTGCTTTAATAGTGTCATGATGTTAAAAAAGTTTTTAAAAACTTTTAGATTTTCATCTTGGTATATGGAGAAGCAGATACAGATGTCATGCTGTTATCTTTTGGAAAAAGTAAATCAAATGATGAGTCACCTGCATGCGTTTCAGTTTCTAGTTCACCTCTCATTTTAGGCTGAATGTTATTTAACCTCCTGATATTTTCACATGTTCTGTAATTATACCACAGTAAATACAGTGTCTGTCCCTACAAAGAAAAGCAAGTGAGCAAATTGGTTTGACTGAAAAACAAGAAAATTTAGTGTGAGGACAAGCAAACATGTTGAAGTGTGATTTTCGGCTTTCAGGTGGTGCACCACCAGGATATTGTTAATCCTAATAATGCTACATAATCCACAGTGTTCCTGTCTCCTTTAATGGAAACACTGAGTCAGTGTGTTCCTGGTATTAGAAAATGCATTCACCTTCATGAATTCAACGCTGTTGTTCAGAGGCGTTTCTCTGCGGAACACGAGCAGAAAGCTTTCATCCTCGGGGAGAATCATATTGGCCAACTGCAAAAGAGTCCAAAGGCCAGATATCAATCAGGGCAATGCAATGACATTGAGATCAGTCTTTAAAACACAAAATTCCCATTTTGAAGATGGTATAGAACCAGCACGAGCATTGTCACAGATAAATGTCACACTTCAGAGCTGCATTAAGAGAACATAGTAACTTTGAAGTCAGTTACCAATTTGCGGAAAATTATATTTTTTTTTTTTCTCACAGCCATATCCACGACACCATGGAATCACCTTGGGTCCTGGATGCCAAAAAAGCCAGGCAGACAACTGGCCCATCTCGGGCTCTTGAAAGTAACCATCTCTCTCCTACAGCCGGATGAGATATGGGTGTCCTCTTGTCCTTCTCCAGTCACAGGTTTACTCAACACTGGCTCATGCACAGGTCTCGGCCTGAACTTTATCTAAATTTTGGGTCTGTTATGAAGCTTGGGGCTAGCAGCTGCTGATCACCTTAGTATTTTCTCTGATTTCCTGTCAATTTACTGCTGATTTATTATACCTTAGGTACAGTGGTGTCAAAAGTACACACATTTGTTACTTAAGTAGAAGTACAGATACTGCAGTTTAAAAACACTCTGGTAAAAGTTGAAGTATCAACTTGACCTCTTTACTCAAGTAAAAGTGAAAAGGTATGTGCTCCAAAACCTACTTAAAGTATAAAAGTATAAAGTAACCTTTAAAAAAAAAAGGTAGATGCCACTATATGAATTGAAAGCTTAATTTAAAAACTGATTCATTCTACATGTGGCCCAAGACCCAAAACCCCAAATTACCCCCCAACACCACCTGCATGAAAATGTTTCAATTCTAGAAGCTCTGAAATGCAATCTGGGACTATTCCAGACAATAAACTGCAGTGAGTGCAGCATCCATTTAGTGAGAAAAAAAAACAACTTTCCTTATTCAAATTCATTCCCGTAGTATTCTGCTCTTACTAGGATGCAGCAGTTTTCTAGTTTGGCAGATAGTTCTGGAGGAAATCACTGAAGAAATTAACAAATTGAAAATATGGTTTGACCGAAACAAACTGTCATTAAGACAGGGATGAAATGGAGGTGTAAGAGTCACTACAAGTAGGTGTTCACAGGAAACATTTATTTATGTATGTTCATTGCTTTTATATTTTCTGTTGTGTTTCTATTCAGGTTCTTTTTGCCTCTTTCTCTAAAATTGTATATAATAATCATTAGATTATTAATATATAAACAAAAATAAATTTAAGAAATATTACAATTTGAAAACAAATGCACCCGAACGTGATGACGGCTGCAATTACTTAATGCTAAATTTTAACATTGAAAATGCCATAGACATGCTAACGCGTTAGCGTCGCTCCCGTTTTTCAGTTATAAAATACATCTATCAACTGTTTCAGAAGACCATAACAGGTCGGTTTAACACAGAAAAGGTAAATAATACTCACAGAAGTATGCTCTTTAGGGTTTTAGCGGGGGAAAATTAAGCGAAAGAATAAACGAAGCGATAGGTCGAAGCATTGCTTCAATCTGCGAACCACTGTTTCGATTGGTTCACGGTTCAAAGCAAAGCCGTGCTGCAGAAAAGTTGATTACAGGCGCATGACGTGAAATATATATATATATATATATATATATATATATATATATATATATATATATAAACATTAAACTGAAGCCAAGAGTAACGAGGCTGTTTGTTTAAAAAATGTAAGGAATAGAAAGTACAGATACTTGTGTGAAAATGTAATAAGCAGAAGTCAGAAGTAGGCAGAAAAATAAGTAATGGAGTAAAGTATAGATACCTAAAAAGTGTACTTAAGTACAGCAACGAAGTATTTGTACTTCGTTACTTGACACCTCTGCTTAGGTATAGTTTGTCCAGGAGACTGATTCTGTTCTTTTTCTCTCTGTCTGAGGTACAGGCAGTGGGATGGCTACTGAAGTCAGGATGCCGGACTGACAGACTGCACACTGCAGTCTACGTTTGGAATGGACATTGCCGCGGGAACAGGCCCACTGACGGCATGAGGACTGCTGGATGAGCCTTGCCTGTGGCATAACCGCATATGTGGATTTCTCATCAAATACATATTCTTTTGTTATGTCATGTTGTTTTCATTTCCCGTTTTCTGTTTCTTCACCTTTGTAAAACTTTGCAAAAACCTTGTAACTGTTAGAATGGCCTAAGAAATCAAGATTCTTTTATTTGTCCCCAAGGAGAAATTTGTCTTGGACACAGGCAGCCACATAAAATACACTAACCGAGTACAGACATGACAAGACGGACCCAGACAATACAATACAATCCCAATAACACATTAATGACCTGCTCTTTTGTTTGAGTTCAGGAGGTTCACTGATATAGGGCGGAATGAGTTTTTATACCTGTTTAGGTATCTGTTTTTGTTTTTAGATGGAACTCCGTAGTGGCGTCCAGATGGAACTAAGCAGTGGGTCACCCCTCTGAGTCTAGTCTGCTTGAGGTTTCTTCCTCAAATCATCAGAGAGAGTTTTTCCTCACCACTGTCACCAGCGTGCTTGCTCTAGGGGTTGGTAAGGTTAGACCTTACTTGTGTGAAGCCCCTTGAGGCAGATTTGTTGTGATTTGGAACTATATAAATTAAATAAACTGAAATTTAAAATGCTAATTGATGCTTCCTCACTGTGCAAGTGATACTCCTCGTCTGAGTTTCCCCAAGTAGCCACTCATTTGACACAAAGTCATTCCAGGGGTATACAAGGATCCTCCAAAGGCGCCCAGTATCAAAGGCATTCAGTCATCACGTTAGGTCACTGGTGAGTGACCAAGTCTCACAACCATGCAGTAAGACATGAAGCACCAGGACCCTAAAGACTTGGCCCTTTGGCCCTTTGTTCCCTTGCAAAGGTATCAGCGTTGCCAAACATCTTGACTCTGTAAGCTTTTCCCCACATCTCTCAATCTCAAAGGTTGAGGACCCAAAGACATGAATGTCACAGTGTGCTAGTTGCTGAAATAGTCACTAACAAAAGAAAAAAAAAAAAAGAGATCACTGAAAAACATTCAAACTGTTAAATAAGTCAGTTGAGTTATGATTCTTCAGGAAAAAACAAACATTTCTTGGGGCCATCTGTATTCATAGTAACTTGAACATACAGAGGTTTCAACAGATTTTCCGACTTTGCAGTTTCCGAGGTGAGTGGAGCACGATTGATGTGGAGAACAGTAACCTCCAAGCTAAGAATAGCATTAGAATCTTAAATACAGTTCATGCTGATCCAGTCTAGTCTTGTAATCTCCTGTGTTGATTAACATCGGGCTAAACAGTGTCTGTAATTACATTTTAAATCTGCTTTAAGCACCATAAAATTAAATTCCCCATCACCTGTGCTGTATTTGGGTCGCGGCAGATGTCTCTGTAAAAGGCATCTAAAAACCTCTGGAAAGAAAGTTAACCATCAGCATGGCAACAACGAGGTTTAAATACATTGTGACTGGGTGAAATGACCTTTTAGACATACACTAGTTGCTATTATTCTTCTGCTGTCCTCCTTTACTGGCCTTCCATTAGAAGATTAAACTGGCCTTCTTCCAAAATCTAATTACGGTAAAATATGACACTGCTGCTGCAGTTTGTATCTCAGAGCTAACATCTTACCATTACAAAAAACGCATTGCACCATGAGAGAAGACATACTGGGACAGAACAGCAGAGCCCAAAATTCTTTGCAGGGTAGAATGAATATGGGCGCTGCTTCTTTGCATCCTATATTGATTTTCTCAAAATTGTTTTATTGCACTGTTCTGTTGGATATCCTGAGAATGTGTAGGCTCTCCAATATGTTGCAGGACGTTAAAGCCAACTAGACCAAAAATAAAAAATTAACGGTAGAGGTGTGTGGTGATTCCAGTACCTGTGCAGGAGAATGAAGCAGCAAGTCTTTATGCTCCCGGTGCTTCACATGTTACAGTATAGGTGTGAGACATGGATACTAACCAGTGTTCCAAGACAAGAACTGCATGTCTTTGGTACTAGATGTCTAAGGAGGATCCTCGGGTACTACCACTGGAATGACTGTGTCAAATGAACAGTTAGTTAGGAAGACTCAGATGAGGAGTATCGCTTGCATCATATGGGAGCATTAGCCATGACATTTGGGCCATGTGCCATGTTTCTTTATGCATAATCCAGCATGCACCAGAGGAGCCTCTTCACCCACAGACTGCTCCTTCCCAAGTGCAGGACCAACAGACTGAAAACTCCTTTGTCCCTCAAGCCATCAGACTGTACAACTCCTCACTCTGGGGGAGGAGGAGTAACAGGAAGACAGAGGACGGGAATGAGAGGAACAGTAGTAGCCAGTAAACCAGTATGTCTGGTATTTAGATTTATTTATATTTGCAAATTGTTTTTCTTTTTTACTTTCACTTTTGATACTCTGTGTGCTTCTTACCCTGTGTGCTGCTATACCATGCTGCTGGAACTTCAATTTCCCTGAGGGAGTCTTCCCAAGCGATTAATAAAGTTCTGTCTAATTGAATCTAATGCAGGTCCCTCAATGTTGAGGACCCCAGTGGCTGGAAAAGGCCAAGGGACTGCCAGTATTTTACCTGACTGCAGCAGATACTTTCAAGATGTGGGGATGAATGACTACTTATCTGCCTGGGTGGTTGCCATTCAGAACCTAAGGTGGTTCCATAGTGCGGCAGATGTGACATCAGCACATGCTCTCACACTGGGCGTGATCTGATTATATGTTCCAGCAGGGATCTTTATTTATCCTTTAAGTTCTTTATTTTGTTGCACACCTACTTTCCCCAGTAATATCTTTATCATTTCATTCACTTTTACTGTCTAGTTGTGAATTTTGTGTCTAAACGTTCAGTCATATATAGAAGAGCACGAGCACAAGTGAACAGAAAAATGTGGTTTTGAGATGTGCTCGCCGACTTCCTCATTAATGCCATTTGTAGAGTTATGTGGGCAAATTGTACCAGAAATAATTTAGATGTTTCTTATTGTCCTGTACAGCTTCAAATGAAGCTACACGGGGTTTCCACCACAGTGGAATGTTTGTGTATCTGTGACTACAGACAACTTACTGAGGGTAATCATTGAGTTATGCCTTCATGATAATTAACAGTCATATGATTTAAGGTTTTTGCAGTCCTTTAAAGCATTGGATTTACAATAAAGTATATAAAAAAAATCCTTTGCTGATTAAAAAAAGTACTTTATTTCTCTGAAGGTTTGTTGTTGTGCCAGCAGCATGTTCAGTGTAGTTCAGCATTTGATCAGTTCAACAAAGTGGTTGCTGATGAAGCAGCATCATCAAATACACTCTGCTTCAGAAGAAATGGTCGACATCGGCCAAATGAACAGAACTCATTAGTGAATCCACCATAATTAATAAAGTGCAATTTCTTATTAAAACTTGGAGAAACAATTTGGACAACCAAAAGGACAATTATGTTCCTTATCCTTTAACGATAGTGGACTTGATCATTTTGACCAAAGGTCCCAGTGTACAAACCTGGTCTCACTTATGAAACAAAAGACAACATTACATGTGCCCAAAAAAAAACAAAACAAAAAAAACAATCAGCTTTATAAAATGTTTCAACTAAATCCCAACCAAATTAGAAATGCAATGTAAAACTTTCTATAAATACTGATATACACATAGATGGTATTGGGTGCAATCATCTTGGTGTCAGTCCTACCGAATGGTCCCCCCTAAAAATCGGTCAGCCTTTTATAACTGCGCATGCGTCATTAGCCGCGGTTCACGGAATAAAACCTTGTTTCTGCTTAAAACTGCACTCCAGTCATCATCTATCTCAGTGACAGATAACTAAAGCTTTTGTACAACAATCATTTCCACATACATTCAGCATTATTTCATCATAAAAGACAGATGAAGCGATCAGAGCGCCGTGGCTAAACAAGGTCCTAGCTGATGTGTTCGCTGCGCGTCGGTCATTTCAAAGCGACTTTTGAATGATTTATGAGGTTTTATCTTTATCATCTGATGGTTAATAATCACATTAATCAATCTGATTGCTTTGGGTGAAGAGACTCCGCCTCAGACGTGCTGCTGTGGTCCGGAATGACGCATGCGCAGATGCAAAAGGTGGACCGTTGGGTCTGTGACACTGGGTCATAATGTCTGCAGGTGGGTATATAAAGCTGAATACCATTATCAGTTCTGACTATTGGCTCTTTTTTTTATTTCCTCTTGATTCATTTTCTGTGTGGAAAAATAAATGCCTACAGAAGTTTTCAGTGTCACTGAAGCTGTTTTATTGGTTGCTTGATGCAGAGTTTGACATTACATCTCTGGTTACACACAAGCTTGCATGAACTGGCAAACATGTTGGCATCGACACCTTTTTATTTCTTGTTTTTCTTGTTGCTAAATGCTGATAAATTACACTGTATTTGTTTTCTTTCTGCCACCTGACTGTTGTTTCTCTCTGTTTGTGGTGTGGCTCCATCCAGAGATGGGTGTGGTGTCTTCTGCAGGCCTTCCGTGCTGGTGCACAGCATGGACTCCCAAAATTTCCTGTATAATTTAAGTATTTTCTATTGTGTTGGTAGCATGGCTGAAGCAGAGGGTGACCCCTTTTGAGTCTGGTCTGCTTGAGGTTTCTTCCTCAAATCATCAGAGGGAGTTTTTCCTTACCACTGTCACCTGTGTATTTGCTCTAGGGGTTGGTAAGGTTAGACCTTACTTGTGTGAAGCGCCTTGAGGCAGCTTTGTTGTGATTTGGTGCTATATAAATGAAATAAATTGAAATTGACAAGAGGAACTGATAACTACTGCATATGATTCTGATGGATTCCAAAAATGTGGAAGTAATTCTCAAGTGGAACCCATTCTTCAATCCCATCCATACCTACGTCAAACCGTGCAGCACTCTGTCATATTTTGTGGGTCAATGAGGACATATAATCTCGATTGTGTTGTACCTCCTGAATCTGCAGTTTTCCATCAGCAGTGACATCGTAGGCCGACATGAACCTCTTCTTCATTTGCTGCACTTTTTCTTCAGTCACTTGCTCCTGTAGAAACCCAACACAGAACATTATTTGCCTCTTTGCCGCAAGCATGGAAGATGGTGTCGTGGATGCAGTGAAGTGCAGCACCAGTACATGCTCACAGCGCACCACAAGCATGTCCCGGTGGCATGCATGTCCGCATCCGCTACACCATGGAGGTGCCCCGCAACCTGGATGGCAACCACACAGATAGACAACCCGTTCATCCAGTCCTCTTGAAAGTAACTTATGTATCTTCTGCGGTGAAACGAAGGCGTCCCCTTGACTTCCTGAGCTGCTGGGATCCACGACACTGCAGCACCAGTAACCCAGCACATGGCTGCTGCAGTGGTTCTACAGTGATTGTTTCATATCATGGGTTAGCAGCTGAGTCATAGTTATTTTAGGAAATGTCACCATGGATACTTCATTGATTGCTCTGATTCAAATTTCATTCAAGGTTTGCGTCCTCAGTTCTCGGTGCAGAATCCGTTTGTTCTGTCAGAGAACAAAGTGTTCTGCATGGTTTCTAATACAGTGTTGTGATGTACTCCAATCTTGGCCAATCTAAACTGCTTTGTGCACCTGAAAAGGAACAGTTTGTGATGAATAATTATTCTGTATAATTATAACAGTGATTAATTAATTGTTCTTGAAAGTATTTGCAGTAAAACTGCACTAACTGGGGGGTTGGTTGAGTCCAATATTGATTGTTGCCAAGTGTGGAAGTGTCCTTGACATCACATTATGCTACAAAAGCCACTTGATGCAGTTAAGCTCACAAAAAATGCTCTGTGTACCCATTATATATATATATATATATATATATATATATATATATATATATATATATATATATATAAACTAATGGAAACTAGTGTTGGTGTGGAGGCTTAAGCTCTAGTTTTGTTTTTTGTTTTTTTCCCACTTGAGAAAGCAGGTTTCCAAAGTGCATTGTGAGAAATTTCCAACCTGATTTGACATCACTACAGTCATCGAGACACTAATGCAGTATGTTCCTCTACAGTTCTGATCTGCACCTCGTTGTTGCTAATTTAATTATCACGCTCTTGCAACAACGATTTTTCCATGGCTGCTTAACTGCAACATTTCTATCTTTTAATGTTCTGTCAGTCTTGTGTTGTGGTTTTTGTTTTGATTTGTTAGTTTGGCGAGCAGATGAACACCTCACTGAATCTGGTCTGCTTGAGGTTTCTTCCTGCAAAAATCAAACAATAATAAGGGAGTTTCTCCTTCTCACTGTTGCTAATGTGCTTGTTCATTTGTTGGGTAATATATAGACTTTATTCATGCACTGCTCTTTCAGATCGCTTGTGTTATAATTTGGCACCGTATAAACAAACTGAATGTCAATTCCCTACTTTGTCCATACAAAGTAGTTTTAAAATACATGGAAATGCCAGTTTCCCAGAACCAAAAACCAATTTGTCAAATTATCTTTTGTCTCTACAATGATAATATTCCACTTATTTGGAAACCAGCAATTAACGTTATTGAAAATCCTTGCCTGTATCTGTTGGCATTTTTTCCCCTCTCTCTCCATTATTATATGAAATTAACTTGCAGCTAACAAGCTAGCCATTGCAAGCAAATAGGATACATAATACTATCCAACAAAGTGGGAAATGCAACTGTAATTAAACAGAAGACAGAAGCCTTTCGTCTGCACTGCAAATTAGTGACGCTTAACTCAAAATACTGCTCCAGAAAGTTTCAAAACCTGTTTTGAACTTTGTTCCAAATTCCATATAAAAAAGGGAGACTTCATAAGTGGTGATAAATGGGGCCTCGGTACGATACCAATTTATTTTTGTAATTACAATAAAGTTGACAAACTGAAAATATTCTTTCAAGTTATAACCAAGGACAAGCGGACTTGCTGCACAGCACAAGTATGTATGTGGGCAGCTTATCTGAATGAATAATTTGATTCTTCTCTTCCTGTGTAAACCACTTGACACACTTTAGCGTTAAGCATTTAAGGAAATGGAAGAAAAAAAACCCTTTAAGTTATTTAAGAACCCAATCAGCTGCTAATCTTTCAGGATGTCATTGCAAACCAGCGGTGTCTGAATCGTAACTATAGAAACATGTTGACGGTTGCTGCTGAAGTCTGAATCATCATTTCAAATTGTGCACAGGCCCAGACATCAAACTGTAGCTCATTCCCCAAACACGAGTATTTTTCTCCAGCATCACTTTTCTACGGAGCCCTAGAAGTGTCATTGCAAAATATTTTGCATGTTGAGACATTGTGCCCTCATTTCGCTAAATTGTGCACCCGTTTCGCTAAATCGTACGCCTGCTTTACTAAATCGTGCTCTTGTTTTACTATAGTGCACTCATTTTAAGAATTGTAAAATGAATGCACAATTTCCCTTACCAAAAAATAGTACTCATAAGTATATAAAAAGTAAACTGGAAGTATACTTGAAACATACTTGCATGTACTACTTTTTGGTAAGGGTTAGTAAAATGAGGGCACAATTTCTAAAACAAGCGCACAATTTATTAAAATGAGGGAATGAATTAGTATAATGAGAGCACAATTCAGTGAACATTGCTACAGAACACTGTGTGCACGTTCTACTTAAATGTGGCTGCAATTTGTTAAACATGCACTCAATATTGTCTTGAAACATTTAAACATGACCATGTTATTGTAAATTTGAGATCTTGATCTACTACCCACAGGCGACCCTGCTACAAAGAGTAGAAGTCCATTATAAACCGTCACCGCCTAACGGTGAAAACTAATTTGAGGGCTCAATTAAAGGAAAATGTGCTTACAAAATATCACGGCCAGAAAAAAATTATTACTTTAAGCGACCCCTCCGGGGTGCCACACTTTTCTGTTTAACACCAGCATAATCCTGTTCCTGGAGTGAAATGCCAAAATTAAAATATTAATATTTGACTGAGCATACAATATTTACTGTTTATACACAGCAGGAAATGCGCGTTTTCCACAAAACTGTATCGGCTTCCATACAAGCTACCACATGGGAATTTAACTGGTTAATGTGTGACAAAGTCGGTATAATATCAGGGAATAATATATATATATATATATATATATATATATATATATATATATATATATATATATATATATACACACACACACACACACAAATATTTAAAATTTAATCTAAAAATTCTTTCCAGAGCTTGAATAGTGACAGAAAGCAAACAGATCAAAGTGAAATGTGGTGGTTGGGCTGATACATAACCCTATAAAGGATTACACACAAACACGCACGTTTCGTTTTCTGCTGAATACAACCCCTGGCAAAAATTATGGAATCACCGGCCTCAGAGGATGTTCATTCAGTTGTTTAATTTTGTAGAAGCAGATCACAGACATGACACAAAACTAAAGTCATTTCAAATGGCAACTTTCTGGCTTTAAGAAACACTATAAGAAATCAAGAAAAAAAAGATTGTGGCAGTCAGTAACGGTTACTTTTTTAGACCAAGCAGAGGAAAAAAATATGGAATCACTCAATTCTGAGGAAAAAATTATGGAATCACCCTGTAAATTTTCATCCCCCAAATTAACACCTGCATCAAATCAGATCTGCTCATTGACATTGACCCTATGCCATGACATTGACCCTATGTGTCTTTTTGCAAGGAATGTTTTTGCAGTTTTGCTCTATGGCAAGATGCATTATCATCTTGAAAAATGATTATTTCATCATCCCCAAACATCCTTTCAATTGTCCAACATATCAACATAAACTTGTGCATTTATTGATGATGTAATGACAGCCATCTCCCCAGTGTCTTTACCTGACATGCAGCCCCATATCATCAATGACTGTGGAAATTTACATGTTCTCTTCAGGCAGTCATCTTTATAAATCTCATTGGAAAGGCACAAAACAAAAGTTCCAGCATCATCACCTTGCCCAATGCAGATTCGAGATTCATCACTGAATATGACTTTCATCCAGTCATCCACAGTCAATCAATCAATCAATCAATTTTTTTTATATAGCGCCAAATCACAAACAGTTGCCCCAAGGCGCTTTATATTGTAAGGCAAGGCCATACAATAATTATGTAAAACCCCAACGGTCAAAACGACCCCCTGTGAGCAAGCACTTGGCTACAGTGGGAAGGAAAAACTCCCTTTTAACAGGAAGAAACCTCCAGCAGAACCAGGCTCAGGGAGGGGCAGTCTTCTGCTGGGACTGGTTGGGGCTGAGGGAGAGAACCAGGAAAAAGACATGCTGTGGAGGGGAGCAGAGATCAATCACTAATGATTAAATGCAGAGTGGTGCATACAGAGCAAAAGGAGAAACAGTCCACAATTGCTTTTCCTTAGCCCATTGTAACCTTGTTTTTTTCTGTTTAGGTGTTAATGATGGCTTTCGTTTAGCCTTTCTGTATGTAAATCCCATTTCCTTTAGGCGGTTTCTTACAGTTCGGTCACAGATGTTGACTCCAGTTTCCTCCCATTCGTTCCTCATTTGTTTTGTTGTACATTTTTTGATTTTTTGAGACATATTGCTTTAAGTTTTCTGTCTTGACGCTTTGATGTCTTCCTTGGTCTACCAGTATGTTTGCCTTTAACAACATTCCCATGTTGTTTGTATTTGGTCCAGAGTTTAGACACAGCTGACTGTGAACAACCAACATCTTTTGCAACATTGTGTGATGATTTACTCTCTTTTAAGAGTTTGATAATCCTCTCCTTTGTTTCAATTGACATCTCTCGTGCTGGAGCCATGATTCATGTCAGTCCACTTGGTGCAACAGCTCTCCAATGTGTGTTCACTCCTGTTTAGATGCAGACTAACGAGCAGATCTGATATGATGCAGGTGTTAGTTTTGGGGATGAAAATTTACAGGGTGATTCCATAATTTTTTTTTAACAGATCAAGGTTTTCTCTTTGTCTTTTTTTTTTTTTTTAATCAGAGACCAGAACTCCATGTCCAGCGGTGTTAGTCACCACACCCATCCACATCAGTACAAAAGAGCCATCTGAGCCCAAGCTGCTGCCCACACAGCAGAAGTGATAGAAAATCTACCTCTGCAGCCACACTTCCTGGAAGATGATGGAAGCTTTAATTTTGATAAATGGTGTATTGGGTAAAGTATCCAGTATGAAATTAACTTGCACTACAGACTCGCCCTAATCAGGTTTGTGGCAAAACCTGCAGACTGTCATCAACAAACAGCAACCTCCAGCCAATGAAGCCAATGTAGAAGTGTCACAACCTGCAGTTCCTTCAATGGCCACTTGAAGCTGACTCAAAAAGTGAGTCAAGACCCACAGAAGCCAGGGTTAATATGCTCAACTTTATAATGGAAATAAAAAAAAATGCTTACAGCCAGGAATAACGACAACAAAAATCTGGTTTGTCTCTTATCTAATTCCTTTTCATGACGGCTGTAAGGGGTGAAAGAAAGTGATCCGGTTGTAGAGGACTGTATCTCTTCCTGGTGTACAGCTGTGCTTCAACTTACTTTCACCTCTGCAAACAGGCGTTGCACAATCAAATTTCTTCTACTTTTATATTGTAGTAATGAATAACAAAGATGTTTAAAGGAAATGCATTGGAGTAAAAGTATACATTTTAGTGAGGAAATGTAGTGGAGTAAAAGTGAAAGTGACCAGAAATGTGAATAACGAAGTACAGATCCGTCAAAATTCTACTTAAGTACATTACAACTGGTACTATAACATGCTCTGAGGTGCATTCGGTTGCAATTTGAGTAAAATTCGGTGAAAAAGTTCAGTTTAAAATCATTAAATCAAAAATGTTTGATTAAAATCTTCGTATTCGTACCTCTCACAGATGCAGCTACAACAGACTGATCAAGTACACAAGTCAGTCTGTAGGTCATATTCATTTCAAGGAAATGTGGTCAAAACCTCATTGAATTCTTTGTATTTGCACCTCTTGTTGTCTTTTACAACAATATTTTATCTGTGACAAAGGAATACAAAGATTTGATGAAATATTTGACCATATTTTTGTGAGATGTGTACAAATATGAACAGCAGAAAGAGAATATGTGCAGGTCAGTCGCTCTCTTTTACAGGATGTCATCAGGTGAGAAAGTAAACACTGACTAACCTTACACATGATCTTTAATCTCGATGAAACATGTCAATGTCTCTGTCTATATTATATCTGATATAAAACGGATGACATACTTCATCATATTCATTTATAATATAAATGTTCACTCTTGGCATGATTTAATTTTGGTTGAACAACAAACAGCTCCTGCAGCACAGGGAGGTTCCTCATGTAAGACGACCATCAGACTGTAAAATTACAGTTGAGGTACTGGCACATTGATTTTAGTATGTGTGCAAGCGGCACAACAGATACATGAAGAGTACACGGATGTGCTGGGGGTTTTTAATGACTTACTGGCTCTGCGAGTCCGTGCAAGACAGACGTGCTCTCTTGTCGATCTAAAACAGAGCTATTGTGTATTTAAAGCAAAGCGGTGTGTATGTGTAGTTAAAAAATATCCATCCATCCATCCATTTTCTTCCGCTTTATCCGGAGTCGGGTCGCGGGGGCAGCAGCTCAAGCAAAGCCGCCCAGACCTCCCGATCCACACACACCTCCCCCAGCTCCTCCAGGGGAACCCCAAGGCATTCCCAAGCCAGCCGAGAGATGTAGTCCCTCCAGCGTATCCTGGGTCTTCCCCGGGGCCTCATCCCAGTGGGACGTGCCCGGAACACCTCTCCAGTGAGGCGTCCAGGGGGCATCCGAAAAAGATGCCCGAGCCACCTCAACTGACTCCTTTCGATGTGGAGGAGCAGCGGCTCGACTCCGAGCTCCTCCCGAGTGACCAACCTCCTCACCCTAAGGGAGCACCCAGCCACCCTGCGAAGGAAACTCATCTCGGCCACTTGTACTCGCGATCTCGTTCTTTCGGTCATGAGCCAAATCTCATGACCATAGTTGAGGATCGGAACATAGATTGATCGGTAAATCGAGAGCTTTGCCCCCCTACTCAGCTCTCTCTTCACCACGACGGTCTGATACAGCGACCGCATCACTGAAGATGCTGCACCGATCCGTCTATCGATCTTGCGCTCCATCCGTCCCTCACTCGTGAACAAGACCCCGAGATACTTAAACTCCTCCACTTGAGACAAGGACACTCCACCGACCTGAAGAGGGCAAGGCACCTTTTTCCGGTCGAGAACCATGGCCTCAGATTTGGAGGTGCTGATTTTCATCCCGGATGCTTCACACTCGGCTGCCCGGTATGACGGAGCCGGGGTCCCACCCTGGAGCCAGGCCTGGGGTTGGGGCTCGCGCACGGGCGCCTGGTGCTCAGGCCTTAGTCCATGGGACCCGGCCGGGCTCAGCCCGAAAGAGTGACGTGGGCCCGCCCTCCTGTGGGTTCACCACCTGCAGAGGGGGCCATGGGGGTCGGGTGCAGAGAGGAGTGGGTGGCGGTCGAGGGCGGGTGGCCCGGCGGCCCGGTCCATGCTCACAGCCACTGGCTGTTGGGCCGAGTGTAGTTAAAAAATAAATAAATAAAAATACACAGCACTGTGTTGATCCCGCCAGCAGCAAACAGGGCTGCTCGATCCACCTTGCAGATGAAGAGAGAGAAAGTGCACACTTATTTTGTTAATCAAGTTTAACCAGTTAATCAAAAAACAAAACACCTTCATCAGGCTGATTCTTACTGGATTCATCCAGAGTTTTTGATCTGTTTATCAACAGGATGTACAGCAGATTCATCTATGCGCCTTTTGAAGAAATTAGTGTGTGTGTGTGTGTGTGGGGGGGGACACCCTCAGCAGCCCCGGGAACATCACTGAAGCAGCCCGATTTTAAACAAGCTGCATTCATGACGTAAGGACGTGCACGCGCAGCTGCAGGCCCTCCACTCACAGTGATTTTACTGTTACTGCATTGAAATAGCGCAGTTCTAACTTTAAAAAACAAGTCACCATGACACAAAATCCCACTTATGTTAACTTTATAATTAATCTGCAGTGCACCTGTTTGCCGAATTTTGTGTGTGGGTGGGGGGGTGCCGTCCATACAGATGATGGATCAACAAGGATATATTATACCACAATTGGAAACTGAGGACTGGCGTCTATATTTCTGAAAAATCATCAATCTGCAACAAAATGGAATTCTGGGAATAACCCAAAAACTTTCATCTCTGATTTTTATATAACTCATCTGTTGGCTATGTTAAGACAGAAAATAATGAATGTGTAGGGGTGTGGTTGCTTTGTGCTCATCTGTGGGATCCAGGAGACCAGTGCTAGTAGACTCTGCTACTAGCTGTGTACATGACCACGTTTGTCCTTTTGGAACATTTTATTACAAATACCTGAGATAATATGGTTTGCTGTGTGATAAATTGTACTAATGGACCATCTAACAAGTCTACTCCAGCATTTCCACAGAGTGAAATTTTAGCATTAACTTAATTTGCATATCAGCATCGTTAGTAACAATTAGTAGGCTTCGATAGTTTGGTAACTACAGTACTTTGGTAAGGTACAGTGATAGTGCCACAGTTAGAGAGTTAAGAGCCAGTCAATTTTTGTACTCAAGCTGTTATAAGAACTGGCACCCAGATTGCAAAAATATGTGTTAATCAATCACCTGAATCCAGGTGACTCAGCTTGTTAGCCTTAGCTGGATGGTAATTTTAAGATAGGTGGGTGGGTTTGGCCTTCATGAGTCCCACCCAGGTCATGCTGGTCTTGCCCGTGCTCCCTTTAACCAGGAGTCAAACCCGCTGTTCAGAAAACTGACAGGTGATGTCACAGTCTGTGCACAATGGTCACATGACTTCCTTTTCAACAAGTCAATATCCTTTGACGTGTCCCCTCACCCGCTTTCAGGAAAAAGGCAGGAGCGACGTACTGGTTGAAAGGCCGAATTATTTTCACAATAGTGCAGCAGATAACTGAAACAATCATGCAAATGGTGATAAAAACATCAAATTTGGCAGAAATACGCCTTAGACACGCTTTTGAAAAAAACGACTGACCACTTGACTTTTCAATCAGTGTTCAGGTAGGGGTCAATTGAAGAATTACACAGAGGTCAAAATTAAAAGATGCTCCAATCATATTTCACATCATTTGCCTGATTATAAAGATTCCAAAAAGGTATAGTTTGGACTATCTGTGACTGAATTCTATGAAGTTACGGGATAAAAACAGCAAGAATTGTGACAGAGATCAGTGTCAGTTTGTACAGGGGTCAAAAGTTAAAGTTACTCCAATTTTGGTAAAAAGTGATGCAAATTATTGGTTGAGCTAGTAGGATTAATAAATGGAATAATGTTGACAGTGTTGAATGCTTGGTCTCCAAAGTAAAGGTCAAAAAGGTCAAAGGTCTATTGGATTCTGACATGTGACATATGTTATCCCGTAACGTGACAAGTAAGGATGATACATGGTCCAAACTATTCCTTTTTAAAACCGTGTTAACTCAACTAGTAATGTGCATCACTTTTTATCAAAATTGGAGCAACTTTAACTTTTGATCCCTGTACAAAATTACACTGACCTTTGTCACCATTCTTGCTGTTTTTATCCCGTAACTCCATAGAATTCAGTCACAGATAGTCCAAACTATACCTTTTTGGAATCTTTATGATCAGGCAAATAATGTGGACTATTTTTCAATATGATTGGAGCATCTTTTAATTTTGACCTCTGTGTAATTCTTCAATTGACCCCTACCTGGCCACCGATTGAAAAGTCAAGTGGCCAATCGGTTTTTTCAAAAGAGGATTGTCTGAGGAGTATTTCTGCCGAATTTGATGCTTTTATCACCATTTGCAAGATTCCCCTCTAAATATTCTCTTATCCGCTGCACTAACATGCAAAAACAGGAATCACTAGTCCGTAGTCCAACGTATGATTGATCACTGAAGTTCTGATCAGGCTATGTGAGAACATTTTCCTCAGTTCTGCTGCTACATCATTAGACACCAGCAACATGACATTCACGCTGCTGGTGATTTGTAGTGTCAGCACTTCATAGCGCTTTTCACTCTGGCCATTTGCCTCTGACAGCAGGGGGCGCTCCAGGTTTAGGCTTCAATGACATGAAGCCTAAAAAGCTTTCGGAGGGCTTGAGATTCACAGGCACAAATTCATCAATCTTTATTATAAAAAGGCGCTTCAAATCCTATTTTGCACAATGACACATGACGTTAAGTGGTTCTGAGCAGTGGCAAAACATTTACTTTGACACACAAATGATGAATGTGTGGTTTTGCTTTGCTGCTCTTGCAGGAAGCCGTTTCCATCAAGAAAACACAAAACAATCCAAAGGAAAAAAGTGACCTCACCTGTGAATTCAGTCGTTTCAGCATATGACGGAAAAATTCATCCAGTTCTTTGCCCTCAATGTAGCCATTATCTGAAAGTTTAAACAGCAACAAAATTAACAATCCAGTGAAGCAAAAATATTTTGGTTCAAGTCTAAAGTAACTCTTAAATAAATAAAATATTGCATTTACATTTATGCCAAAATTTCAAATCTACCAGTTATGAGTGAAAACATCCATTTAAAATACTTTGTTAAAAAAAGACATTTTGCCATAACAAATATAATAGCAATGTACCTAAACATTATATCTTAAATGCAGCTCACTCATCAGAACTCCAACAGTTAAGAGTAGAAAAATGAGTCAAATATTAAAATTTTACCATCTGCATCGAAGCATTGCCAGATTTGCAGAAAACCAGCAGCATCAAGTTTATCAAATGGTTGCTCCATTTCAGTTAAAAGCGGAGAAATCAGCAGACAACTTGATCAACTGTGGTGACAGTCTGCTTTGCTTTTTTTGACATTTGCTCTTTCAGTTGGTTAAAAAAACCACACCTCCTGAGAGAGAGAGAGAGAGAGAGAGAGAACCAGTGCATTTGCCATCTGCTGGCTGCACAGTTTCATTGCAAAAGAAGAATAAGAGCCATCACATGGGAGAAGTTACAAATCAGACAACGGAGATGTTGCAAAGCCTGCAAAATTATTTTAATTAATACTAATATTTGCATGAAGATGTGTCCAACATCTGCAGAATGACTTGGTGATACATGTCAAAATGAACAAATAACGTTGAACAAAACCAAATTGGTGCACTCTTCCAACTCAAGCCAAACAGTTTTGCATTAACTTCTTTTATGAATCATGACCATAACAGTTATTTGATTACATGTAATAACAAATTGATACACTAAAAGAATTCATGTCTACATTTATGAACACAATGTACACGCAAGAGAGATAAAGGGAAAAAAAAAATCACCGGCCATTTTCAAAATGACAAATAAGTTACATACAAATTCCACGTATAGTAATGTACTTAGTACTAAAACAATATTTTGTTGTGTTCACATGTAGTGTGTGAAAATTACAACATGTGCAAATGAGACACATGTATGAAAGCACATGTACATACAGCACAGCTCACGGCCACGTCATGCAGTCACACACACACACACACACACACACACACGGAGGCTCAGGAGTACAAACTCAACATTATAACCTTTACTGTCACGTTCTCCAGTCTGCACTCCAAACAAAAGGTGGATGCAAATGTTTCAGCTTGGAACAGTCAATCATCTCCAACTTCTCACAATATATTTAGCAAAAACATCAATGCAACACCCTTGTTTTCATTCCCATTTTTAATGCACTGAAACCTGAAAAGAAAACTGAAAAGTTTAAATGTCTTCTATGCGCACAAAAGACATTTTGTTCACAATTTGTTAAAATGGCCGTTAGTGAGCACTTTTGCTGAGATAATCCATCCATCTGGCAAGTGTGTGATCCATCATGCTGATTAAACTGCATGATTATTGAGCAGGCGTGCCTTATATTGGTTACAATAAAAATGTGCATGTGCAGTTTTTTTTCCATACAATGCCACAGATCACTTCAAACTGTCCACCTGAGCTACTTCCCATAAACTAAATGTTCATTTCACTCCCACAAGCCGCCTCCGAGAACTTTAGCAATACATCCAACCTATTTCACAACTGCAGACCACGTTACCATGTCAGGCCAGGACCGCAACACTTGGCTTCTGCACCTAAAGCTCCTTCTTCAAGATCAACTGCACATGTTGATGGAGTGGCCTTGTCTTGTGACCAGTACAAGGCAGACCTATGCAATAATCAAGCTGTTTAATCAGCATCTTGATCTGCTGCACCAACCAGTTGGATAAATTTATCTTAAAAAATGTGAAGTGCTCACTAACATGGATTTTTAACAAATTTGTGAACACAATTAGAGAAAAACAAACCTTTTGTGTGCACAGAACTGTTTTTACTTCAACTCATGAAAAATGGCAACAAAGACAAAAGCGTCACATTTATACTTTTGTTGAGTATAATTGGACGAATGTCTGCTTTTAACATCAGATGGTGTCCAGGTATTTTTCCACTCATCGGAAAAATGCCAAAGCATTGCAGCACAAAGCAAAGTGATTGCTTAAAGGGTGTTTTAAAGTACCGACATGCCATCACAGAAGGTCTGAGCTTCATGTTTCAGATGGCCAGTGATGTTTGAGTTTTGGCAGTGAGACTGAAGATCAAAGCGACTGTCGATAACAAGAGTAATTTTATTTTCAGGCTTTTAGCTCAAACATGATAATGAAGTAAAATTTGACTATAAACACAAAAAACAGCAGACACCACAGGAAAAAGTGCAACAGTAAGACCTTTTCTGAATTAGATCGTTACAGACGCTCATTAATGTTGGATTACATGCAATACAGTTTAGTGATGTGTCATTTGTGGTGAAGCTTAAACTAATCATTGACATGAGCAAACAGATGCGAGTCTTCCCTGTGAGAGATTTGTTTGTCTGGCTCAGCTTGTTAATTGGGTTGTTTCAGCTGGTACACCAAATTAAACCATTGGAATCCCACTGTTCAATGATGTATCGAGCTGTTGGTGTGCAAAAGCAACTCCATGCTCATTCGCTGCAATACCAAACCATGGCAGCAATTTATGGATACACGGGGCAAATGTTGAGCTGAACCAAGAGCACAAAGTTATAATGCATTCAGAAAGTAGCAGTAAACAAACTGACTAATGAGCCGGTTGCATAGTATAAAAATAATGTTGAAAAATTAACAGAGCCAAATGAACAAATCTTTAAGTGAACAGATTCTAAACATCCGGCTGCATTAAATTAATTACTTCCCATCAGGAATACAAGTTAAATTGCATAAATCTGTAAAAATATTAATAATCCAGTATTTGAGATCCTAATTTTAGCCAGAAATTATTTTGTATGAAAGTAATCTATATGAAAATAACTTTTTTTTTTTTTTACACTTCAAAAGAAAATAAAAGGACTGTGTTCAATTTCAAACTTTAGAGTTCATAACCCAAAGCCAAAAGTGCACCATCCTTAAAAGAAAAAAGCCTGCTCCGATTCCACCGCCATGTTACACAAAAACTGTTTTTTAATCAACAATTCCAACAAATAACCACAAAAATTACTGGCTCAGAATTATTCCCCTTCAAGCTAGATACTGCCATGATAGCAACAAGTCCAGCTCAGTGTCAAATTTACTTAGTCATATTTTGAAAGTACTGATACCATCTTTGTTGGGAGGAAATTTGTATTTCTGAAAATAATGCTTCCGTCATCAATTCTGTGATAGTGCAAAAAAGTTCAACCTAATTAATTGTAAAAGTTTTGACTGACAAGTGTTAAATTAGATGATTAAACTTGCTGGATGGTAACTAGAAGCGCAGCCGGTGTTGCACCAAATTCTGTGACCCATAACATTCTGTGATCTGCTTCAGAATTTGAGTAGCTTTTAACGCAAATATTTTCACAACAGTCTCATAATGAATGTTCATACTTGTTATCATATTCAGTACCTCCAACTCCTTACACAGTGTCACTGAACTGTAAGTCACCAAATTTGGTGCATGACTAACACCACCGATACACTCTGCAAGCCCTATTCAAGGTTACAGGACACACAAATGACAGTTTTGGTAGCACTGGTCCTGTAGATAAACCACTAAACTGAGCACTTCTGACATTTACAAGTAGGTTTTAAAGCTGTTCTGTGCGCTACACCTGACACGCTAATGACAGTAACTTGACCACTATGCTAGCAAGCCTACTAGCTGATGTTAGCAGCTAGCATGGTTCTTCCCAAAAGAGAAAGTAGACTGTTAATGGCGTTTATTAGCTTGTGGCCAGAGTAGTGCAAAGAAGTGTCCATCATTTAGAAAACATTAGCTAAAAAGCTAATATGATTGGTAAGTATGTATTTATTTTTACTGTCATTTTGCATGCTGCTCACTTTCTTGAGAACAGTAAAATTAAGAAAAATACATACAAAATACCAAAAAAAAAAAAAAATACAAAAAATGTACACTTAAATAATTCATTTGAGTAATGTAAAAAAAATGTTAAAAAAAAAAGTGCTCCATCTGAGAATCTAGATCCAAAGGCAGGGGGCACTATTGAGAAACCTAAAGAAACTCTTTGTCCTTTCAAGATATTTTTTTTAACTTTTATTTTTAAATGACGAGAAGGTAGAATTACATGTACACATCCAAACTCTATGCTGTGTTTATGGCTGTCCCAAAGACAGTAATTTTATATGGACTTTTTACAAGCTTAAAATTAAGCCACTTGGTCTTTTTTTTAAATATGACTGATCATACAGTTTTGATGAACATGAGCCAAAGTGTTTGATGGGTCTCTGTAATGCACTTTGACACGACCCTGTAAATAGTGTAAAACAGACCTGGGTTTGCTAACATGAGCTAAAGGGGTCTGTCCCTGCCCCCCCCCCCCCCGCCAACAGTGTTTAAACACAGTGCAGTGCTAGTTAACAGTGCTACAGCCTTATTAATTTATCATCAGTGCTAAAGTGTACCACAGTCCGCTCAAAGCAAATCGATAGGACCAGCAGGAAGAACAGAGCGTGACGGTTTGCTTTGCGTTTACATTGCTGGTCTTTAGATTCAGGTCGGCCCTCTGTGGGTGACTTAAGCTACATAGGCGTGTGGGTTATGCGTTTGTGCTGAGAAATCTCAGCTGAACCTGTATTTCCCTGTAAAAAAAAAAGAAAAAAAAAAAACAAACAAACATAAAAATCCATTAAGTTAGGTGAAAACTTGCACATACTTTACAAAGTATATCGAAAAAAGTATCCAAATAGTGAATAAACAATCTCACTGAGTGCAGGTCTTGTATGTTAGACTTCAAGTACAGTACAATGATAGTGGCGTTTTTAGTCCTGGGCGGATGGCCGCTCAACATATGTGACAAGCCTTAAATCTACAGTTGCATTTTTGAGAAAAACAGAGAAGAAAGCTCTTTGAATCGGTATTGATTCGTAATTTCATTAAGTGTAGCTGTAATTTTTTTTTCTTTATTGCCTGATGCTGTAAGAGTTCATCAGGCAACTCAAACCTGATTTGTATTTTGTTGTAAGAATAAACCCCATGAAGAGATCAAATGCAACGTGGAACCTCTACAATAAATGATGGCATACCAATGAATCTACTTTTCTTAGCTGCTTTTTGTAAATTGAAGATATTTGGCTGTAGGGTTGCTCATATTAAAATATAGTCTTTGTCGGGCTCCTCCCCAGGCTCCAACTTCCTGCCCGTTGCCTTGTCTGGGTTTGGCGACTGGTCCTTGGCCTTTAAGGTGCTGCGATCCTCAGAGTTGGTACGTAGAGGGTTTGAACGTCGCACAGAGTCTGACACAGACGTCGCCCTCACTGAACAGAGAGACAGAACGAAAATGACAATCAGCACAATCAATATTGAAACAGGAAACAGTCCCATGACCTTCTTGCTGTGAGGCAACAGAGCTAAGCACTAAGCCACCATGCTGCCACACAGCTTAAGTCCACATCTTAATTGTCTGTTTGGCAACATTTAAAATGAGAAGTTTTAAGACAACAGACACAAAGTTGTCCGCTTATCATGCTCTGTTGTGCTGTCAATATATTAGGCCACATTACAAAAAAACAAAAAAAAACAAAAAACAGTTTATCATCCTTGACATCAGAAAAGAGTGATGTGGGAGTGCGGATTTTTCTTTCTTTCTTAGAAACAGGTGCATAAAACATTTTAAACCTAAAAAGATGACACATACAGCACCTGCATACCAAGTGAGGAGCTGAAAATATGTTTCCATGTTGAATACAGTCAGTGTACTGCACACTAGTAGAGTGATAAACATGCATTATGGTGTGTGAGTGAGACGGAGCAACCGACTGTGTGGTTGTCAATGACAACAAGCTGCAAGTTCCAGGCCTGACTTGGAAAACCTTGGCCAAAGCACACTTGCCACCTAGTGGGTGTGCCGGTTCTTGTACCAGCTGTACAGCAGTCAATGAAATTCACCCAAAATATAATAAATAAATAAATAAAAAAATTGATGTGGGCGGGAATGGTAAACTGTTTGTTTTTTTTTTTTGAAATGGGCCTGAGATCTAATGTGGTTTTTCTGTCTGTGCTAAAGAGCTCTGAAATCTAACAGCAGTTTTTTGTGTCCCACCTTCCTGAGCAGTTTGATTGGTGGAGTTCCCCGTCTGTCCATCATTGTCTTTCTCTGATAGTGCTCTCTTCATTGTTGCAGGGAGAACCTTAGTTGACACGGTGCCACTGTTCGGGGAGTCTGAGCTCTCATCTATGAGAAAGATGATTAAAAAAAGTTCAAGAAATTCTATTAGCAGTCTGCAGAGACCTGTTACTGGCTTAATATGAATGATATGAAACAAATACTGAACGGCTAAAGGGGCAATTTTCTCTGTATGTTTTGTGTGTGTGTGTGGGGGGGGGGGGGGGGGGGGGTCTGCATCACAGCACCTGTGCTCCTGCTGGCAGTGGTTCTTGGCTTCTGTGGGATGGTGGGTCGGGCAGCCAGGGCAGGCTTGACTCCCTGGGGGACAGATGGTTTGGGGCTTACTGGTCCCCCGGGGGAGCTCGAGGAGGAGGCAGCACGGAGACGAGGGGCCGTTTCTGGCTTGGCGTCACAGCGTGGAGACGTCTTTTCTGGGGAAGCAGGTGTAGGGGCGGTTTTATTAATGGAGCCAGCAGGACATCGGCTTTCTGCAGGGTTGGACTTAACTGTTAAAAAAACACAGGTGTGCATCCACACAAAGTGGAAGTGTTTACACAAAGAAATACAAACCTACACATTATGTAAATGGGCATAAACTTAAAATCCAGCACGTGCACAAACACTACCACTGCAAAGCTCCAATTGTCTCTCTGAATCTGTACATGCACAATGTATGGAGCAGGGACTGCCAGAGAAATGCAGTGAGACCGGCTGCAGGCTCTCCTCAATATCCTGTCTTTTCTGAGAAAATAAAATATGGTGCACCTAGAAAGTATTCACAGCACTTGTTCCCTACATTTTTTTATGCCACGTCTTATTGCCAAAACAGATGAAATTCATTTTTGTTCCCATCAAAATTCTACACACAATACCCCATAATGACAATGTGAATTGGTTTTTGTTGTTAAGGTTTTTGAAAATTTATTAAAAATACAACTAAGAAATCACATGTACATAAGCATTCACAGCCTTTGCCATGAAGCTCTAAATTGAGCTCAGGTGCATCACCTGTAAATTCAGTTGATTGGACATGATTTAGAAAGGCACACACTTGTCTGCATATAAGGTCCCACAGTTGACAGTGGATGTCAGAGCTCAAACAAAGCATGAAGTCAAAGGAAAGAAAAGGCACAAATCTGGAGAAGGGTAAAGAAGCATTTTTGCTGCTTTGAAGGTCCCAATGAGCACAGCGGCCTCCATCATCCGTAAATGGAAGACGTTCAGATTTACCAGGACTCTTCCTTGAGCTGGCCGACTGTCTAAACTGAGTGATCAGGGAAGAAGGACCTTAGTCACGGAGGTGACCAAGAACCTGATGGTCACTCTGTCAGAGCTCCAGCATTCCTCCACCAATCAGGCCTGCAAGGTAAAGTGGCCAGATGGACCACTCCTTAGTAAAAGGCACATAGCAGCCTGCCTGGAGTTTGCCAAAAGGCAGCTGAAGGACTTTAAGACAGAGAAAGAAAATTCTCTGGTCTAATGGGACAAAGATTGAACTCTTTAGCGTGAATGCCAGGCATCATGTTAGGAGGAAACCAGGCACCATCCCTACAGTGAAGCATGGTGGTGGCGGCATCATGCTGTGGGGATGTTTTTCAGTGGCAGGAACTGGGAGACTAGTCAGGACTGAGGGAAAGATTAATGCAGCTATGTACAGAGACATCCAGGATGAAAACCAGAGCGCTCTTGACCTCAGACTGGGGCGACAGTTCATCTTTCAGTAGGACAATGACCCAAAGCACAAAGACAAGGTATCAAAGGAGTGGCGTCAGGACAACTCTATGAATGTCCTTGAGTGGCCCAGCCAGAGCCCAGACCTGAATCCGATTGAACATCTCTGAAGAGATCTGAAAATGGCTGTGCACTGACACTCTCCATCCAAGCTGATGGAGCTTGAGAGGTGCTGCAAAGAGCAATGGGCAAAACTGCCCAAAGACAGGTGCATCAAGCTTGTGGCATCATATTCAGGAAGACTTGAGGCTGTAATAGCTGCCAAAGGTGCATCAATAAAGTATTTAGCAAAGGCTGTGAATACTTAGTTTCATTTTTAATAAACTCGTAAAAATTCATCCCCCCCACACACTTTTTTGTTGTCATTATAGGATATTGTGTGTAGAATTTTGAGGGAAAATAATTAATTTAATCCATTTTGTAATAAGGCTGCAAATGTGGAAAAAGTGAAGCGCTGTGAATACTTTCTAGATGCACAGTATAAATGTCAAACAGCTCACCTGGTGTACTGCTGTCAGGCCTGTCTGGGCTGGAAGACTGCAGGGGAAAAAGTTACATCAGTGTGTTTATTATTTCTAATTCATGAATCAGATCAGACCTTTACAAAAATCTAAGAACATAAGATCAAAGACCCACAGCTAGGGAGCTTCAGTGAAATTTAAAACACACTCAATGTCATTCTACAACGACTATACAGTTTTATAAGTGTTGTATAATACTTGTTTTAACAGACGGGGGAGCTTTTGTGTCAAACTACAACGCTGCTTTGCAGCCTGCAAACTGAAGCTTTGTGCCAAAGCCTGGCATGCTGTGCAACATTTGACATTTTGTCAAACTGGACACCAGCTGGAACAGACAGACTGCTGCAGATGTTTTAGGACAAAAAGGTGCAGAAGTTGTAGGCACCCAATTAAACATTCTGATAAAAATGTAGTATTTGATCTGCATACAAGAATGGGCCAATGGAACATCTAATTTCAAATCTAATCAAACTTAGGGTGCATGAATTGTGCATATTAATCTATACCACCTACAGCATTTCTCAGGAAACTTATGAAGGTTTGTGAAGACACTGAGATCCTGCTGAGTAACACGACACGTTGGCTTCTTTTTTGTTTCTACTTTGTCCCCTTCAATTTTCACACCCTGCTCCTTCCATCTCCCCGTCTCTTTGAGCGCCAAGGTTGTTTGGGTTTTTCTGTCAACACGTTGAAGGGTGTCATGAGTATCACAGCGATGCGCTTGTGTGGCATGATTTCCGAGCAGGGATCCAGTTAATGACTGTTGAACAAAATAATGTTGACAACTGAAGCCTGAACATACAAAGCTGCTTGTCCCCAAACTAAAATCTCATGAGAACCTCACAACAGGCTCAAAGTCACCTCAATCTGCCACATCGCTGCTCATAACACCTCAATCCTTACTTTGAATCAACTCATTCACTGTAAAAACTGTCCTTCTCAAAATAAACCAAATAATCCGAAATGCAGCCAAATTATTTTGTATTAAGAAAAAAAAAAATCTGCCACTGGGGTAAGAAAAATTTACTTGGTTAGAATTCTCAAAACTAGTAAAATGTCTAGGCACTGAATAATCAAACTGTGCCTTAAAACTAGACAGAATTCTTATTTTAAGATTAGCCTTGGTCTTAAAATAAGGAAAACTATCTTGTTCCTTTACTTGGATGAATTGCCTTTCCGTATTACTGGTTATATACAGCTTGATATTTGCTGAAAAAAAACTTAAGAAAAAGTGAGATACATGTTCCCAAAATAAGACATTTTTTCTTCAGTAAAAAATGCAAGACAAGATTATTTTTCTGTTTAGACAAAAATTAAATTTTCTTTAAATAAGTCTTTTTTTTTACTTTCTTAGATATCAGTTTTTGCAGTGTTCTGTAATGTTCAAATGTTGTTTTTAAGACGTTTGTAACACACATTAATACTGGTCAAACACTATGAATATCACACGTTGCTAATCATTGTTAAAACACTGAAATGAGTCATATCTTTACGCAAAGTGGCAGATCTATAGCCAAAAACACTCATGAGTGCGCACACACACCCACACAAAATCACTATTTGTAATATTGTAATAAACAATTTTCAATTATTTCAATATTAAATTTCTACTCAATACTGTGACTTAAAGGCCTGTGTCTTCATTATTTGCATGCATGTATTTGTTTATTAGTGGAAAACAAAATTACAGTGCAAATCAGATAGCTGCAAGGGGCTCGAATAAAGAAACACACATGCATCAATCACATCAGGTCAGTGAACATGCATGCGTCCACCACACTATGGAACCACCAATCAGGCAGAAAACTGGTCCATCCCCACCTCTTAAAAGTAACCATCTGTCTGCTGCAGCCAGATAAATGCATGGCTACCTAAATTTTAGACTTGTGACTCCCAAAGCATCCTCCGTGTTGCTTGAGTAAGGCTTTTTTTTTTTTTCATAAGAATTTTGAAAAGTACTTCAGTTTTTCAGTCAGATGTTTATCAGGGCGATATTCATAAACAACCTCAACACTGCACCTCACCTTGTGCGCTCTCCTTTCCTGCTTGGCCTTCATCTCTGCCAGGAGGCCACTGCCAATCATCTGTACTCCTGTATACCGTTTACCCCCCTGTGGACTCCACCGACCGTCTGAACCCTCCCAGGGCTCATCGATGGAGTCTGGAGTCCTCAGCTCCTCAGAACGGTCTGAGCTGCTGCTGCAATCCGTCGGCTGTGAGCGGCTGGAAGCATCTCTGGAGCGGAGACAGAGTTTGTGATGCTGGTGTAGATATAAATTTGTAATAAACCAAACTAAACTATGCGCTGTAAGATCAGAAGTCCACTGCTGACTTTATCAGACAGTCTCAGAGTCAAAACAGCTCCATTTAGATGTTAAAAAAGATACTAAATTTGGTTTGACCTGGTCTGACAGACATGTGGTGTTAGGAAGTTTGCTGCATCCTTAATAGGACAATACAAACCTGGACTTTGGCTCAGGCGCTGTGTTCTTCACAGCCACCTTTGGTGAGCTGGACTCCTCAGGTATGGCAGAAGCGGGGGCAGAAGCTGAAGATGTTCCAGAGGAAGGAGGCAGCGGCTGGTTTTTCTCAGATTTATCAGTCTTATCTGCTTTATCGGATTTGGAGGAACGTTTGATGAGGTTGAGAAATCCTTTACTCTTCTTCTTTTCTCCGTCTTGAGATTCGGAATTCTTCAGAGAACGTCTGGGACAAAGATCAAATGAGTGGTTTATGAAACAACAAAACCCGAGATAAGCCATCAAATGGGACATAAACAATGATAAAATGAAGACTGCTTTCTTTTAACATCACCAAATATCACGTACTCCTGCATAAGTATAGTCCTTACTTGGAATCTATTTTGGTGACCTTCTTAAAGAAGAACTCATCTACACCCTCATCCACCCTTCCCATGAGGCCGTTCTGCTCCCCATCTTGGGATGAAGCACTGGCGATTTGCTGAAACAAAGAGTTGAGACGTTTGTCTAGACCACGACACATCGACTGCTTCAAGCAATATCAATTCTAAGCCCTCAAATTCCGGCTACTAATCCTGTTAGGACATTTAGAAACAAAACTGATTTGAAGACTTGTTGTCCTGCTACATTTGGCTCACAGGTATTTTGCTGGAATGTGTTTTCTTGTCCCTGCGGGGTCGAAGTTTGGTGAAGTGCTGCAGCTTTTTCTCCTCCTCAGACGGTAACTCAACCATCTGTCCCGGTGGCTGTTGCTCCAGTTTAGGCAGAGCGTGAGATGGAGTGGGCGGGGTTTGAGATAAAGTTGAATTATCTTCCACGTGAACAGGGACATCCTCCAAGGCCTTGTCCAGGTCAAACTCCATTTCTGTGCGTTAGATGGCCAAAAGAAATCATGCAAATGGAGGATAAAGGTTTCAGTGAATCCATTTATATCAAAATCCACTTTCTCACAGTTTGATTACAGTAATTTTACAAAATGAGTGCATATTATTTACGATGCAAATAAAAACGGTCTCTCTATATGCTGCTGTCATGGTGACACCTGGCTGCGATGTCATACAAACACATTCTTTGCAGCATTTCTACAATTTCTACTTACACTTCTTCATATTTTCAGTTTGGGTACATCTGATTCATCTTTTTTTTAATCATTGTTATTATTTGGAAACTTTTAATTAAAGTGACTATGACCATCAAGTAATTTCATGCTGTAATCATCACACTTGACTTTAAGAAACTTTTGTTTGCTCCCCTACTACTCCCAGGTCCAGTCCGGTTTATGGTTTGTTCTGGGAAAGGTCAAGATCACAGGTCAGAATTTTGATTTTTTTTTTTTTTAATGCCAAACATTACACAGACATGGAGGTGGATTCTATAATTTTCCAGACAAGGTCAAAATTGCCAAAGTTCAAACACCGGGGTAAAAGTAGTTGAAATCAAAGGTTAAAATTTATGTTTTTTACTCTGCACCAAACCTAGCACACACATGTAGATGTGTTCTGAAATTCCATTGCTGGCTTTGAAACTGTGCCCAAATATTTCAAAAGCCTTCACTACCATCTGACACACTGTCACTGACAAAGCCTAAAATTGCACAGAGTCAAAATTATGTCTTTGACAATGATTTGAAAACCAATTTTCATTATAAGACCAAAAAACAGTAATTAAATGATACGACAAAGGTTATTGACAGGACTGTTATGATTTTGTAAATGTTGATTCTAATGATGTGCACTGTCAAGTCTCTGCTGCTTCTCCCTTAAGGCACCTAGACACTTGCACTATTTGATCCACGTAATCTTGCACAATTTGATTCACGTAATCTTACATACCAATGAGTAACGCATTGTAAACTGTGTGCAGCTGTGTGCCAGTGGGCAAAGAAAATTTTTTAAATGTTCAAACTTCTGACGCGGATTAATTTTGTGAACTAATCGTGAACATTGCGCATCCTATTCAAAAATACTGTGAGTCAATGCATGCCATTGTGTGCAGAGCATCTGAACGATTATGATGTGATGTTACAGCTATAATAAACATAACTTTACAGCCACATTATCTAACTCATAACAAGGAATGAAAATGCAATTGTTTTACCAATCCATTACTATTATATATATATATATATATATAAAATAAATAATTACCTTTGAGACAAGGTTCCAAATGCGTTCTCAGCCGCATGACGCGCATGAGACAACCTGCAGCTGCTTTCTCTATGATTCTGGGAGTGATGAGAGAATGATTTCATCAGCCAAGTTCTGACAGCAAATGTGTCATCGGCTACGAAATGATTATTTTATATAGCGTGGCGTCAAGCGGGGCAAAGGGGGATGCATTGGCACGATGAATTGCGCGGTATCAAATTCGTGCAAGTGTCAAGGTGCCTTTGTTTTCACTCTGGGTAACCACAGCAGATCTGAAGTTTTACGCTGAATGCTATTCCTGATGCTACTCCATATAACATGGAGAATGAGCAGACGTGGCCTTGAACCATGAATCTTTCACACTAGAAACAACAGCACTAAACCACTAAGCTACCACCCCTGCTGGTGTCATACAAAATGTAGATGTTCAAAATGAAAGCCTGCTTACCAAAGGCACGAGACACCGGTCGCAGCATTCTGCTGTGAATGCTTTTCCTCTTGGATTTAGGTGTCATCTGAACAAGGAGCAGGAAATACATTTGTAGCAGCAGCAGCCAACACAAGACCAACACAGAGATTTTTACCACTGAAGCTTTGAAATTATGCCATGCAGGACGTGATGGGTAACGATCAATCAATCATTGTCTCAGAATGGTCTCAGCGTCCAAAATGACAGTGTCAAATTGCATCAGTAGTTTGATCAACAGTGCAAAACCTAATAATATTCAATCTACAATGAAATAAGAAAGAGAAAAGCAGAAATGTACCAAAGCATCCACATTTTTGGCTGGTACTGTATATTCAAATACAAACAGCTCAATTGGTGCCCCACATCACATTTTCACACAATGCACTGGGACAGAGTGGTTTCATTATCTGGAAAATAGAAATGAGTAATTCTGCTTGTAGTTATTAATTCACTTTCAACAAAATACAGCTCAGTCTTTCACATTTAAAAAAAAAAAGTCAAGTGAGCGTTACAGTGACAAACATACGGTAGCCAAAAGGTGCCACACGACTTGCAAAAGAAAAATATAAAAACACCTGCATCAGTTCAATAACATCCACATGATACTGATGGCACCATGCTGTGTTCAATAGCACACTGTGCACAAACAAATAGCATTTTATATTTCTGTGTGATCCACAGTTACAGGGTGCTGATGAGAGAAAGGGAACCTGCAGTGTGGCTGGATGCAACAACAAAAAGAACAAACGCTGTAAAACTGTTAAACAGTGGAGTAAGAGAAATAAATTTAATACCATTCAAACCTCTTTCTGCACAATCAAATGTAATTTTAAACGCATTGTAGATAATGAAATATGCAAAAAGCAAGTGGTTCTTTTTTCCCCCCCAATCGAAAAAAGTGACAACAAAGAAGATGAGAGGAGGCACACATAGCGAGAGGCTGCAACAGAATGTGTAAAGTCCAGCCGTACAGAGAAAGTGGTCAGAAATAAGACCATGGATGCAACAGTCCAGTTACTTACACTGGTGCAGCACAGAGTCTCCAAGAAGCAAAAAAAGTGGAAAGAGAAAGTACAAAGGAAAAGATGCAAGAGAAAGATGAACTTACAATAAAGGCTAAAAAAAACAAAACAAAACAGGAAATAATGAAAAAACACTACATTGCTATTATTTCTACGTCATAGAAAAGAAATGGAAGTTAAAAAAAAAAACACACACACACAAGGTGATAAAAGGTGAAACAGAAGGAAGAGCAGCCACAGTGAAGAAAACTAAAGAAGACTGTCAGATTCTATAGAGACTTTTAAGTCCAGACTTAAGACGCACTTATTTTCCCTTTCATATGGCTGAAATATTGGCATAGTATGTTACAATGCTTTTTACCCTTTTAAATTCATTTTATTAGGAAATGGAGCATGCCATGGCCTCAACTTTATCTAAATTCTGGGTCTTTTAGTGAACCTTAGGGCTAGTGGCCGGCGATCACCTTAGTATTTCTTCTGTTTTTCTTGTTGATTAATGCTGACAAATTAATACTGTATTTGTTGTCTTTCTGATGCCTGATTCTGTTTTTTTTCTCTGTGTTTGAGGTGCGGCTCCATCCAGAGATGGGAGTGTTGCCTACTTATGCTACCCTCCCGTCATATATTATATAGTCATTTTGTAAATTGTGTCTGTAGCATGGCCCAAGCAAATGGTTGCCCCTTTGAGTCTGGTCTGCTTGAGGTTTCTTTCTCAAATCATCAGAGAGAGTTTTTCCTTACTACTGTCACCTGTGTGCTTGCTCTGAGGGTTGGTAAGGTTAGACCGTACTTGCGTGAAGCGCCTTGAGGCAACTTTGCTGTGATTTGAAAATTTAAAATATAAATTGAAAATATAAATGAAATAAGTTGAACTGAAGACAGCAGTCTGCATTTACAAGACTTTTCTGTCAATCCAGTTCATCATCGTCTTATTCCGTTTATCCTTATAACAACAAACTAACCCGTAAAACACTGCAGCTTTAACGGATGACAAAAGGTGCATATTTCCTCATTAGATAAAAGCTGTGAACAGGGATGGTGCCAAAGGTTTTTGCCCGTCCTGAAAATTACTTATTGCAAACTCAAAACACTGTTCTGAAACATCTGGTTCAAACATTGTTTTGGAGTCTGTAAGAAGAGGAACACATCATGTGCAATGCTGCCACCTCCTGAACACTACCACCTACTGGATGGTTCAGGAATAAGCATCCATATCAAATAATTACCTAATTTGAAAAAAATAATAAACCACCAACTATTACATAGTGATAAGGATTTTTTATGTTCATTGGTTAGCACTGTTGCCTCACAGCAGGAAGGTTGTGGGATCGCTTCCCATGTGGGACCTTTCTATGTGGAGTTTGCATGTTCTCCCCATGTTTGCGTGGGTTCCCTCCTACATCTAAAGTCATGCAGCTTAAGTGGATTGGTGACTTTAAATTGTCCGTAGGTGTTTGTGCAGGTGTGAATGTGTTTATTTGTCTGTATGTGGCCCTGCGACAGACTAGTGTCCTGTCCAGGATTTACCCCACCTCACACCCTGTGACAGACTGGGATAGGCTCCAGCCCTCCGTGACCCTTGATTGGAGTAAGCAGGTATGGAACATGGATGTCTGGATGTTCATTTAACCCCAAGGGAGAACTTTAAATTAATATGAAAAAATATATATCATTCCTCATTTGTCAAAGTTCATGTATAATCAAAGAAAGAGAAATTCAGCCTCAGCCAGTTTTTTTTTTTATTATTAACATCCCCTGATTTTCATCTACACTTCTTCATCTTACCATGCATGTCTCCAGATCTTCAAGACGCTCAGCCTCCAGTATCTCTGTTGACGCCCTTTTAGGAATCTTTTCTTCTGGCACATCCAGATCCACAGATTCCTGCTGGACCAAGGGGCGACCTCGACACACCAGATGGTCTGCCTGTGAGGACAAGAGAAACCACGAGGAAAAACAAAAGTGAGGAAAAGAGAACAGAGGTAGAGGGAATTAGAGAGTTCAACCAGAGGTCAAATATTACAGTGTGGGTGAAGATCAAGGTCATTGAGGGCCGTAGCCCTTTCTGTCCTCATACCCACGGATAGGATTACCCAGCCTGACATAATTCAAAAGGATAAAAAAGGCTTCACATGCAGCATATTTACAGAGTGAAAGAATTTCCAAGCATCTGAATTACAGAAAATGGAAAAGATTTAATGTGCATGTGGAAAGAAAAAATACTATCAATACATTAGAAGAGTGAGATAAACATTTAGTGTGAATGAATTAACAGAAGCAAGTACGGAGATCGGACAGTTGTCTTACCAAAGTGTGCTGTGACGAGGACAGAGCTTCTAAAATCTCGTCCACGATGCGGTCAGACAGGAAGGACGCGAGACTCAGCTTCACCTCGCTGTTACCGCGAACAGGAGCAAAACATGAGTAAAACCCAAACACACGGTTTCAGTGCAACAATCATCTCCACCGCACACACCTGATCTTGTTGATAATATCAACCCCAGACTGCTCCAGGAGAGTTCTGGTTACAAAGCTCTTCGCACAACCATCTTGGCCAGTGCTGGCCTTGATCAGGTCTGAGCGAAGGTTACTCCTCTTCATCACGTGAGGACACAGAGACTCTGCTGCGTCCACCATCGATTCCAAGAGAGTCTGGAAGGAGAGGATGGAAGAAATGGTCAATTCAGATACGAGATGCATATGTGACACATATTGAGGTCAGACCAGTGCTGCCCACTGCCACATCCACCACCTTACAGGGCTGAAGAACACACGCCCACCTGTGTAGACGAGGTCCACAGTGAAATCTTTGAACTATGTGAACTCAACTGAGAGTGATCTTTATATGTTTCTCAAAACCAAAGATGAATTATCCTACAGTATTTATCTCAGTGACCATAATTCAGATGACTTGCATTACGTATACAGTAAAAACTAGAATCTGACCTGCAGTTGTTGGTCCATCACAGTTGTCACCTCCCCAGCCATAGACTCCAGCTTCTCCTGGATGGGTCCCATTGAGGAGCTGTTCACCTCCTCTCTAGAAGCTGCTCCTAGATGGTAGAGGTTAGGAAGCAGCTGGGGAGACACAGGAAAAGAATTTCACTCCAGAAGCTATATATATTCTGTATGCATTCCATTATCTAATGAACAGGGCAACTGAAATTTTGAAATAAAAATGCTTTATGATGATTTCTCAGATTGTAATCTGCAAATCTTAAGACTATAAAAGCTTAATACTATAAAAGTGAAGAGCTGTGAATACTGTCCGGATGCCTGTACATATAATTACATTATAACTAAATGCACTATATTTTATAGAAAATAGTCAGCTGCATTTCATATACACAGAGAAAATTGAACATTCAATTCCACAAACAAGATACAGATGACAAATTTCTTGTTAGTTCCACCTCAACCTGACTGTCTCATTTCTCAGTTTGGTCTGTTCTACAGTGAGGAAAATAAGTATTTGAACACCCTGTGATTTTGCAAGTTCTCCACTTAGAAATCATGGAGGGGTCTGAAATTTTCATCTTAGGCGCATGTCCACTGTGAGAGACAATCTAAAAAAAAAATAATCCGGAAATCACAATGTATGATTTTTTTATATGATTATTTTATATTTTAATATTCTTTGTATGTTACTGCTGCAAATAAGTATTTGAACACCTGTGAAAATTAATGTTAATATTTGGTACAGTAGCCTTTGTTTGCAAATTACTTTACTTTGTTTACAAATAAAGGACTGTATGTTATTTGGCCAGTAGAACTCAGAAGTCAGTAATGTTAATTAAATGAGACTTCAAGTAATGAAGCTTTTGGTGAAGCATGTGGCTGTGGCGCTGACTGATAGGTTGAAGCCTCAGTGTTATTCATTGCAGATTATTTATTAACATGAAATATTCAGGCCGAACTCCATCTTCTGAGAGATGCACACACCATTAGGATATTCGTCAGTATGTGACTGTGTGTGTTTTTGTCCTTTGTCTGCTGAAAGAAAATCCCAAAGACTCCAGAAGAAAGTGGAGTGCTATGTTGCTTTGTCCAAAGATGTAAATAAGCAACAGTGGCCACCAGGATTATGCAAGTAGTGCTACAGTGTCACCACCAGATGTCAGTATGTCACTACTATGGTGTTAGTCAGGCCTCTCTGCCTTATGTCTCTATCTTAACTAATGGGCATTTTGAACGTTACAAGATGCCAACATTGTTTAGAATTTCAAGATTTCATGAGAAAGTAGTTTTTACAGCGTTATTGTTGGAACATCACTGACTCAATCAAACACATGCCCTGTTAATTGCAGAGAACTTTAAATTGTCTTGTGTCTTCTGCACTTCTACACTGGAGCTCTGCTTTAATGATACCAAGAAAATAAAGAATGTGACACCTCCCTGTTGCCCAAATCGCTTTTCTAACTCCAATAATAAAAGTGCACGCTTACGCACTATAATCCCAAATTAAAGTGCTGATAACACAGGAAAAGGTCAGACATATGTTTTGTTTTTTCCCTCTTCAAGAGTCATTTTGTTAACAGGTGTGACTTACGTATACTCCAGATAAATATGGTAGATGGATAATTTGTTTCTCCTCACTGTTTTAGAGTTTCTGGCGTCTTTGATGAGGTTCTCTGCTGACTTGATGTCCTCCAAAATGGCATCTATCTCAGAGTTTCTCAGTGAATTCAGGTGGTCCTGCACCTTCACACAAATCCTGTCAATCATCTGGAAAAGAAGACATGCCAGCCTGTGAGTAGCAGTTCTTCCAGTACACTGAGACCTCCACTTCAGAACACAAAGCTTCCATTTGTGATGAAAATGAACATACTTTACAAAGAAAGCTCACAGTGCGGTTTAGCAGTTCAACACCACGTTTACTATGTGACAGAGAACTACACAATGTGAAAAGACACTAATTACTGTCTGTTGTGTCACTGTGTATGTGTCCACCTGTTGTGTGGTGGTTGTAACAATGCCCTGCTGAAGCCGATAGGCCTGTTCCTGGAGGAACTTCCTGGTTTCCTGGTTCCGATACAGATAATTTTCAATCTGAAGGAAAAACACAATGTTGACATGACAATAGACCAATAATAATGTCAAATATATTGTGCAACTGGTTAAATGGTTTTTGCATGACACTATAGGACACTGCCATGGCTGGTTTTATACTTTTTAGGAATTATTTCTAAACCATGTTTCTGAACCAAAAGAGGCTTAAGACTGATTCTTAAGGCTAAATATACCTTCAGCAAAGCATCTTCTGTTTTCTCTGGGCTCGCCTTCAGAGCCTGGGAGGCATCAATGATTGGAATTGGCATGAAACGAATGGTGAAGTTCCTAACCAAAACACAAAATCAGAACATAATTGAGAACCATTTGCTATTTTCTGTGAGCCACAAAGTGATCAGTAACAATGCCATGCCTACACACAAGGCAATCCCAACTGTCTCTATTTGTGGTCCCTTGGTGGTGGAACAAACTACCCCATGCTATCAGGACTGGGGCGTCTCTCTCCATCCATGCTATACGGTCAAGAAGCTTTTGAAAACCCAACTATTCCAAGAATGCCTATTTTCCGAATATCTCCCTAACATACCAAACTTGCATGTACCATGCACTTCTATCCTCTCTTTTCCTTTTCAAATTTCACTCACTGGAAATCTACTCACTTTTTTACACTCGGTGGCTTCTATGTTTACTTAAAGATGCTGAAGTCTCCTTTAAACTATAAAGATGGGGTGGGTGGAGGGGGGGGGGGGGGGGCGCTAGTGTGCATGAGTAAGTACAGTGTAGACACGTATTGTTGGTGCTCCTCTCTGTCACCTCACAAATGTATATTTATACTGCATTTTACTCGCTTAAAAGACGTCAGCGCATCAGTGAAGTTATTTATCCACCTCATAGTCAAAATGCCAAAATCAGGGTCCTCTAGCAAACCTAAAATGACTGACTGCCATACTGCTGGAGCAACTGTTAAGGCTAATGCTAGCATGTTTGCTGGTTCTCCCTCCAAATAAGCCGCGAGACAAAACCTAAGCAATGAGTGGCAAATTATGTAAGGAAATTGCTAAGTCAACACTGCGGGGATGAATGAATGGTTTGATGCATTCAAAACCAACTTTCAATAGCTAGTAGCATCACAGTCTGAGCTTCAGGTACGCATGGCTAATCAGGAATTAGCAACTAGCAACCTTGACACCCGTGCAAGCAAACTGAAAGCTCAATATTCCAGTCTTTTAATGTTCAATATCCAGCTCCAAGCCAAAGTGCTCGACCTGGAAGCTCACTCCCGGAGGCACAATATTAAGATAGCCGGGATACCAGAGGGGGAGGAGGAAGGCAAGCCAACTGAATTCATCTCTACACTGATCTCTTAGCTGCTTGGAAATGAGCTATTCCTGCAACCAGTAAAGGTCAACCATGCGCACGGCGCTCCAGCAAAAGCCAGCCGCAGGAGTCAAACCACGCACCATCCTAGCACAACCCATGGAATATAAAGGCTGTTCCTCATGTTTCCAGATTACACCAACAAAGTGATGACAGTGCTGTGCACTCTGAGAGGTGATGCAGATCCTGCGTAACAGAGGGATCAGACATTCACTGCGGCATCCAGCCAAGCTCCATATCTACCAACAAGATGGAGGAGTCCCCACAATTTTTAAGCATTCCAATGAGGGAGCACGGGTCCTAGAAGGAGACGACATGCATGAAGGGTAGTAAACTCTTCAATGACTTGGTTACTTTTTCTCACCTATTCCCTACTATAATCCTGATTGATGGCAGTATATTGCAGAGTAATAATGTGGTGTATTTGCTAAATGTTGTGCGGGGGCCCTCCATCACCTCCATCACAAGTGAACGGGGGTTCTCAGTGTCAGGTTCAGAAAGTATTCAAAAGTATTCACCCCCTGTGCTTTTACACATTTTAATTTGTTTGTGCCATTTCAAACACAAAAGTAATTCAGACTTTACTATATTAAAAGTTCTAAAATTATCCACCTTAAACTCAGACTGAAAGCAAATCTCTTCAACTTGTTATAAATTAAATAAAAATATCAAAGCCAAAATTATGGGTTGTATAAGTAATGGCAACCTTTAGTGTAGCACATGTAAATCATCAGTTTTATTGCCTTATTGCCAGTTTTCCCAGACATATTCAGTGGAAATGTTCATGTATCCATCCCCTGGCTTGTTTGAAGAAAACAGGTAATAAACCTGATAATTTGTGTGTGCTTTGCCAAAGGCGGTCATTACTTTTGTAACCCATCATCTTGGCTTTGATATTTTTATTTAATTTATATCAAGTTGTAGAGATTTGCTTTAAGGAGAATAATTTTTGAATCTTTAATATAGAGAACCCTGAATTACTTTGTGCTTAAAATGCCAAATAAATTTAAATGTATAAAAGCCCAATGGGGTGAATACTTTTGCAAGGTACTGTAAAATCCATCACGATGAAGCCCCCTTTGAACTGTGGTTTGCGATTCCTCACTTGTACATAAGTCGTTTTGTATAAAAGCCTCAACTAAATGAACGTAATGTAATGTAAGGTCTCCATCGCACAAAATAAAATGTGGCACTTTTTCAGTATCTTTTCAAATAAAATAAAAATTGTTCTGGTACTTCAACAGGTTTTCATGATTGTTCAAGATAATCCTGACAAAACAGATGATACTGAAGACAAATTGTAAAAAATTTAAATGTGAATTATGCGTGTTTATGATGATATACATTTAAATAGAGCAGCATTTCACAGTGAAAAAATAAAAAATAAACTAATAGAAGTTGTACAGGTTGTATACTGTTGAATTGTATATTATTACTGGTGGGCAAGGAGCCCGAGCTGCTGCGGGAGGCTGAGTGAGCCCAACTAGAGGTAGCTGGGCTCACCTCCTTGCACAGCAGGGGCTCTGGAACCAAACTAAACTAGCTTTCCAGTTTTGCCCAGCATGAGGTGTCCGGGTGGATGGAACTTCTACATTCTGTGGGACATCGGGGATGTGTAATTGGCATGGTCCATGGTCCAGGCCTCCATTGTTAAGGTGGCTGCTTTGAGTTGTGGCTATCTGCACTTTTTGGGGCAGCAACACAAGAAAGCTCTGGTGGACACCTGCAGCGAGGGAAGCAGTCAGGCTAAAGGAAGTCTCTCGTGTCTGGCTGAGAGAGAGGTCTCTAGAATCAGTGGTCAGGAAGGACTGCAGCCTCAGTGGTTGCTGAGGAAAACATCCATGTGTGGAAGGAGTTTGGCAAGACCGTGAACTTCCGGTTGGACGCAAAGTGGTTCTGGTAAAACTGTCAGACAACTCAGAAAAGGGAGGCAGTTCTTAGCTCAGGTTGTATTCAACAAAAGTGGGGAGCTGCTTATCTGGCCTTGCATTTCCTCAATGCTACAGACATAGCCTCCTTAGAGGAGGCATGGATGGAAGATGGTCAGATTTGGTGCCATCTCACAACTGGAAGTCACTCAGATTGTCAAAAAACTCATCAGTGGCAAGTCACCAGAGCTGCCTAGATTGGCCAGTTTGGTCACCTCTCAATTGCATCTCTGCCTTTTGTGAATGATGTGGTTCTGTTGGCTGCATTAGATAGTGACCTCTGATGTGTAATGGGCAGATATGAGGCAGAGTGAGAAGCGACAGGGATGCAAAGTAGCACCTCAAAATATGAGGCCATGGTCCTTTGTCGGAAAAAGGGTGGACTGTCCCCTCTGAATTAGGGAAGAGCTATTGCGCCAAGTGGAGGAGTTCAAGTATCTCAGTGTCTTGTTCACAAGTGGGGGTAAGATGGAGGGCGAAAATGACAGATGGATCGGGGCGGTATCTCAGGTCCTATGGACGGTGTACCGGACCATCGTGGTGAAGAAAGAGCTGAGCCAGAAGGTGAGGACCTTGATTTACCAGTCGATTTCCACTCCTAACCTTACCTACGGTCATGAGCTTTGAGTAATGACCGAAAAAACAGGGTTGCAGATACAAACTGCAGAAATGCAGTTCCTTTGTCGGGTATCTGGTCTTATATTAATAGACATGATGAGAAGTTCAAAAGTACGTGGGGAGCTCATAGTACAGCCACTACTTCTTAGCATTGAAAGGCGTGAGCTGAGATGGTTCGTGCATCTGGTGAGGGTTCCCCCTGGTCATCTCCATGGGAAGGTCAAGTCCAAAGGACAAAGACCCAGGACATACTAGAGGGATTAAATCTGCCAGATGGTTTGGGAATGTCTCAAAATCCACCGGGAAGAGTTTGAGGGCTTGGCTGAGGACAGTGACGTGTGGGATGAGTTGCTTGGACTGCTTCCAACGTGACCCACACCAGAGGCAGAAAATGAATGAATGAATGAATGTATTGTTGAAACATTATGTATAGTTCCCTATGAGGGACTGGAGGGAACACACACACACACACACACACACACACGTTCATAAATGCAAAACACAGCTGTTGCTATAAGGAAAAAAAACCCTGTTATTTCAATAAAGCATCACAGACAAGCTGGAGACATGGTGCTGTGAGAATATGATAAAACAGAATGAAAAAGAAGAGAGGGTGGACATGTCAACGTCTCCTGGAAGCAAATGTGATTTCACATACACAGGAAAATAAACATTCACACCCACAGACCAGAGATACCAGATGACAAAAATCTGATTTGTTCCACCTCAACCTGAACTTGCAGTCTATCCTCTCCCAAACCGTTCTGTTCTCTTCTCTTCCCTCAGCATCTTTTTGTTCCTTTGTTGTTTCATTCCCCGTGTTTGTCACATTGCCATCTTCTCTGCCTTCCTTCCGCTCATCCTCGTTCCTTTGCTTCCTGTATAAACACACTTCAAGGCTTCCTCCTGCTCAGCACAACTCAACAAACTCACAAACTCATCACTGCTCCACAATCTCACAAACATCCACCATGTCAGCAGTTTTAGTTTTAGTACTAAACATTTAGTATAAAAATTATGCTTGTTTTTCTGTCAGCTTGTCAACAAATACATAGACCCCCAACTACAACATGTATTTACAACAGTGGTGAAAGAAATGGTGAAACTCTGGGATTCCCCTAAAGCAGGGAAGGCATGAAGGACCATGGACCAAAGTGCACACTTTCCTTGTTACCGATCACCTCACAAGGTGATTTTACAGATGATCATGTTTTTAAACTGCACCGTCTTTTCCCTTCATAACAAAAGGTTTCCAATCCCCGCCTTAAGAACATTTTGGCACATTGGCAGATCTTACAGTACACCACAAAGCTCTACATGTACTAGAACTCATTGTCCTGAAATAAAAGGTTTTTGTTTTGTTGCCTGCACCCCGCTCACACCGCTTTGAACTTGGTTGCCCCTCAGCTATGTGGGAATCCCTGGAAACTTACTTCTCCAGTGCGGCTGCTACATCCTGTAGACCCTGAGGGCTGGTGTTGTTCTTGTCCCAGATCACGGTCCTGTATAGAGAAACAGACCAATTGAAGGAAATAAAGTTTTAACTGATGTCAGCGAGCTGAACGGCAACATTTCCCATGTTAAAAGTGCTCATAGCTTGTGGAGCCAATCTGCAGTTTCTGTTTTGGTTGACTCCTTCCTTTACTACCCATGTTACATATTATGACCCAGGCAGGGAGCAGATAAAGTCCATAACCACATATTCTTTGCCAGCCAATGACAAGTGTAGCTGACTTTGCACTAAACATCTCAGCACCATGAGCTGTGGTTACCTGTAATCAGTGGCTGCATAGTGGATCTACAGTACTAAGGCCACTTGGTAATTGTGCCTTTGTCAGAAAACAATTTTCCTGTATCCTAAACTGTGAATAATGTGCATCAACTTTTACTCACCTGAGTTTACTGTTGATCTGTAAGGCTTTGGCCAGCATTTTGGCTCCCATATCCCCCATGGCGTTACCGCTGATGTCAAGCCTGGTGAGAGAGGAGTTGCTGCCGAGGGCGTTCAGAACAATGGTTAGATCGCTCTTTAGTCTAGAATCCGCTAAAGACAGAGAGGTGAGGGGCTGGGGCATAAGGAAAAGAAGGAGCAAAGGGACGATAAGGTTCATATTATTAAGATGTACAGTATAATACAGTTTTAATAATACAGTTTTTTATTATTTTATCTTTCACCATTTTGTTAATTGCGACTTTATTGACTTTATGTAACTATTGTTTTGCCTTGAATGCTGCCATCTAGGCCAGGTCTCACTTAAATGTTAATGCGATTTTAAACCATCTTAAATAAAGAAATTAAATGAAACCTTTTTTAACTGACTGACTGACTGGCACTGTTATGGTTAACTACAAGTCTGTAAGTTTATCAATCAAGGGCTACGATTAAACACAGGCAAGTTTGATGAGCTAACGGGTTGAGAATCCCACAGCTGGAGAAGACCAAGAGGACGCCCACATTCCACCTGACTGTTGCAGATAGATGGCTATTTTTGAGGGCTGGGGATAAACCAGTCGTCTGCTTGGATGGTTGCCATTCAGGGCCCAAGGTGGTTCCATCTCCTGGTGAATACGGATTCGGGGCCCAAGGGTGGTTCCATCACCTGGTGAATGCGGACTCGGGGCCCAAGGGTGATTCCGTAGTGTGGTAAATGTGGATATAGGGCCCAAGGTGGTTCCGTAGTGTGGTAAATGTGGATGTAGGACCCAAGGTGGTTCCGTAGTGTGGTGAATGTGGATTTAGGGCCCAAGGTAGTTCCATCACCTAGTGAATGGGGAATCAGGGCCCAAGGTGGTTCCATCACCTGGTGATTGCGGATTCGGGGCCCAAGGTGGTTCCATAGTGTGGTAAATGTGGATATAGGGCCCAAGGTGGTTCCGTAGTGTGGTAAATGTGGATGTAGGGCCCAAGGTGGTTCCATAGTGTGGTAAATGTGGATGTAGGGCCCAAGGTGGTTCCGTAGTGTGGTAAATGTGGATTTAGGGCCCAAGGTGGTTCCGCAGTGTGGTAAATGTGGATGTAGGGCCAAAGGTGGTTCCGTAGTGTGGTAAATGTGGATGTAGGGCCCAAGGTGGTTCCGTAGTGTGGTAAATGTGGATTTAGGGCCCAAGATGGCTCCATAGTGTGGTGAATGTGGATTTAGGGCCCAAGGTGGTTCTGTAGTGTGGTGAATATGGATTTAGGGCCCAAGATGGCTCCATAATGTGGTGAATGTGGATTTAGGGCCCAAGATGGTTCCGTAGTGTGGTAAATGTGGATTTAGGGTCCAAGATGGTTCTGTAGTATGGTAAATGTCGATTTAGGGCCCAAGGTGGTTCCGTAGTGTGCTGAATGTGGATTTAGGGCACAAGATGGTTCCATAGCGTGGTGCATGTGGCAACGTGTGGCACCAGCGCATGCTTCCAGACCTGACCTGACCTACACTGCTAAATTAAAAGATATTGGAATCTACATCATCACTGAGAATTCTGAAAGAGTTTATTTTAAACTTATTTTCTTGTCTAAATGCATCATTTTATTGACTGTTACCAGGATGGATGGATGGATGCCACTTGGTTTCTTCAGATCTTCTAGTTAGTTTCCTGCACACAGTGTGTTTTTATCCTCTCTGTCCTGATTCATTCCTTCTGTGGATAATGCCCTTTTCTTTTTTTTTTGGGGGGGGGGGGGGGGGGGACTGGGGGTCAACAGACAGTTTTTGAGATCTTTGGCACAAAAGTGAGGAAACTGCAAGTCTGCAGTGAAATAAATACTATTAAAACTCATCTTTTGGCAGCTCCTGTTAGGGGTTGCCACAGCAGATCATCTGTCTCCATCTCACCCTGTCCTCTGCAACTTCCTCTGTCACAATAACCACCTGCATGTCCTCCTTCAGCACACCCATAAACCTCCTCTTTGGCCTCCCTCTTCTTCTGCTGCCTGGTAGGTCCAGATATATCCTGGGTTCCTCCTCTGCACATCTAAACATCTCAATCTCCCTTGTCTGACCTCAACTCTGAGATTTTCAACCTTTACTGTCCCTCTGATGTGCTCATACTAATCTACAGTACCTCCAGTTCTGCCACATCAAACTCTGCCTCCTGTCGTTTTGTTAGTAGCAGCTCCTCTAAGCTGTACAACATAGTAAGTAGTCTCAATGCTATCTTGTAAACTTTCTTTTTTCTCTTGCAGATATCCTGTTTACAAATCACTTCTTCCACTTTTCTCCACCCACTTCACCCTTCTTCACCTCTCTACCACACAGGTGACCTCAAGCATTTAAACTCAGCTACCTTCACCACCTCTATTCCTTGCAACCTCACTATTCCACTCTGCTCCACCTCATTCACACAAATAATCCATGTTGGAATCCCGTCTCTCCAGAATATATCTCCAACACCACTGCAAACAAGAAATGGCTCAGAGCCCATCCTTCATGCAATCCCACCTTGAATGGATCTGCGCATCTCACTGCCATCATGCTGACCATGTACATATCCTGCACCATCAATCAATCAATCAATTTTTTTATATAGCGCCAAATCACAACAAACAGTTGCCCCAAGGCGCTTTATATTGTAAGGCAAGGCCATACAATAATTATGTAAAACCCCAACGGTCAAACGACCCCCTGTGAGCAAGCACTTGGCTACAGTGGGAAGGAAAAACTCCCTTTTAACAGGAAGAAACCTCCAGCAGAACCAGGCTCAGGGAGGGGCAGTCTTCTGCTGGGACTGGTTGGGGCTGAGGGAGAGAACCAGGAAAAAGACATGCTGTGGAGGGGAGCAGAGATCGATCACTAATGATTAAATGCAGAGTGGTGCATACAGAGCAAAAAGAAAAAGAAACAGTGCATCATGGGAACCCCCCAGCAGTCTACGTCTATAGCAGCATAACTAAGGGATGGTTCAGGGTCACCTGATCCAGCCCTAACTATAAGCTTTAGCAAAAAGGAAAGTTTTAAGCCTAATCTTAAAAGTAGAGAGGGTGTCTGTCTCCCTGATCTGAATTGGGAGCTGGTTCCACAGGAGAGGAGCCTGAAAGCTGAAGGCTCTGCCTCCCATTCTACTCTTACAAACCCTAGGAACTACAAGTAAGCCTGCAGTCTGAGAGCGAAGCGCTCTATTGGGGTAATATGGTACTACGAGGTCCCTAAGATAAGATGGGACCTGATTATTCAAAACCTTATAAGTAAGAAGAAGAATTTTAAATTCTATTCTAGAATTAACAGGAAGCCAATGAAGAGAGGCCAATATGGGTGAGATATGCTCTCTCCTTCTAGTCCCCGTCAGTACTCTAGCTGCAGCATTTTGAATTAACTGAAGGCTTTTTAGGGAACTTTTAGGACAACCTGATAATAATGAATTACAATAGTCCAGCCTAGAGGAAATAAATGCATGAATTAGTTTTTCAGCATCACTCTGAGACAAGACCTTTCTGATTTTAGAGATATTGCGTAAATGCAAAAAAGCAGTCCTACATATTTGTTTAATATGCACTTTGAATGACATATCCTGATCAAAAATGACTCCAAGATTTCTCACAGTATTACTAGAGGTCAGGGTAATGCCATCCAGAGTAAGGATCTGGTTAGACACCATGTTTCTAAGATTTGTGGGGCCAAGTACAATAACTTCAGTTTTATCTGAGTTTAAAAGCAGGAAATTAGAGGTCATCCATGTCTTTATGTCTGTAAGACAATCCTGCAGTTTAGCTAATTGGTGTGTGTCCTCTGGCTTCACACCACCTTCACATACTTCTCTGCTGCTCCAGACTTCTCATGCAATACCACAACTCCTCTCTTGGCACCTTGTTCTAAGCTTTTTTTTACATATTCATAAAAACATATAACTCCTTCTGGCCTTCTTACTCAGTACAAACACTGCATCTGTTGCGCTCTTTCTCAGCATGAAACCATATTGTCGCTCACAGATCTTCACCTCTTTTTCTAAGCCTAACTTCCACTACTCTTTCCCATAATGTCATGCTGTGCCCAACCAACTTTATATTAAATATATTAAAGGTCACGGGAACCAAAACAAGTGTTTATAACATTTTATTTTTTATGGGGTAAACAATTTTGTGGTACAATTTTAGCTAATTTAATTAAAAACATTATGAAAAAATGTGCACTTTTAAAAAAATACCCCCCGGAAAAAAACAACAACAAAAAATACATTTAAAAACATCAAAAATGTACAGTTCTCTGAGATTTCAATTGTGAAGCTTTGTATTTAAGTTTGAGGTTGTCAGAAAAAAAATACTTATCATAGGCTCAAGTGCTAGTCTGTATAAAAAAAAAGTACCAAATTTGCTGAGCTTTAGAGCACAATGCAAAATGAAAACCATTCAGTAGGGATCAAGTTGATTTCTTTGATGCCAGAGTGATGTGAAGCTTCACGAATCTCCAACAGCGACTGACTGTTGGTTCATGTTGAGCTGCTGTACGATGTTTGCCAATTACACAGCTGGAGAGTCTGATCTGCCGACATATCAGACTCTCCGGCTGACATACATTCAGGGTTTTTTTTTTTTTGTCTGTGTTTGAGAGAATAGAGGAGGAGACGAACAATTTTTACTTCTGGCAATAAGCTTTTCTCCATAATGAAACTCTCTCTCTCTCTCTCTCTCTCTCTCTCACAACTTCAATCGCTTATCCAAGATTGGGTCGTGGGGGGCTGGAGCCTATCCCAGCAGTCATAGGGTGTGAGGCGGGGTACACCCTGGACAGGACGCCAGTCTGTCGCAGAGTCACATATAGACAAACAAACACATTCACACTTGCACGCACACCTATGGACAATTCAAAGTTTCCAATCCACCTAACCTGCGTGTCTTTGGATGTGGAAGGAAGCCGGAGTAAACACGGAGAGAACATGCAGGCCACAGGTGGGAATCAATTCCACGACCTTCTCCCTGTGAGGCAACAGTGCTAACCACTAAGTGACCATGCTGCCCATGATGAAACTTAGAGAATTTTTTTTTTACATTAATAATGGTAAAAATTATTGAAATGGTTCTAAAAAAAAAGTAATTTGTAATTTCTAAATAATAAATGTGAGAAAACTATTATTTTTTTCATTTAGCAAGAAGAATTATAGACTGCCTGCCTGCTGTGGTGTGCACAAAAAATATGAAAGTACAAACTGAAGTACAGTGAAAATGTTTAATGCAATTTATTGTTCATTTATTATGGCTGACAGGGAAACCTAGATTCTGTATTCATGAACATCCATATAGACTGTGACACATAAAACCTAAAAACTTGGATTAAAACATTCTATAACACCAATAGCATGTGACTGCATACAGAAAACATGTTAGAAAGATGTCTGTCTAGTAAGGTGAGAGCTTTATGTTGTGCTGAGTGATGTAGTTATCCATCATGACTGATTCTACTGCCTTACAGCAGCTCAGATCCTGAACCCTTATAAGTCACTGAAAATATTAAATCGATGTGGGTACACCACTTCAAGCAGATACGAGCACCACGAAAGGCCTGTAGCCTATTAATGCTCATAAAGCATTGAATCTGAAACCTACATGTCTTCTTTAATATCTTTACGGAAAGAAGAAATCAAATTCTTGACATGCACATTAGAAAGTGCCAATTCCTAAAACTACAGTAAGACATTTACTGCTCTATTTTTGATGGTGGATGGAAAAAAGAAGTGGCACTGAGAGCACAAGCACATTTGGGCCATGTCCCAGCACAACCCTCCTAAGACTGGATTTACTCTGTTCAATAATCTTGAGAGGTATGAGCAGCAGAGTGGCCAAGCAGTTAGTGTGTTCATTTCCAGAGCCGAAGGTTCCCAGTTCAAGACCACCCCTGCCCACTACCCATGTGATGTGTAGTTGCATCAGGAAGGCCATCCCAGCATAAAACGTGTGCCAAATAAACATGTAAATCAATATCAGTTCAGTTGTGTTGACCCAAGTGAAACAAGGGGAAGCCAAAAGAACTTATGATTATTCCTTGGAATTTTGCAGTCTGAACATGATATCAGCCAATCAGAGTCCTTCCATATAAACTGGCACTCTGGTATTGAGAAAGCAGATGAGCAGCAAGTGATAAGATTTCTGGTTCTTGTTAATAGATTTAACTCTAACAGCCACCAAAGCTCCCTGAGGTGAAGCAACAAGGTGAAGGCTTTTGTTTTTACATTAGTATTTACTACTGCTTCATTTATTAGATGTTTGAATCAAGTTTCATCATGTATTTTAAACATACCTCTGAGTGAGAGAGAGAGAGAAAGAGAGAGGTGTTACCTCATGAAACGCGTGCCTTTTCCCCTCCCTCCTCCCGTGCAGTTTTTTTCTTTGCCTACAGTGACCATAATATTCATTAATTTTCTGTTGTTTATGTGGGTAGGGGCAGCGGTGTCACAATTTGCCATCAGATTAATAATTCACTGTTGCGGGTGACTGGGGACACTGTGCGCAGGCAGAACATACATGCTTTTTGAAGCTGCTTATATCAGGTGCATCTAACTATTGCACTCTTCACGCACCACTAGACAGACCTGTTTTTTGGTGGTCAAAGGTTCAAATGCTTTCAGGTGGCAGAGGGTATCAGTGCACCAGCACAAAGACCAACCATACCTCATTTTTAGACAACATGCCCATATGCTGTTGTAATTTAGAGGCCATGTGTGCTGAAGGTAAAGATGACGTCTACACCAGGTGGAAGCTATCACTGACACTTGCGCTAGGTGTCACATGTAGAATAAAGCCCTTTAAGTCCACCTATAAATGATTTTTAACACTCCGTTAAAAACATCTGCTTTTCCCGCATCTTGTTTGAAGCAGTCTGCTTCGTGAAAGTCAAGATGGCAAAAATTAAAGAGCATTCTTTTCTATAACTGCTACACAACAGAGAAACCTCAATACTACGAGTCCACAAGATTTTTTTTCTGAAATAAACTGCCTACTTGCGTTTTCACAACCATACTACTACTGTTTAAAAAAAAACAACCATGTACCTGCCCCTGCTGCACACCCATTAATCCATCCTCCTCCTTACTTTCCCCTCATGTGTATCCTCTGAACCTTTAACTTATTTTTCTATTTCTCTCTATTTCTGCATCCACCTGCACTGCCAGATAATCAGCTCATGTGCGCGCAGACACACACACACACACACACACACACACACACACACACACACACACACACACACACACACACACACACACACACACACACACACACACACACACACACACACACACACACACAAAATGACAGGCACCAGGAGACCAGTTCAGCACATATCAGGTCAATGGAATAATCAATCCCGCATGTAGCAGGCAAAGAGGAGGAGGTGGCACAGTGGCAAAATTCGTTATAGCTCCCATGATGCACTCGGACAGAAAACAAGCCAGATGGATTTAGAAGAAGAAAAAAATGACATAACAGTGGTGAACTAATGTGATTTTCTAACCATGTCAGGAGAAACTCAAATTAAAGTCACATGGTGAGAAGGAACACAGAAGCAGTGACAGAGTCTCTGGGAGATTTTTAAAGACGATAATCAATTGATGGCAATACTGTTATTTTTTTCTACATACTCTGGTTTAGAATTTGCGTGGACATCAGGAAATATCTGATCCACTGTTCTAAATGCCACAACAAAAATGTGATTTCCACAATGAGGTCTTACATTTAAAAGGTGTCCTATGACCTGTAATCTGGTTTTATCTACACTTTGTGTGATTGCAGATGCAAGTTACACATCCTCAAAGTTCCACAATTCTGTGTCTGTACAAACTGTGGCCCTAGAAGCACAACTGAAACCTAAAACACCCTCATATCTGACTTTTGTGATGTCTGAGGCAGAACCCAAAGATGACTGGAATTGGCAGTTAGATTAACACAGACACAGACGGAGCCTTCTCTTTGCATTTTGCGAACATTTCTTGTATATTTGGATGCTTTCTGAAAGCTTATGGAAATGGATGAAACAGAGCAATACTGCCAGAAAAGGACATGATGAAGATGCTTAACAATAACATATGGATATTTGGCTTCATCGCTGCCAATGTGTGGATGTGTGTGCAGTGACATTACACCGTTTGAAACACACATAAATTTACATACGTCACTGGAGCATAGATGAGCCTACATCCCCACTGGCAGGTCATGGATACTGTGTATGTGTTAAGCTTCACATGCTGTAAAACAACGAGCCAAGTTTCTCTCCATTTAGTGATTTATAGTTTTTTTTTTTTTTTTAATCTTAAGCCTCTTTGTCTTTTGAACAAATTGCAATGAGTAATGAATGAGCCATTAGTCTGCTCCTCCCTGTTTGTATCTTAAGGTGCCCTGACACTTGCACGACTTTGATCTGCGCACTTGCACGCACATCGCTGTGATGATCCCATCAGCTGTGATGGTCCCATCAGCTGTGTTCCCAGCTGGACACCGCGCTTTGTTCCACTGGATGCCATGCGCTGTGCACTGGACACTGCATTTGTAAAATAATTATTCTGTAGCGGATTAATCATTTTCTCTTTGAGTTTGCTGTTGAAAACTGCTCCAGCAGCAGCTTTTCTCCCTCTCGCGCACGGTGAACGAGGTGGAGAAAGCATTTGGAACTGTCTGAAAAGGTAATTATTTGTCAGGTTTATATTGTAATGGCTTGGTAAAACAGTTGCATGTTCATCCCTTCTTTTGTGCAGCTGTAAAAGTATGTTTACGATAGATTTAGCTTCTCGTTATAAACGTTCAGACAAGCTGCGCTCTGATCGTGTGTTGATGCAATCTCTCGCACTCACACAGAGTGTTTTTGACTTGTTTGTGCAATGTTCACTTGAAGTTCACATCATTAATGCGTGACAGAGATTTTGAACATTTCAAAATTTTCTTTGCACACATGGACGAAGCTGCGCACAATTTACAACGAATTTGAGATGAATTTACTCTTGTATCTACTCTTGCATGGCAGAGTGCATCAACTTTCAATCAATCAACTTTTTTCTTATATAGCGCCAAATCACAACAAACAGTTGCCCCAAGGCGCTCCATATTGCAAGGCAAGGCCATACAATAACCATGAAAAAAGTGCATGCAAGTATGCAGATCAAAGTCGTGCAAGTTTCAGGGGGCCTTTACTCACTTGTGCTTCATCTCAAATACACATCTACACACTCCAGATGATAATTACACACACGTCAGACGTCTGCAAGAATTAAAGCATGAATATTTATGCAAGGCTGCTATAACCCAGTTAGTCTGTGTTTAATGCAAGAGTCCATTGATCAACGTTAGGAAAGTGTATTCCCACACACCCTGTTCTTCAGCGGTCAGAGGTCAGCAGCAGCCCCTGCTATGTGCAGTGATTTGATAAAGGGTGTTTCAAAGACAATCAGTTTGATGGATGTTGTTTTAAGCAGTTACAAGCCAGACAACTAAAAATCAAATCTGCAACTCACCGACTCTTCCTCTTGAATCATGTGGACTAGGCTGTCCAACACTGGGGCAAGGTTTCTGCATCGGACAGAGAAGTACAAGAACAGTGGAAAAAACTAAGTTTAGAACGTGTTAATACAGTTACAATACAAATGTCATAACACTACTGAACAACCAAAAGTAACCATGTACATGTACTGCGGTGAAGACACTCATGATGGGCTCCAGTGGTAGAAAATAATACTTAAACTTCTTATTTTCACTGCAGAAGTGTAAATTCATATTATACAATGCAATTTCCACATCTTCACAAATACATGTGGTGGTACGTTTGGTGACACGGTGACTTTTCACAGGTCCCACTGTGTTGACATTGTGGTTACAATTATCAAACACTACACCTGTAATTTTTTTTTTTTTTTTTTATAAAATCACTACTTGGATAACAGCCTAACATTACCTGTTCAACTGCTATTGCAAAATTTAGAATTTGCTTGCAAACAAGCACGATAAGGTCACTGCCTTGGTGATAGCTAAAAATAAGCGGCCTGGCAAGTCGCTGAATCAATCTTGACCTGATCCAAATTAATGCACTGAAATATAGTGAAATACATTTATGTTTTCTCTGAACACTCGCTGCCAAAATGACTGTGTGGGTGTGTGACTTGCTTGTGGAGAAAGTCTTCTACAGTGGAGCTGTCCAATCTCTTGCCAAGAAAAGTCAAGTGTGTGCAGCCGGTGAAATTTTACACAAGCTCCACTTTGAGCAAAGGACATCATCAGAGAATCTGTCCACAACAGATCTTTCCTTAATCCCAAAATCCAGCAGCCCATACAGTCAAGCACCCCCTCCCCACCCATCAGGGTTTACACACTGGTTTCATTGATGTCCTCAAGCTTTGTGGTCTTACTTGGACTTGATGTTATTGAAGTTCTTGCCTAGAGACAAATGTCTGATAGAACGATTCTTGGCCAGCCACAGCAGCAGAGTGGACAGGTCTGAATCCAAACCTGGAGGTCAAACAAGCCTTAAATTTTAAAACGATTTACTGATATCCACTACTTGTGCTTTTCAGAAAGAACCAGAAGTTTAGATTTAAGAGATGAAGAGGTTAATCAAAATGTCACAGTATATTTGGATGATGTTGACTTACCATTGTCAGAGATATCGAGGCTGGAGATGTTTGGAATCTCTGCAATACAACCTTCAAGGATCTGAGATCCTCCAGACCGCAACTGTGTAGACAGGAAGATGTTAGACACATCAGACTGCTTCCCTTGGGCAGTATTATTAGACGGTATTGCTTAAATTTTCATTGTTACGCAGATGATACCCAGCTTTATCTATCCATGAAGCCAGAGGATACGCACCAATTAGCTAAACTGCAGGATTGTCTTACAGACATAAAGACATGGATGACCTCTAATTTCCTGCTTTTAAACTCAGATAAAACTGAAGTTATTGTACTTGGCCCCACAAATCTTAGAAGCATGGTGTCTAACCAGATCGTTACTCTGGATGGCATTTCCCTGATCTCTAGTAATACTGTGAGAAATCTTGGAGTTATTTTTGATCAGGATATGTCATTCAAAGCGCATATTAAACAAATATGTAGGACTGCCTTTTTGCATTTACGCAATATCTCTAAAATCAGAAAGGTCTTGTCTCAGAGTGATGCTGAAAAACTAATTCATGCATTTGTTTCCTCTAGGCTGGACTATTGTAATTCATTATTATCAGGTTGTCCTAAAAGTTCCCTAAAAAGCCTTCAGTTGGTTCAGAATGCTGCAGCTAGAGTACTGACGGGGACTAGCAGGAGAGAGCATATCTCACCCGTGTTGGCCTCCCTTCATTGGCTTCCTGTTAATGCTAGAATAGAATTTAAAATTCTTCTTCTTTCTTATAAGGTTTTGAATAATCAGGTCCCATCTTATCTTAGGGACCTCGTAGTACCATATTACCCCATTAGAGCGCTTCGCTCTCAGACTGCGGGCTTACTTGTAGTTCCTAGGGTTTGTAAGAGTAGAATGGGAGGCAGAGCCTTCAGCTTTCAGGCTCCTCTCCTGTGGAACCAGCTCCCAATTCAGATCAGGGAGACAGATACCCTCTCTACTTTTAAGATTAGGCTTAAAACTTTCCTTTTCGCTAAGGCTTATAGTTAGGGCTGGATCGGGTGACCCTGGACCATCCCTTGGTTATGTTGCTTTAGACGTAGACTGTGTTTCATAATTATTGTATGGCCTTGCCTTGCAATGTGGAGCGCCTTGGGGCAACTGTTTGTTGTGATTTGGCGCTATACAAGAAAAAAGTTGATTGATTGATTGATCCAGGGGAGTGTGGAGACCCATTAATGCTGTGTGCAATCTAATAAGAGTAAAGATAACGACATCTTGTGCCAATAAAACTAGCCACCGTGGAAATGTGATTCCTTCACTACAGGAAGGAGTAAAACACCTTTAAGGAACTCCTTTATGAATGTAGAGACAGCGAGAGAGAGCGAGAGAATATATAAATAAGAGAATATATAAATAATGAATGTTCATGAGTGCAATGGCAAGATTATCTGCATGAAAGCTGAAAGATGGAATATATATACCATTCCACAAGGTGCAGCTGAATGGAATAATATGTGAATGAAAAAAATATTCTTATCATTGCATGAATGGAAAACATTCATGATTTGTTTTATAGAACACCTCAACATAACCACTTTATTTGATTTTTTACTTAAAATTAGACAAGTGTTTCTTCTTTGACTCATCAATACAGTCCCTGCTGGACTCGCTGACACACTGTTGACTTCAGCAACAGTAAGATCCACTGCGCTGAGGAGCTCAGTGGTGTGTGTGTGTGTGTGTGTGTGTGAGTGTGTGTAGCACACATCTGCTTTCTTCAATCCAGCAAAAAAAAAAAAAAAAAAAAAATTGCAACAAGAACTTGCTCAATTCTGACACTGCTTCAACAGCTGCTAAAGATGTTAAAGATGTCCTCACGGACACTCCCACTGCTGGATTTAGTAGTTTCCGTGCATCACAGGAGCATTTTTACAAGAAGCTAATGGAGCAGCACAATCTTGTTGAATTTACATGTCAAGCGCATCATGACAACATGCAACAGTGCAAAACAGATGGGAGAAAAATGCACCGACAGTAGAGAAAATGCACATTAGTGACATCACTCATTCAATGACACAAATACTGAATGTCACATGGCACAGAATCTAATCACATGACAAGGGTCTATTTAGGCATCATCTATATACATAAAGGACTATGTCTGTCTGTCTGTCCGGGATAAACTCCCAAACTATAATATGTAGCCCTAAAAACTATGTATATTCGGAATCCTCATGACATGGGGAACAAACTGGTACCATTTTTTAAAACGTTGAACTGAAAATTACCCCCAAAATAGCCATTTATGTAAGACCATACAGTGTTGTACCATGTGCTTTTCATGCTGCCACTTCTGTCTTTCTGTCTGTCCGTTCTGTCTGTCTCCCAGCCCTAAAAACTATTATATATATATATATATATATATATATATATATATATATATTTGAACTGAAAATACCCCCAAAATAGCCGGCTGTGGGTGTGACCAGGCAGATTCAAATTTCCAGCCCTGTATATGTGTTGGCCATCTCCGTTTATTTAATCCCTTTCTTCAGCTACTTTATGTTCTCAACTGTTAAGCACCTGACTGTCCTGTACAACCCACTTTGCCTTCCTGTCTGAATACATTCATTTTATGTTTGCAAAATTGCAATGTAAAAACAGTGAACTACACCACTACCTCAATTTTGATTCATTGATATTTACATTTACTGTTACCTACCTTTTGTGTGTAATTTTGTTATAAATTTGATTGCAAAACAAAGTCTGCATGAAGGACTTCAAATGTGTTTGTCTTTTAACCAAGTATTTCCACTTAGTTTGGGGAGTCCACGTCTTATAGTTCTGCTGGACAAACATTAGCCCATTAACTGTTATATTTTTAAGACATCAGCATTACAAAAACAAATGTTGGGCAAAAAACGTGTTGGGCATAAAATGATTGGCATTTGGCTTATGTCTAAAACAGGTTAATCCGGGCAGCGCCAGGTACCCCAGCCAGTATAAAATAGAAGGTCTCACAGAAAGAAGGTCATGGGATTGATTCCCACTTGTGGCCTTTCTGTGTGGCGTTTGCATGTTCTCCCCATGTTTGCGTGGGTTCCTTCCAGGTGCTCTGGCTTCTGCCCACATCCAAAGACATGCAGGTTATCGGTGGATTGTAAACATTAAACTGTCCGTAGGTGTGTGTGTGTATATATGTGTGTTTGCTCATGTGCAGGTGTGAATGTGTTTGTTTGATTATATGTGACTTTGTGATAGACTGGCGTCCTGACCAGGGTATACATTATGACTGCTGGGATAGGCTCCAGCCCCCTGTGACCCTTAAATGGAGCACGCTGGTATAGAAAATGGATAGATGACAAAATAGTGGTAAAAACAGAGTGAGTGATATAGACAAACAGTGAGAGGGAGAGAAAGAGAGAAAACATAAATAATGAATGTTCATGAGTGTAATGGTGAGTGTGCTTTGGATATGTGCACACACACGAGCACACACAAAATCACTTCCACTTTGCAACCCTATTGGAATACACAGCAGGTGGTTTAAACCACAAAGAGTTACCAGTTTCTTGATGTAAAACACAGAACTTTTACAACACATCGTTGAAATGAATGAATCCATTAAACTGGTCTTCATGACATTTGACACGTTTGCTTAAAAGAGAGCACAGATCCTCCAGAACATCTACAGCAGGAATCTTTGCACTTGAGTGTAAAATGTTGGAGAGAAAAATACAGTCTCCAAAGAAAATAAATTTCAGTCTAATAAAAATGAAGTTGAATGAGAAGTTAATTATTGAGAGTGAACAGCTTGGTACTTACACAATGGCCAAGCTTAGAGAGGCATTAGGGGGAGAGAACAGATTGTTAGAGCCAAGCCAACATTTACAGATAACAAAACACGCAGATGTTTAATGACCAGATTTACATTTACACACACACACACACACTTATTCACAGGGCATATTACCCACAAACACACAATCCACAGTGAGCTGTAAACACTGTGTATTACGCACACCGTCAGCCCAGCTTTGAGGTGTCACAGCCAAACAGTTCATTAGGGCTTCGAAAAGGACATAACGCATCATTTAACGCTTAGTTCCAATCTGGGAAGTCTTCTGTGGGAATCTGGAAGTGGATTTCCTGTGTAATTTGCATATATGTGTTATCTTTAGCAACACAACTGAATCTTCAGCAAGCTGTGTGTGTGTGTGTGTGGTTATGTGAGGGAGTTGTGGTGAAACAATTAGAGAGGGAAACCAAACCCTCCCACGCCGTCATCCTCTCCGATCATCTCTCCCCATCCACCCCCTCCTGCTATCTACTGAGTTTTCCATTATTCCGCCTCATAACAGTGTCACCGGTGTTTCACAGGGCTTTGGAGTGAATCCGAAAAATTTCCTTTCACACTAAGAGTATTACCTCCAGAGTAATAAAACTGCATTCAACAAAACATGCCGACTATTACACTTAAAAATGCTACTCGTAATAAAACAGGAAGACGAAGCACAATCAGCAACTGTTTCTCTCCAACTGTAGAGTCACAACAGTTCAGTTTCTACAACATATATAGAAAATGTTTCTATACGTGAACTAGAACCAGATTAATGGCTTGAACTGATAAGTTCCTGCTATTAAATACATATTAGTGACTTAGTCCTAACCATGAATAATGGTGCGGAAACTTAAAAAAGTGTGAAGACCTATTCAATTCTGAGAGAGATTATGTTGCTAAAACATGAAAAATGGGGAAATGACTGAGCTTGTCCTGGAAAAGAGAGCATGAGAGAGTAAGTACTATACAAGACAACCTCCGGTCCACGAAAATGAAGCAAGAAGTTGAAAATCTTAGAGGTCCATGAATGGCCACTTAAGTTACTCCCGGTGGACCCCCATGCTAAAATCCCCTACTTCAGAGAAGAAAAACACATTTATAGCCTGGTACAAAAAAAATGGGCTTTGTCTCAATCCTGTTAAGTGCTGACATAACGCATCATGTGATAAATCTGGTTCCGGGTCCAAAGACCTGCAAGTTTACAATTAAAATTACATCTGTACGATCCTTTTAAGGATCTACAGTTTAAGTTTAATTTGTGTTTACAGTGTGCGCAAACCTCCGTCTCTCCCTTCTCCACCCCTGTTAACCGCATTCGTCTGTTTCTAAGGAAAGAACACTTAATAAAACTTTTTTCTTTTACTTTATATACTGTATTATGCACAGGTAAAATATACATATATAAATAAATAATAAATATATAAATATACAAATTTCACTTTCCCACCGAACGACATGAACAGGAAGCGATCGCAGCTCACAGCAACTTCCATTGAAAATAACGGAGAAACGACCTGAGCTTCTGGCATGATAACATAAAACAAAAGCAACAACAACATCTAAAAACCCAGTTAATATATCCAGGAGAGTTTTAGGCACAATATACAAAGAGTTTTGTGTTGTGATGTTAATGCTGTTGTCCGTGTGCAACGGTGTAAGTGCAGCATGATCACAGCGTCTCAGTGCAGTTCTCAGTGTTAATGACAGACCTTTTTTTTTGATGGACCCGGAAGTTGAAAATCACATGATGCGCTACATCACACTTAACAACCAGATAGCTAGTTTAACTTAGCCACATGGGGTGTACAGCCAGTGGCAGGTAAATGAGGATGTTAGAGAGAGGAAGGGTGTACACCATGCTGTCAAACTGGCCACATAAGCCAGTGCATTTAGAGGCCTGGTCACAAACTCGGACAAATAAGAAAGGTTGCATCAGGAAAGGCATCAGACATCAATTTTACTACCAAAAATACAGATGACAAATCGAATTTCCATAACGAGTCAGTCAATGCTGTGGTTAACTGTTCTCCATTAATCAGAGCTCAGTTCTGTTGTCACCACCGGTTATTTGTGGCATTGCAAAACCTCTTTCAGCAGCAATGTTCAGTGTGTCCAGTGTAACTGTGGGTCTTACCTCACAGCAGCTGAGGTCTAGAGAAACATCCTTCAGATTAGGGTTACAGGCCAAGCCAAGAAGAAGAGCTCTGAAACAATAAATTTGCATCAAACAATGTACGGAAAAACAAAACTACATAAGTTATAGTAGCCAGATCACACAGTAGGTACAACAAAAAACAAAGTTTCATAAAGCATGCACCTGTCAAAGAAACTTGGCTTTTGAGAACTTTTATTGTGTAACTCAAAGTCAATGTAATGTGCACAAATATTTTAAGTAGACAACCTGCTGCACATACATGAAAATCAATTTTTTAAACAAAAAAACCCCCCAAAATTATACAGCTTTTATTAATTCCACTCAGTGCAGTATTACAGTAGTAAAACTACAACAGAATTGTAATATTGATCGAACAATATGGAATGGATGAAAGACTGGCAGTTGTGTTTAAATATTAAAAAAATAAATTTCTCCTCAGTTATTTTATGATTCTCATAATTATTATGTGCATAACAGCAGGAAAACACTGTTGAGACAGGATGAAAAGAAAAACATGTATTCATGTGGAAAGCATTTCTTGACTGGCAGGTCAGACGCGTACAAAATGCAGCATCTGCTAAACACAGACTTTGTGCAGAACTGAAGTGAAGCAGAGCATAGACATGCTTTTGAAACACTTCTGAAATGTTCTACAATGTTGCTGGTAAGCTAGCAGCTAAACACTGAACAGAGTATGGTGGCTATCATCTCTGTCAACATGGCATTTATGAAATGAACCATAGATGTATAATGTGGATACTGCTTACTGGACATCCTTAACCTATCAAACCTCCATCCATATATCATGAGCAAGTATGTACATAAGGTTTGGTGTTAATTTTCCGTAGCACACATGGCAACATGTTCAGAGAGCGGTACTGCAATAATAATTTCTTCCCCTGTAAGAATACAGTAGTTATGCAGCAAACTAAACGCTAATAAATCAGGTGTGGCGTTGCAGGCGGAGATGTCTGCAGCAAAGCAGCAGATCACCAGCAGGCCACTAACTTGCAAAATTGCATAGGAGATGTGAAGCCCTGTATGGATTGTGGCACGTGCATGTTGCAGCTCAGCTCGACTAAACGGTCTGACAGGCTTAAACAGAAATACTGTACAAAGTGTGGTAGAAAGCAGTCGTAGTGCAGTCTGGGTAGCAGAACAAAAAGAATATGTACAGACACAACGTGTTAAACAGGAAGAGCTTCATCAGTAAAATATGAATGTATGTATGTTTCTCTCACTTGAGAGCTTCTGGCGACAGCTTGGTTCCTGACACATTGATGGAGCTGAGAGACATGGCGCTGCTGAAGAAGTGCTTGAATGATGGAGGCACCTCTTTGCTTTTCCTACAGAAAACAAGAACGAGAAATAAAATATTGCCACGGGGATGGCAGTGACTCAAAACACAACTCATCACCAAACTTCTATTTTCTTTGTTTTGTCCACGATGGAATAGATGGATTTCCTTCAGCGCACTTGAGCTCCAGGTCAAAATTAAACTTTTACGAGTCCTGGCAGAACCTAAACGTGACCCACTTCAGGTTTTATTTAAGATGTGACCAGATGTTGTTACACTCAAAGTCTCAGAAATCCCACCTAATCATCCTACTACTTTTCTAACTATTGCTCACCTCCTCCTATGTCAACTGATCCTCCTTTCCCTTCCGCCCACTTGTCCTTCCTCCTCCTCTTCCTCTCTCCTAATGTCTGTTCATCTTTCCATCCTAAAAACCCTCGGCTTTCCCCTGCCCTTAATGAATATGCCTTCCACTCCCTGGAGATGCAGTGGGAAGAGAGATAATGGGGAGAACACGACTCCTCCACCCATCTGTCACACGCCCACACTCAAACCACGTGCACATGTACAAACCAGAAACTACAGATGCACACAAATACAGTGCCCTCTAAAAGGAATGGGTCCCTTGGTATTTCGCACATTTTAATTTGTTTATGCCATTTCAAATACAGAGAGTAAATCAGGCTTCTCAATATAACAAAATGAAAAAGCGCACAATTTCTCCAATCAGCCTATAATTTCTTCTGGGTTGTCTGGGTGTTTTGGTGGCTTTCCTCACTCTTCTCCTTCTTGCACAGTCACTCAGTTTTTGAGAACTGTCTACTCCACACAGATTTACCATAGAGTGTCATACTGTTTGTATTTCTTCATAATTGATGTAAATAAAGTCCAAGACAAATACAGTGACTTGGAAATGTTCACATATCCATTCCCTGACTTATCTGAAGAAACCTACAACCCCTGGCAAAACTTATGGAATCACCGGCCTCGGAGGATGTTCATTCAGTTGTTTAATTTTGTAGAAAAAAGCAGATCACAGACATGACACAAACTAAAGTCATTTCAAATGGCAACTTTCTGGCTTTAAGAAACACTATAAGAAATCAAGAAAAAAAGATTGTGGCAGTCAGTAACGGTTACTTTTTTAGACCAAGCAGAGGAAAAAATATGGAATCACTCAATTCTGAGGAAAAAAGTATGGAATCACCCTGTAAATTTTCATCCCCAAAACTAACACCTGCATCATATCAGATCTGCTCGTTAGTCTGCATCTAAAAAGGAGTGAACACACCTTGGAGAGCTGTTGTACCAAGTGGACTGACATGAATCATGGCTCCAACACGAGAGATGTCAATTGAAACAAAGGAGAGGATTATCAAACTCTTAAAAGAGAGTAAATCATCACGCAATGTTGCAAAAGATGTTGGTTGTTCACAGTCAGCTGTGTCTAAACTCTGGACCAAATACAAACAACATGGGAAGGTTGTTAAAGGCAAACATACTGGTAGACTAAGGAAGACATCAAAGCGTCAAGACAGAAAACTTAAAGCAATATGTCTCAAAAATCGAAAAATGTACAACAAAACAAATGAGGAACGAATGGGAGGAAACTGGAGTCAACGTCTGTGACCGAACTGTAAGAAACCGCCTAAAGGAAATGGGATTTACATACAGAAAAGCTAAACGAAAGGCTGGAACTTTTGTTTGGTGCCTTTCTAATGAGATTTATAAAGATGACTGCCTGAAGAGAACATGTAAATTTCCACAGTCATTGATGATATGGGGCTGCATGTCAGGTAAAGGCACTGGGGAGATGGCTGTCATTACATCATCAATAAATGCACAAGTTTATGTTGATATTTTGGACAATTGAAAGGATGCTTGGGGATGATGAAATCATTTATCAAGATGATAATGCATCTTGCCATAGAGCAAAAACTGCAAAAACATTCCTTGCAAAAAGACACATAGGGTCAATGTCATGGCATAGGGTCAATGTCAATGAGCAGATCTGATTTGATGCAGGTGTTAATTTGGGGGATGAAAATTTACAGGGTGATTCCATAATTCTTTCCTCAGAATTGAGTGATTCCATATTTTTTTCCTCTGCTTGGTCTAAAAAAGTAACCATTACTGACTGCCACAATCTTTTTTTCTTGATTTCTTATAGTGTTTCTTAAAGCCAGAAAGTTGCCATTTGAAATGACTTTAGTTTTGTGTCATGTCTGTGATCTGCTTTTTTCTCCAAAATTAAACAACTGAATGAACATCCTCTGAGGCCGGTGATTCCATAATTTTTGCCAGGGGTTGTAGCAATAAAACTGATTTACAGGTATTATACCAAAGCGTTCCATTACTTATGCAACCCATCATCGGTGCATTTATACAACTTTATTAAGTTATATGAAGTTGTAGAGATTTGAGTTTGAATTCAAAGAATTTTAGAAATTTTTATACTAAAAAGCCAGATTTACTTTTTGTATTTGAAATGGCTTAAACGAATTAAAACGTAAAATAGCAAGGGGCTGAATACTTTTGGAGGGCACTGTACTCTAAACACATTCTGTTCATTGATCTTCTGCAATGACACACTCTCACCAGTAGGTGAGATACTGGCAGACATAAGATGTCGGGTCCAATCTGGATTTTTGAACAAAATTGACAGTAGAAATGATTAGACAGAGTTTATCTGGTTACGATGTTAAGGCCTATCAAATCATGACCCATAAGCAGGTTTTCAGGAGGTTGAGGTGTTGTCACTTTCTGATTAGACTGGTAACATATTGAAATAATTTGTCCTATATAGGCCCTGAGGTCCATTAGTGCTGCTGCTCATCCCTAGATACAGAGGTGTGAAGTGTTTGAGAGTCTACGATGATTTGCCCCTGGATGGGATGGGAAGCCAGGCCATCACAGGTTGCCGTATAGCCTTTTCCAGCCAGGTGGACAGAGACTATGCAGTTTTGGAACTCAGTTTGATATATTGGTACCCAACTCCTAATCCACTGAGCAAGCTACTTATTTCACATGCTGTCAAATAGTTGTGTGTAAAACTCAGGTAGATTCTTACCTATGAGGGAAGACACTCTTTGAGACATTTAGAACAGAGAGGTGTTGGACTGAACCTCGAAGCAGAGCAGAGCAAACCTGAAACACACACAATAATCCACGATTACTGTCAGAGTGACACAACCTGACTCTACTGCAATTTGATGCTGTATGTTTTATTTTTTAAACAAGCCTTCTGCATCCCGAATAAGTAAATGTGATTTAGGTGATAATCGATACTCTAGTGACAGTCTGACATCTGGCTACCTCACACTAATCAATAAGCTGTATTTGTTGGCTCTCAGGCCCACATCAATCCATCACGTACAGCATTAGACTATTTCACAAGTAGAGCACATCAACATGCAGTGAGTGAGTGGGTGGGTGTATTAAACTGGATTATACCCACCAAAACATAAAGATTAATGAGCACCACTTCAGTTTACAATGTCACACAACAAGGTACAAGTCGAATAACAACACAAAAAGATATCCATTATTATTCTATAATGTCTTACATATACGCAACATAGGCTTTAATGTACTCAAGAGACTTTAAATAAGAAGTTCACAAACAGTGGGATACTAGTTCATTTACGTCTGTTTTTATATATCAACACCAGAGGGCGCAATTTGAATGGAATGTTTGGAAACACTTGTTTTGAATCAGATGTGACATGTTTTGGCCTCCTTTAGCAGTTCAGTTTTCTTCCTCAGAGGGAGTTTTTTCTTACCACTGTTGCTCTGGGGGTTGGTAAGGTTAGACCTTACTTGTGTGAAGCGCCTTGAGGCAACCTTATGTGATTTGGTGCCATATGAATGAAAATAAATTGACATTGAAATAGAGACTCTGGAACACTGTTTGAAACATGGGTGTTATAAAGGTATCAAAAACATTTCAAAGCACTATCTCGAGTTTTACCATCACTAATTTGCAGTACATACAAAACATTCTGCCACCATCCCCATCCACTAGTTGTATCCATTTTTAAATTCAAGTTTGACTTTCCTGTTCTGTTGTATATAATGTCCCATATTTATACTCGTATTGGGCATCATAGCTGGGCGAAGTGCGTTGTCCCTATAGTCGCTAGGTTGTGCGCTGGGTGGAGCAGACAAACTCCATGTGAGTTTCACCAACAGCTGCTTGTAATCTACTGACAATCCAGAAGGTGGTAGAGATGTCTATGGAATATTACACATGCAAAACAAAGTCATGCTTGTAATCAAAGCAGTGCATCAAAGTTAATCAGATATAACAAGATTTGTCTTCATTAAATATGGTGACATGTTGTTTCTGAGTTATTGTCTGCACAAACTGGCTGAGATGGACTCACTCACTCACTCATCTGCATTGTAGCTGTTCAAGGACTACACTTCGAGCAGCGTAGGGAAATTCATTTTTAAGTTGTGACTCTTTCTGTGTGTGTGTGTTTTGACTCACCTGATCCAGTGAACAGTCAGTGTTGGAGAGGTCCAGGGTTACAAGGCTGTTGGGATGACCAAGAAAGTTGTAGAAATGCTAAAAAAAACAAAACAAAAAAAAAAAAAAACAGATGAAAGAAAGATCACACAAAAAAGCAAGTCCTTGTGGAAAAGGAAATGTGATCCATGCGTCATCAGAAAAAAAACATTTAATCCTCTTCAAAAACAGAGCTTTTGTGACTTTTTCTCCATTTACATTCTTCTATTGAACTTCTTCCTTTTCTTTCTCCATCTTGTCATTCTATTATTTCGTCAGATGTCCTCTCAGTCACCTTTTATGTTACTTTCATAGAAAAGCTGTTTGCTAATGTTAAAATATGTTTAAATTCCTGCACTTTTACATTTCATTATGTTTAAGTCTACTACTACTACTTCATTCAGGGTCACTGTCACATTCAATTCTTGATATTCTGGCCTGAGAAAAATACAACAGCATAAGTCTATTGTAGGTATATATATAAAAAAAGCCTCAGAGTTTCTGAGTTTAAATTCATAAATTTACATAAAAAAAACCTGGACTGCTGAGATCAGATGTTTTTTCCCTCAAATATATGACCTTTATGACCTTTTCTTCACAAGTTTGTCTTGTGGCTATATTTTAGAGAATATCTTTTTCGTTTTCATAAATTTACAGTTTTTTTCCCCTCACACATACAGTAGTGTTCAGAATAATAGTAGTGCTATGTGACTAAAAAGATTAATCCAGGTTTTGAGTATATTTCTTATTGTTACATGGGGAACAAGGTAAAAGTAGATTCAGTAGATTCTCACAAATCCAACAAGACCAAGCATTCATGATATGCACACACTTAAGGCTATGAAATTGGGCTATTAGCAAAAAAAAGTAGAAAAGGGGGTGTTCACAATAATAGTAGTGTGGCATTCAGTCAGTGAGTTTGTCAATTTTGTGGAACAAACAGGTGTGAATCAAGTGTCCCCTATGTAAGGATGAAGCCAGCACCTGTTGAACATGCTTTTCTCTTTGAAAGCCTGAGGAAAATGGGACGTTCAAGACATTGTTCAGAAGAACAGCGTAGTTTCATTAAAAAGTTGATTGGAGAGGGGAAAACTTATACGCAGGTGCAAAAATTATAGGCTGTCAATCTACAATGATCTCCAATGCTTTAAAATGGACAAAAAAAAAAAAAACAGACGCGTGGAATATAACGGAAAACAATCATCCAAATTGACACTACGTTTTGACTTTACTTAAAAACTGACTTTACTTTTTTTTATTGACAACGCAATTGACACTATTTTTTCTACAAGACACTCGGGGGCGGAGGACCCGACCTGTCCTGCCGGGACGCATGTGATGGGCTACGTGATGGACAGTTGGAGGAAATGGCAGGTCAGGTGCCTTTACACGCTGTCTGTGGAGGACGTCGAAGATCTGTATATATTTGGCTCGGTGGTGACCGGCTTTCTGCTGTGTGGAGCGGGCATAGCGCTGGTTTACCAGAAAATTAAGAAGGTAGAAGCGGCAATAATTGGCCCGTCCAGGCTGCCTCACATGATTGATTCGATTGGAAGGGCAGTGTCAGCTCAGTCGGCGGGTGTTAACCGCACGTTGGAAACCATCTCTGGGAGGATGGCTGCACTGGAAAACCGCTTTGATCGTCAGTAATGACCACATCTCCTTTCCTATATTCAGATGTAGTGAAAGCCACTCTGTTTCAGACTGTGGAATCTTTCAGGCGTCTGCTAATCTGGATATTCATTCGGCTTCCCAAAACACAGCTGCACTTCAAGGCCACTGTGATAAAAACCTCCTGAAGAAGAACAACACCCAAGCCTCACTCCCTGGTCTCCCCCCGCCCTTAGCTTCTCCAGCTCTGACGTTGACTGTGGACAGTGGACTGTTCAGGGCTGGGCCCCTTTTCCCTCCAGGATGGACAAACAAGGCCATTGACGGCACCTAAAGGCTGCCTCCGGAGTGTTCTGTCTGATAACTGGACTTTTCAAATCTCGGTCGTCTCGTCGTCTCTTGTCTCTCGTCTGTGTGTGTGATCATTGTTTTTTTTTTTGTGCTGATGTTTTTTTTTTCCTTCATTGCTGCTGTGTGGTTTAACGCAGCAGCTATGAAGGTTTTTCTCTCCCTAGTTTTACCTTGTGTGTGCTTTTAATGTGTGTTAATGTACCGGGCCGGCTTATGTGTGTTGTGTGTTATGTGTGTGTCATCTGTTGTCATGAGGCCGGTCATGGTTTGCTCAGCCCTGCTGTTAACCTAGGCAGGGATGTACATCTGGAGCTGGTCCCCGGGCGCCTAAAGGTGACCTCTGCTCCTAACTGGCAATTAGGATGGGTTAAATGCAGTAGACACAATTCATTGTGCAGGGAACATGTTTCTATGTGCATATGACAATAAAATTCTTTTGAATCCTTTGAAAATGGATAGAAGAATAACCAGAATGGCAAAGGCTCACCCATTGATCAGCTCCAGGATGATCAAAGACAGTCTGGAGTTACCTGTAAGTGCTGTGACAGTTAGAAGACGCCTGTGTGAAGCTAATTTATTTGCAAGAATCCCCTGCAAAGTCCCTCTGTTAAATAAAAGACATGCAGAAGAGGTTACAATTTGCCAAAGAACACATCAACTGGCCTAAAGAGAAATGGAGGAATATTTTGTGGACTGATGAGTAAAATTGTTTTTTTTGGGTCCAAGGGCTGCAGACAGTTTGTGAGATGACCCCCAAACTCTGAATTCAAGCCACAGTTCACAGTGAAGACAGTGAAGCATGGGCATGTTTCTCCTACTATGGTGTTGGGCCTATATATCGCATACCAGGTATCATGGATCAGTTTGGATATGTCAAAATACTTGAAGAGGTCATGTTGCCTTATGCTGAAGAGGACATGCCCTTGAAATGGGTGTTTCAACAAGACAATGACCCCAAGCACACTAGTAAACGAGCAAAATCTTGGTTCCAAACCAACAAAATTAATGCCTTGCAGATGTGAAGAAATCATGAAAAACTGTGGTTATACAACTAAATACTAGTTTAGTGATTCACGGGATTGCTAAAAAAGCAGTTTGAACATAATAGTTTTCAGTTTGTAGCATCAACAGCAGATTATTATTGTGAACACCCCCTTTTCTAGTTTTTTTTTTTACTAACAGCCCAATTTCATAGCCTTAAGAGTGTGCATATCATGAATGCTTAGTCTTGTTGGATTTGTGAGAATCTACTGAAACTACTGGTACCTTGTTTCCCATGTAACAATAAGAAATATACTCAAAACCTGGATTAATATTTTTAGTCACATAGCACAACTATTATTCTGAATACTACTGTACAACTTTGTTCCTCACAAATTTATGACTTTTTTAATCTTAGACAATTTTATTCTGGTAAATTTACGACTTTGCTGTTGCATTTTTATAATTTTTCTTTTAAATCTCAGATAATCTCAGGTTTTTTGTTGTAAATGTGTGAATTTAAACTAGGAAATTCTGAGCCCAACCCCCACCCCTCAGTCTTATTTTTCAGTATAATTTTACCTGTGTACTGTGATGAATGTAATTTGTGTGTGTGTATTCAGACCGTCAGTTAAACCGTCTTCACCAGCACGCTGAGGTCATTTTCCTGGACAGTGACCTCTGCCGAGCTCAGCCGCAGTAGATCAGTGTGACGGCTGCGACCGCGTCGCTCTGATGCTGATCTGTAGCTGAACAAGGTTTTTGTCTTATGTCTCTCAAACTGAAAGCGTCTTATCTAAAACACGGTGCTGTTTAATAACGTAAGACAGAGACTGCAAGATCATCACAGCATGTGTGGCTCGTACTGTTTTGTCAGACATAAATTAATCAGGGTTAAATTCTGCACGTTGATGCTCCGATGCAAAGTGAGACACGAGATGATTTACACCAACCAGTAAAAGCCGCCATAGTTTCAGGATAGATGAAAAAGCGTGCATGCATGTGACTTGGCATGGCAAGAGATTCCCAAACTCCAGCTATTGAAGTGCAGATCACACAGGTGCCAATGTGTGTGTGTGTGTGTGTGTGTGTGTGTACCTGCATTTCGTCTCCTCTGAGGATATTCCCTGAGAGGTCCAGATGGACTAAGCTGCTGGGGATGGACGGGTTGGCACTGAGTGACTGACAAAGGCTGTTCACCCCTACAAACACACACAATGTCAGCGTTATCACAACCTTCAATGCTCCACTTGAGTCTCTGACGGCACGCTGAAGGAAACAGCAGAGGAAATAAGCAGGAAATGAAGGAATGAAGGAACAGAGGATCCCACAGGAGAGGGAATGCACAAAAAATGAACTTGAAAGGTGTTTTTGTCATGCAGCTACATCTATTTTCTCTTTATTTTCATACTTGACAAGATTTTAATGTGTCAAATATGTATGTGTGAAAGACAAATTGTTCCTTACTGTTATTTGGACAATATATGCATAAAAGCAAAGTGAAAATACAACCGCTGACCCACATTCTACCTCTCACATGACTCTCAGACTGATTTTGGAAGAAGCTTGACCTGACTGTCATCATACTGAGATGGAGGACTGCAGAGAAATTAAACTGGCACAACAGTAATAATAAGAAAAACTATTTACAAAGTCTCTGTGGGAGGTTTAACAAAGTACATACATATATATCAAAACATTAACATTTTTGCACAACTGGATAAATATTTGGGCACTTTTAAGATACCCCCCAATATTATCAGTTATCAAGTTGGTAAAAAGCCATATTCATTGGTAAAACAACTTGATAACAATTTTATCATACACCTATAAATGATAAATGCTGTATGGTTTTCTGAAGGGTGTAAAAAGCCATATTCATTGGTGAACAACTTGCAGGGTTGGGAGGGTTACTTTAAAGATGTATTCCGATACAGTTACTAGTTACCTGTTGAAAAATGTAATCAGTAACATAATCCAAGTACCATAATATTAAAGTAATGTAATTTGATTACTTTCAATTACTTCTGGATTACTCCAATATCAAATATGCTAATACAGACAAAAGAAACTAAATATAGTCTTGACCACACAGTACAGTTTATTAAGCAAAAATAAAACTGTTTCTTTTACATGGCATGCTCTGTTTTACTTCACATTATGAATTAAGAGCACCCATAATATTGGTTTAAACACACCCAGTGTTCACCTGCTAAATTTTCGCCAAAAAATGCCAAACAAAGGATAATGAAAACTCAGGCGTGTGCGGAATTTGTAATTAAAAGTGGCTTGCAGAACAATATACAAAACAAAAAAAGTCTACTACTTGTTCAGTAAATTTGCACCATGTTTAGCATATCAGTCCACTTATTGCACTTTCAAAATAAGAAAAAAAGCATAACGAAAACCATCAAGTAAATACTGTCAGTAAGGAGGCGTGGTCGCCATTTTAATTCCGGGCAAGTTAGTGATTTGCGTGCATAGAAGTTCAAGAAACAGATGGAATATGCCGGAAAGCTGCGCATGTTGGCAAAGCCACAAACGGAGGAACAAGGGAGACAATATTTCCTTCCATAAGTAAGTGGTTTTGGTTCTTCTTGTCACTTTGTCCATGATATTGTTGTTGATATAGTTGCTATTTTCCAATGCTAGACCAATGTCTAGTTAAAATACTTGTCATTAGTGATTAAAATTGTTCAACAAGACTGGGGATTTTTTTTTTTTTAATTTGCACCTTAAAATAATGAGATTATAATGACCCGTGCTGTGCCGCTCACAGTCACATCCACACATAGAGATGTGTACCCACACCACTGACTTCATGAATAAAACTCGGTCAATAAAGGATAATTGTGTAAAAATATAATATGTATATAAATGTATTGTAATGGTTTTCGGAGCCACGCTGCGTTGACCAGCAGCTGGAGCAGCCTGAACAGCGCAGATCCGTGTAACTTTCAACACTAATATTTGGGAATGTGTGAGTGTCCAAGTAAGTTTAATACTTTCCTGATATAGTTTAATGTAATTTAATTTTACTGGCTCAATATCCAGGTCAAAATGGCATTTTAACATGTATTTTATGAGCATTTTTCTGAGTGTGTTCAGTCGCGGATCTCCATTGAAAATGCATTAACATCCAGGAACTTCATCAATATTTTGCCTGGTGAGGAGACGTCATGTCGCTGTCCATAAAGGGAGAAAAAAAAATTAAATACAGATATCATAAAATGCATTAAAATTGTAATCTGCGAAGAAATCCCCATTTATACTAAATATACCTGTAATCTGAATGTCTTTTTTCTGTAACTGTAGCAGAATACAGTTACCTTTTTTTGTATCCTAATTACGTAACGCCGTTACATGTATTCCGTTACTCCCCAAGCCTGACAACTTGATAACGATTTTATCATATACCTATAAATGATAAATGTTGTATGATTTTCTGAAGGGTGTAAAAAGACATTCATTGGTAAAATAACTTGATAACGATTTTATCATATACCTATAAATGATAAATGTTGTATGGTTTTCTGAAGGGTGTAAAAAGACATTCATTGGTAAAATAACTTGATAACGATTTTATCATATACCTATAAATGATAAATGTTGTATGGTTTTCTGAAGGGTGTAAAAAGCCATATTCATTGGTGAACAACTTGATAACGATTTTATCATATACAGTGGCCCCTTGTTTATCGCGGGAGTTACGTTCTAAAAATAACCCGCGACACGTGAAATCCGCAAAGTAGTCAGTGTTATTTTTTACAATTATTATAGATGTTTTAAGGCTGTAAAACCCCTCGCTACACACTTTATACACTTTTCTCAAACAGGCATTAACATTTTCTCACTTTTCTCTCCTGTGTAAACACTCAAAGTTCAAACCTTAGTAGAAAAAAAAATAGAACGTTATCCTATAATTATGATGGCTTTTAGAACTAACAAATTTAATTTTAACGATCAACCTACGAGGTTGGACACATAAGAAATTATTAATAGTGACTCACCAGTATTTCACAGTTCCTCTGACCGTGCCTCTTCATCGTGGTGCCGCTCCGCTGTTCGGATTGGCTGATTACTCGGGTGGTATGAAAAATATTACCCGTCCGCAAAAAGGGTGTATTGCTATTTATTCTTTAGTGTTTAATCCAATCATATTGGTGTATCATTTATAGGTATATGATAATATCAGTTATCAAGTTGTTCACCAATGAATATGGCTTTATACACCTTGAAGAAAACCATACACCCTGAGGCCAAAGGGTGTATGGTACACTAAATGCAATAGCAATAAATGCTGTGTCAACTGTAATCAGAATTTTATTAAATAGAACATTTCTAAACAGTTGTAATAAGACATTGAAAATATCTACGACAAACGTTCAATTGATAATGTCACTTAATAGAACAGAAAGAGGTGTATTACATTACACATTGACAATATCTAGGATTGCACGTGCCGTGACGTCACAACATATGTATAGACTGGCTGATTACCAAGGCGACATTCATTTTGTGGGTTTTACTCGGGTGGTATGATAAATATTACCGGTCCGCGAAAAATATCACAAGGGTGTATTGCTATTTATTCTTTAGTGTTTTATCCAATCATATTGGCGTACTCAACAAAAATATAAACGCAACACTTTTGGTTTTGCTCCCATTTTGTATGAGATGAACTCAAAGATCTAAAACTTTTTCCACATACCCAATATCACCATTTCCCTCAAATATTGTTCACAAACCAGTCTAAATCTGTGATAGTGAGGACTTCTCCTTTGCTGAGATAATCCATCCCACCTCACAGGTGTGCCATACCAAGATGCTGATTAGACACCATGATTAGTGCACAGGTGTGCCTTAGACTGCCCACAATAAAAGGCCACTCTGAAAGGTGCAGTTTTATCACACAGCACAATGCCACAGATGTCGCAAGATTTGAGGGAGCGTGCAATTGGCATGCTGACAGCAGGAATGTCAACCAGAGCTGTTGCTCGTGTATTGAATGTTCATTTCTCTACCATAAGCCGTCTCCAAAGGCGTTTCAGAGAATTTGGCAGTACATCCAACCAGCCTCACAACCGCAGACCACGTGTAACCACACCAGCCCAGGACCTCCACATCCAGCATGTTCACCTCCAAGATCGTCTGAGACCAGCCACTCGGACAGCTGCTGAAACAATCGGTTTGCACAACCAAAGAATTTCTGCACAAACTGTCAGAAACCGTCTCAGGGAAGCTCATCTGCATGCTCGTCGTCCTCATCGGGGTCTCGACCTGACTCCAGTTCGTCGTCGTAACCGACTTGAGTGGGCAAATGCTCACATTCGCTGGCGTTTGGCACGTTGGAGAGGTGTTCTCTTCACGGATGATGCGAAGGAGATGTGTTGCACTGCATGAGGCAAATGGTGGTCACATCAGATACTGACTGGTATCCCCCCCCCCCCCCCCCCCCAATAAAACAAAACTGCACCTTTCAGAGTGGCCTTTTATTGTGGGCAGTCTAAGGCACACCTGTGCACTAATCATGGTGTCTAATCAGCATCTTGATATGGCACACCTGTGAGGTGGGATGGATTATCTCAGCAAAGGAGAAGTGCTCACTATCACAGATTTCGACTGGTTTGTGAACAATATTTGAGGGAAATGGTGATATTGTGTATGTGGAAAAAGTTTTAGATCTTTGAGTTCATCTCATACAAAATGGGAGCAAAACCAAAAGTGTTGTGTTTATATTTTTGTTGAGTATAGGTATATGATGAGTAAAAATATATACCAAACAACTCAAAATGCTAAGATCACCTGCTACCCAGGGGACTGATGGTGCAGGTATCAAGTGCCTGCCGTGTCACATGAAGATCTTATGTATATACGATTAAAGAGAAATGTCATTTAACTCTCGATAATATGCAAACATATGTACCAAACAACCCTAACATCTAATCAGTTTCTCCATTTCCCAGGTGGTATCTGTCTTGTAGGTATCAAGTGTCTACCTTAAACTGTAAATATGTTCACAAGAAAATTCACTTCATCCTCATTAACTTGCACACATTAAGACCCAAGAAACCTAATATCTAAATCAGCTGCACTAAAACCCAGGAGATCCACACACACACACACACACACACACACACACACACACACACACACACACACACACACACACACACACACACACACACACACACACACACACACACACACACACACACACACACACACACACACACACTTCCCATAATGACACTGTGGTTGAGGAATGCTGACACAAATGAATTTCAAAACAGGAATAAACCCACTTTTCCTTCTCTACAGTCTCAAATGTATGACACCTGCAAACTATCATTTTTAATTTATGAGTTCCATTAAAATGAAATGGAAACAACACTTTAACTGACCATTTTATTGTCTCACAGTAAAACCACCAGCAAAAAAATACAGGGTGGAAAAGAACAGCAAGAAAAAAAAAAAAAAACAAATAAAATGCCCTTGAGCTTGTTTACAGTCGGTCCCATGAGGAAGTAGTCTGGTTGACTTGAGGGCAGATGAAAGCAACAAAGAAATCATATATTCATGTGATCGTCAACAGTAGCTGCATTTATTCTTATGAATTTATGCCAGAAATGACTAAGCCTCTGCACAGCCAGCCTCTGAGTGACATTTCAATTCAATTTAATATATGTAACATGGCACAAGTCACCTCAAAGCACCATACACAAGTAAGATCTAGATGCTACAAATCCCATGAGCAAGCAAAAGTGGTCAGAAGAAACTCCCACAGTTTTTTTTTTTTTTTAACGGTGCATCCAGAAGTATTCACAGCACTTCACTTTTTCCACATTATGTTTGTTACAGCCTCATTCCAAAATGGATGAAATTCAAGCTTTTCCCCTCAACATTCTGCACACAATAACCCATAACAACAATGTGAAAAAAAGTTTTGAGATTTTTGCAAATTTATTATTTTTGTATTAATTTATTTCCTAATCATGTCCAAACAACTGAATTTACCACAGGTGGACTCCAATTAAGCTGTAGAAACATCTCAAGGATGATCAGTGGAAACAGGTGCTCAATGCTGAGCTCAATAAAGCTCAATGTTGAGCTTCATGACAAAGGCTGTGAATACTACAAATGTGATTTCTCAGTTTTGGAAAAACACCCTTTTTTCCTTGTTGTCATTATGGGGTGTTGTGAGTAGAATTTTGAAGGAAAAATGAATTTACTCCATTTTGGAATAAGGTTGTAACATAGTAAAATGTGGAAAAAGTGAAGTGCTGTGAATACTTTGCAGATAGATGCACTGTATTTTACAAGAAGAAACCACAAGCAGACCAGACTTAGGAGGGTGACCACCTGTTAGGGCCATTCTAACAGCAAAACAAAAGGCACAATACAAGCTGGAAAGAAAATACATTGAGAAAAATGTTGCACCTACACAATGATTATATAATTACTATTATAATAGTCAATAGGTCTGTAGACCGCAGGAACTTACAGGCAAACTTTGTGTGACTCTCCACTGCAGGGACTGACCCTGAAAAGTGATTTGTTTGGGAATCTTTTTCAAGACAAGGTAAATCCTGCTGTGGGGTACGTACTTCTAAACAGCCCTAAAATGGCATTGAGTGGGGCTTGATGTTGATTGGTCGAACCAATGCACAAGAAGACGGCAAAATGCAACAAGCCCATTTGTGAAAGTAGGCAGAAACAAGCAGACGGAAACACAATGGACAGCAGAGCCAACATATGGACCAACATGGAGGAAGAGGAGATGGACAAGGCCAGCAAGGATCAAATCCTCAAGAAATGAGGGAATGAGGAAAATTATGTCATCGCACCTGGATACCTGTGGAATTAAACTCACAGCAAGACACTGCCAGGATAAAAAAAAGAAATGTTGAAGCAAGACTACAAGTGTTTGAACAACCACAGCAAAAGTCTCAAACTACAAAACCAAAGGAATACTGTGCTACAGGTCTTTGTGCATGGCAAAGCGGGGACAAATTATGTTGTCTTTTTTTTTTATGATAGACAATGCAATGGAAAGGACATAATCAAAAAGTCCGGAGTCTTTCATTACCTAGCACTACATTAGCAATCCTGTGGGAAGCCAAATACAAAAAACATAAATTACTCCTGATTCTGCCTTCTGACTTGCACATCAGCATTAGATACAAGTAATAGTTAGCGTAACGGTGGCCAGTAGGGGGTGCTGTGGAGTCACCCCTCAATGCTAAAGGACATTCTAGCATCAGACAGTAGAGTCCTTGGGTTTTAGCCTCGTCAGAGTACCTGGCTCACACTTTGGGGTCTGCAAGTTTAAGGCAAGTGACGGACACAACACAGTCAACATTGGCAAGCAAGCTTTTATGTTGCCTTGCATCTAACTTTAACAATGACTTGAGCTTGATAGCTATTACTAGAATTAAATGCATGTTGTTACTGGGGGCCCGGTGGCATTCACTGCAGGTGAGACAACTCCTGAGAAGGCCGCCGATTATCTGGCCGTCCCTGCAAACGTTTGTGTAATCTGGGGAACAGACTGACTTCCTTCAGCGGAAAACGGGCTTGTGTGTGTGTTGATGCCAGATTTATCTTTGAGGTAGACCTCCCAGCGCCCACTCTAAACCACATGGAATGCAGCTTTCTCTTCAAGATGTTTGCCCCTCAAAAAAAAAATCCCCCAGATCTCAAAGTTCCAACAGAGACGGCACACATGTCAACGAAGGGTTTCAGGCATTCAGACGCAAGATATCCAGGAGTTCAACCCACATACGCTCCATCTTCTTTTTGTTTTCAAGACAATTCAGGAGAGCAGTGATTCCCAATGTCTGAGCCGTGGACCCTGGGTGGGCCATGAAAGTACTGCAGGTGGGGTGTGAATGGCCATTATAAATTATACTATATAAAATTATAAATAAGTGTTTTCAATTTTGTAATACAGCTTAAAATGAACCAAAAACATTTATTTAAAAAAAATGCAAGAAGAAAAAACACATCCATAAGCTGTGTGTGTTGTTTGACCTAGTAATATATAGACACAAAAATAATGGAAATGCTTGATCTTACACTCGCGTGGATCAACAGAAAGTTGGCTGTGGAGTTTTTAAGTTTGAGAATTGCTGCGTGATGGCAAAAAGACTTTTCCATTAAGTAGCAAAGTTACTGGTGCTGAATAAAGCAACGTGCTCAAGATGCATTTCAGTGAATTAAAACATTACAGATAAGTGCTTACAGCTTGTCTTTGTACACCCAAACACTAAAGGTCACAGCACATCTCTCATTCACACAGGGATGATGAAGCAACAATTATGTGTAATTTGCATCTCAGTGGTTGGTGCAGAGAGATTTGTGGGAAGTGTGAGAACATCGGAGTGTCTAATGAAAACTCAAAGAGGGGAACAAAAATCCCCACAGCTGTTTTTATTTTTAACTACTAACCCCAACATCAGCATCTCTAATTACATCCACTAACATCCATTTGTACAACTTGCACATAAAAGTTCAGATAAAACATGACAAACCTTTGGGTGACAGTGAGGTTTTGGAAAAGTTTAAATGTTTGAGCCCCATACGAAGTTTGGCAAACTGAGCACCAAGGGCAGAGACACCTGCAAAGGGAGACAGAAAACACAATGACTTTTGACTTATCTACCGGGGCGTTTTTTTTTTTTTGAAGTCCTCAACTTGCCCTTACTTTTTGAAATATAGTTAGCCTTCCCCTGTGACCTGATCCTGGATAAGCAGTTGAAGATGTATGTATGATTATTCTCTCTCTTTATTCAAGAGCCTATTAAGGTTATTCCTATTCAGGTTATCTTCTACTCCCAGCTGAGCAAAGGAAAATGGTTTAGAGGAAGAAATGCTACAAGGACCTCCTGAAGCACAACCTGGGAAGAACTCGCCAGAGACAGAGGCAGCTGGCGAGCAATGATCTACAGTCTTTAAAAAAAAATGTGGACAAACAATGAGAAGAGGCAAAAGGAAGGAGACAGAGCAAAAGCTCCTGACTGGCAGAAGCTTTCCTCAGATTCCATGTGTAACATCTGTCAGAAACCCCACGTGTCAGGACTGGGCCTATTCAGTCATCTCCAGATCAACCATCCCTCTGTGAGAATCGACTAGGAGACTACAGAGGAACTGCCAGGATGACCCATGGGTCATCCTGTCCTCGTTATATGCCTTTTAATTTGATGAGTTTTGAGAATAAGTTCATCTTGAGAGGATTGCCTCATTTGCAGTGGTGGGCACAGTTCGGCTAATCTGCTAACCGCTTCGTTTTCATTAGCGGATTAGCTTTCCAGGTAACTTTGAAAACCATCAGCGGACCGATTAGCTTCCAATAAATTTAGTTCTGATAACTTTTAGACCTCTAACATATTTTTTGCGGGCATAGTAAATAAAGCTTAAAAGTTAAAAACATTTGTAAAGTCTGAAATCAAAGATTTTAGTGCCCGTCTGTTACATGTTTTGTAGCAGACAGACAGTCATGAATGGTAAAGCTCTATTCTCTGCAGGCAGTAATGCACTAACTTTGAAGGTTTTAGCATTAAGACACACATGCCGCATTGCATTATGGGTACATTAGTTTCCTGACATCAGTGGTTGGCTGGTCAGTATAACACACAGTTACTGAAACGTGTGGTGGGTTTTACAAATAAATCTGTATTTGCAAATATGTCATTTTCTCATTTGTAAAAATAAATAAAATAAACATGGCAGTGTGCCACACATTCGCTATTGAAGCTAACTTTTTGGTTAGCTGTGCCCACCACTGCTCATCTATCATCCATTTATTAATGCAGCTATACATTACTGCATTTTACTGGGTATGTGCTGCCAAAGCCCAGGAATAATTTGATGGATATTCAGCTTTTTCTTCACTCACTCAAATTAATGAGCAAAGCAGCACTAGGGAAAAACAAAAAACAACAACAAAAAAAACCCCTCCAACAATGACGTTCCAGATGTGAAATTACGTCAGGATCTGGAACAACTTCCATGGAATTCTAAATTGACATATTTTACTGTGCAGGTAATTTCTACACATCTAAAGCACACACTGTCTTAACACAAACGGTGGGGAAACAGATGTCGGAAAAGAAGATAAGAGAAGAGAAACAGCTACACAGACTAGAGACTGTACCTCTGTCCTCCAGTGGGTTGTTGGCGAGATTAATGGTGGTGAGTCCTGAGTTAAAGTTGTGGTTCAAAGCAGCAGCAAGCTTCTGGGCAAAGTCTCTAAAGAATGGCACAGAGCATCAGTTACTGGTGAACAACTTCATCCTGTCAAAATGTACTTTTAGCATCATAAAGATCCTGTGCTTGTGGCGGCAAAAAGACAGTCAACTACAACTGAATTAGATAAAAAAAAACAAACCTTACAAACAAGGGAATGCACAGAAACAAGAAGGAAAACCCAACTTCACTTACATCTGTGCTTGATCAAACTGGAGCCACAAATTTGTTGTGACTCAAAAAAAAATTTTTTCTACCATTGAGATGAATCATTTGCAACGTCTCACGTTTTGAGCCCTGTGTTGTCCAGCACCAACTCCTCCAGCCGACCAGAGCGAGACACCACCCGAAGAATCTGCTCACAAACATCTGCAGACTGGATACACAAACACACAGAGGGTAGGCAACACTGTGATAGCACACAAAATATCACTTTCATTTAATTTATTACTGCACACACAATGATAACAGGGTGACGTTAAGGAGTGAAAACATTACACATCATCCACTGAATCTGGGTCCAGACTGCTCCATATTTTGCCAGCAGTAGAACATAGTGTCTCTGATAGAACTGAAGTGGACGGGTGACAAAGCATCCGCTTAGCACGTTGAGCAATGTTTGGAAAATGTGAACCATTTTACTTCTGCCATTCATTCATTTTCTGCCAATTATCCAGGTCCAGGTTGCAGCGGCAGTAGATTAAGCAGCGCATCCCACACTTCCCTATCCTCGGCCAAGTCCTGTAACCCAGCAAATCCTGAGGCCTTCCCAAGCCAGCTGGGAAATATAATCCCTCCAGCCTGTCCTGGGTCTTCCCCGGGGCCTCCTATCAGTTGGTCCTGCCTGGAAGTCCTTCCTAGGAAGTCGACCAGGAAGCATCCTCACTAGAAGAATAAACCACCTCAATTGGCTCTGTACAATGCGAAGAAGCAGCAGTTCTACTCCAGGTCTTTCCCGGATAGTCAAGCTTCTCAACCTGTCCAGGAGTGGAAGTCCAGACATCCATCAGATGAATCTCATTTCCGCCACTTCTATCCATGTCTTTATTCTTTTGGTCGTTACCCAAATTTCATGACCATAGGTGAGGGAAGGAGTGTAAATCGCCTGTTAAATTGAGAGCCTCACTTTCTGGTTCAGCTCCTTCTTCAGCACGATGGTCCAGTACAGCATCCGTAAAACATCAGATGCCACCCCAATAAGTCCATCAATCTCACGCTTCAACTTACCCCTGCTGCTGAACGAGAGTCCGAGATACTAAACGTAAATAAAAGGTCAAATGAACTGACTATTCTAAATAAAGAATTATGAAAATACTGATGTATTGCATTTTATTTTTAGTGTCGTACCACGAGAAATCAAGTCATACACATGGGGAATTTAGCCTGATTTCACCTGCTGCTGATAAACACTTAGAAACATGAACCTGTGAGGAATGTGGATTTTGATGACATCATGTGGGGCAGAGGTCACCAACCCTGGTCCTGGAGGGCACCTGCCCTGCATGTTTTCCAACTCTCAGTGTGAAATCAGTGTTTTTTTTGTTAACTTTGACAGTGAATATGTCAAATGGTTAAAGTGGGTGTTTTCAGAGGATGTAATCACATGACTAGTGATGTTTATTATTGGACAGATTTTACAAAGATAATATTTTGGGGCGAAAAATGGGAGGGTTTTTTTGAGTGCCTCTGAGACAGACTGCAGAAGTGAAGCCCACCACACTGTGATTATGGTCTTCAAATCATGGATCTAACCACGAATTCTATTCTTTTCATTTGTGGACACAGGTGGAGTGACTTTCAGACAGGTAAAAGTCAGTGACTGACGTTACATCATGATTATGGATCACACTGGCTGTCAATCCGTTGTGCATTTTTCAGATGCACTCTGGCTTATTTTACATTTATCAGTTTATAAGCAAGAACTCTCCCCTGACCCAACAATCTAAAGAAAATATTTTTGAGCTTGGCTCTGATAGGTACCGTAGTACTTCAGCCTGGATATCGCTGTCATCACCATCCTCTTCTATTTCAAAACAGCCCGTCATCCAATACTTCATTTCAGTTAATTTATATAGCATCAAATCACAACATAGGTCACCCCCAAGGCACATCACAGGGGTAAGGTGTAACTGTACTGACCCCTCCGAGCAAGTACAATGGCGACAAATACCTCAAAGCAGCTTCACCGTGTTTAAGGGATTCCTTCTTTACCTTCCTCAGAATCTCGCAGGACATTTCAAATTGTAGGAAAAGCATAATTAAATTACCAGACAACTCGACTAGTAGAAAAATAGCCGACTATTCGGGTACTAGCAAGTCATAGTCAGCTATTACTTAACCTGTCATCCCAACCAGAGTATAAACCCTAGAAGTGAGTTCTTTCTCTGTCACTTATGGACTGTTTGTGCGTGGCAAAAAGTACAATTACCTTAAAGTCAAAAGTAAGTTGTGCATTTGTAGTCTGTCATTGCAGGAGATCATCACGGGTGCAAAGCAACTTAAATTTAGACCAAATTAAAAATTCATCAGTTAGACGTCTGTGCCCATCTCGCTGTTCACTGACCCAGTTCACTGTGTGCTGTCATGTTCAAACGTGCCAACATATTTGGCTCACCATACTTACCACAGTGTTCGAATAAATTTCCAATTATCTGCAGTCATTGACAAAAACATATTACATCCTAATAACAGGATCGTTTTATTATTTTTAACCTCATTCTTTGCTTCTTTCTCTTGACCAAAAACATGAGTGTGGAGAAAATGCTAGTTTGATGCTTCTCCACAGGAAAAATGACAGAAAGTACCAGGAAAATTAATATTAAAGAGTGAAAGGTAGGGAACGAGAAGAGAGAGATGGAGAGGAAGAGAGAAATTTCACTCTTACTGGTGAAACGGTGACATTTAAAGCAGTATGATGGAGGTTATGATGCCATCCCGTGTTGAAGTTTCAAAGTGCAGCCAACCCAAGAACTGAACCTTGTGCCTCTCTTACCACATGGGGGCGTTCACGCTATCATGTGCTTACAATAAAGGTTAAACAGAGACCAAGCTGAAACGTTTCAAACAATGAAACGTCAAGGTTAGCAAGCTAACCAGTTTTGCTCTGTCTCGATTTCACAGGGAAACGTCTGCCAAGATGACATTTCTGAATAATAACTGAACTACACACCAGTCTTCCTGATCTAATGTTAATTATAAAAAATACTACAAAGTGAGATGGAGGGGCAACATTCCAAACTTGCTGGTTCCCCTCGGGACCAGCATATACGTGAAGTTTACGTGAACAGATAGATTTTCTGAGGTGGGCCAACCCACAGCATTTTTGAGAATAGCATTACAGGCTATGGGATATGTTGCATTCTAAAATCTTACTTAATTTTAATTTTCTAAGACATCTAGTGCACTAGATGTCTTAGAAAATTCCGCCATGAGGAATAACAATGATGGGGCAGAAACACGTTACGTAATACAGAAAGTGGAAATGTGAGGTAAAATCACAGATTAAATAAAGGACAGAAAAGTGATAAGAGTGGATCACAGCATTCAATTAGCATGAAGGCAAGAAGAAAGAATGAAGACTTTATATCCCAGGAGAGTCTGAATAAGACACTATGTCTTATTAAATGTTAGTCTCATCTCAGTTATTCTGCTGAAGCATCACGTAAGTTTACACAGTCATAACGGAATTATAATCTGAGCTAATCTGTCGTGGTTAGATGCCATATGTCCAGATTTTGCTGCTGTTGTAATTCCGTTACCATAGAATTGCCCATTTCCGTTCCATATGAAACACTGGATTCTTAATACGATTAAAAGCAAAGTCCTCTTAATGCTGCTCTCCTCCTTTCTCATTTTCAGCTCAACATCTTGATGAGGCTGTAAGACAAACAGCTTTATTCAACTGAAGATGACCATCACAATTTCTCTCAGTGATCAGTCATGTGTTTCAGCTACACTGACAGAAATCTGTTTTATTAGAATGTAATTAAAGCCTCAAGCTCGTACATTTATTGTTCCTGATCACTGTTTCGGCCACTTTAACCTCATTTATTTTACAACACAGACTATCTTATTTGACACTTCAAAAGTCACGTTGTCCAGTCAGTGGTGGGCACAGCTAACCAAAAAGTTAGCTTTGATAACCATTAATCTGCTAACTGAAAAGTTAATTTTTATAAAGCTAAACCGATAAACCCCTAAAAAATTTAGTGGAAGTCACAGCTAAAAGCTAAACCGATAACTTTTACTATTGACTCCAGTACACTGGCAGCAACTGACACAACAACGAGCCAGTGCTTCTGTCTCAGGTCAGCCTTCTCTGACTATTATTTTCACAGCCATACAGACGTATCACAGGAGTTATGCACAGCCAGACAGTTTTTACTTATGGTTAAAATTTTAAACATACTAATTCCGGACAATTTATTGAAATTAACGTCACCCTCTGTCATTTTACAAAGTGAAAATATCAGCTATATGTTTCAGTTTTAAAGTAATGCACTAATTTTGAAGGTTTTAGCATTTACAAAAACACATGCTGAAATGCATTATGGAAAAATTAGCTTCTTGTCATCAGTGGTTGGTTGGTATATGTAAAAACCAACACACAAGTTACTGTAATGTGTGTTTTGGTTTTTATAAATAAATCCGTATTTATAAATATGTCATTTTTTTCATTTGGGAAAAAAGGCAGTCTGAAAACTCAATATTCTGTTTAAGTGATTCATTGCTTTTAGCGAATGTGTGGCAATTGGTATTCACACTACCATGAACACTGCCATCTACTGCCATTCAGATGCATAATTATGGATGCAAGTATCACATCAATACAAAGAGACAGTCTACATGCATGTCCTGGCACGGCAGTGGATCTCCCGAAGTGAATACCCCCAAAGATCGCACCATGAGGTGTTAGGAGTGTAGGCTTTGAAGACAATAATAATGCAAATATTAAAATTGAAAAATGAGTAAACTGAACTAGGAGATAGAACACAAACAATAAATTCTCATCCAATTATTTCAGTTCAACGTATTTATACAACATGAAATCACAAGGTGTTACACACACACACGTAAGGTCTCAAAAATACCCACCCCATGACCAAGCATATCAGTGACAGTGGCAAAGAAAAACCTCTATTTTTTTGTTAGTTTTTTAAAAGAAGAAACCTCAATCAGAGCACAGTCAGTGAGGTGACCAACAGCTATGTTCATTCTAACAAGGCAAAACCAAAAGCAATAAGGTACAGAAAATGCAAGAAAACAACCATATTGAAACCATCGTTCCTAAAGGTGGAATAAACTGAACCAACAGAATGTACTGTATTTTCCACACCACAAGGCACCTAAAAGCCTTAAAATTTTCACAATAATCGGCCGTGCGCCCTATAATCCGGTGCGCCTTATGTGCGCACTGAATTCCAAAATCTGTAAAAACGACCGACGTTGTCTTTGACCGTCGGAATATCGGACCATTTCCCGCTGACACAGGGACGTAATACGTAAAGTACGTATGCTGGCAGCGTAGAGTACGTACCCTGGCAGCGATAAACCAATCGGAGAACATTACGTAATACGTAAGTACGTACACTGGTAGCGAAGAGTCCGTGAGTCCATGGTACGTACACTTACCTCCGCCACTCCTCCGGTATTTACCGTATACTACAGGTATCCTGCAAAACAACATTTGTTTGTCTAAGGACCCCAGAAAATGGCGCCAGCGAAGAGACATGCTTACGAGGCACAATTCAAACTGCAGGCTATCAGTTACGCGGTTGTTCATGGGAATAGAGCAGCTGCGAGAGGAAACAAGAAAATGAACTGCGCCAAGTTAAAAAGACCAAACGGAGTTTCCGCGGAAACAAAGTTGGCCACAGCTAGAAGACCAACTCGAGCAATGGGTCATTGAACAAAGAACAGCCGGGAGAAGCGTCTCTACAGTCACCATTCGGCTGAAGGCAAAAACGATAGCGATGATGAGAGGGAACCTGGCATGTTTGATGGCGAAATTGCCCAGCTGTTCAATTCAGACACAGAAGATGAGGACTTCAATAGATTTGTGACAGAACCATAATAAAAAACAATGTGAGTACCATATTGTTAAATACCGGTAGTTCAAAGTTGTTAAAAAGTTCAAATAAACTCACCGTTTTGCTTCCGTGACCTTTTTTTTTTGTAGACTATATGTTTCAGCGTGCGCCTTTTGTAAGGGTTAAGTACCCGCTAATTGAGGCCGCGCCTTATAATCCGGTGCGCCTTATGGTGCAGAAAATACGGTAGGTTAGAATGCCACTGGTTTGGGGAGTCAGCGAGTGTACTGATTCTAGATCAGTGACTGAGCTACAGTATATTTTTCGATAGCCCACCCCAACCCAGATGGACTGCCAACCTCTCCCCAAGACGCGCCACCATCCAACAAAGCCAGTTCTCCAGATCCAGAAGTTCTAATATAAACCACATACGTTATTAATATCAGTTCCCAGCCACACATGAAAAGATTGATATTTCTCAAGAGAGCACAATTTACTAACTATTTTTGAAATCGTCTGCTGGTGCACACAGCTCAACAGCGAACTTGACTCACCACCTACAAACCGCACCGCCCAGAACACGAACAATAAGAAAAGTCAGCAGTTATCTGTCCGTGACCCGCCTAAATCAGCAAAGGTATCAGCGCAAAAAATACAATCAGCAAAGTTTAGAGGATCATACTGAAAAAAGTTCCTTATGACAAGGAAAGCAATAGTTCTTGTGCCATTTTCCTTTGATGTGCTGGTTTCATTAATTATTAAATATTATCTTATTGCAAGCAACAAATCCCACAACATAGATATAATTTTTTGGTCAATATCAACCCCCCCAAGTTTGCCTTTCAGCTCTTTCCACTGGATGTGTGTGTGCGCTTGTCTCAGCACTGTTATCTCAGATCCACAGTAGCCAGAGAGAAGTTGCGGAGACAATGTGTTTCTGTTTTACTCTTGTGCTGCTTAAACTAATAAATCACAAGTAATGTATAAACAGGGAACTTTAATTAAAACTGTATTTATAGTCAGTGCATGTTAATATTAGAGAAGCGTGAGTCAAATCTGCTCTGTTGTCTCTTCCTCCGTCAGTACAGCAACAACAGTACAAACTGATGGACAGTGTTTTTTGCATTTTATTAGATTTGGCAGCAAACTTCAGCATCAGCAGTTTCACTTCTTGTTGTGGAAAATGAAATTTTCTAAGATGTTCACACTCTAAAAGCTGATTCTGGCTCTCAGCCTCAGTACTTCTTTTAATCAATCAATCAATCAATCAATTTTTTTTATATAGCGCCAAATCACAACAAACAGTTGCCCCAAGGCGCTTTATATTGTAAGGCAAGGCCATACAATAATGATGTAAAACCCCAACGGTCAAAACGACCCCCTGTGAGCAAGCACTTGGCTACAGTGGGAAGGAAAAACTCCCTTTTAACAGGAAGAAACCTCCAGCAGAACCAGGCTCAGGGAGGGGCAGTCTTCTGCTGGGACTGGTTGGGGCTGAGGGAGAGAACCAGGAAAAAGACATGCTGTGGAGGGGAGCAGAGATCGATCACTAATGATTAAATGCAGAGTGGTGCATACAGAGCAAAAAGAGAAAGAAACAGTGCATCATGGGAACCCCCCAGCAGTCTACGTCTATAGCAGCATAACTAAGGGATGGTTCAGGGTCACCTGATCCAGCCCTAACTATAAGCTTTAGCAAAAAGGAAAGTTTTAAGCCTAATCTTAAAAGTAGAGAGGGTGTCTGTCTCCCTGATCTGAATTGGGAGCTGGTTCCACAGGAGAGGAGCCTGAAAGCTGAAGGCTCTGCCTCCCATTCTACTCTTACAAACCCTAGGAACTACAAGTAAGCCTGCAGTCTGAGAGCGAAGCGCTCTATTGGGGTGATATGGTACTACGAGGTCCCTAAGATAAGATGGGACCTGATTATTCAAACCTTATAAGTAAGAAGAAGAATTTTAAATTCTATTCTAGAATTAACAGGAAGCCAATGAAGAGAGGCCAATATGGGTGAGATATGCTCTCTCCTTCTAGTCCCCGTCAGCACTCTAGCTGCAGCATTTTGAATTAACTGAAGGCTTTTTAGGGAACTTTTAGGACAACCTGATAATAATGAATTACAATAGTCCAGCCTAGAGGAAATAAATGCATGAATTAGTTTTTCAGCATCACTCTGAGACAAGACCTTTCTGATTTTAGAGATATTGCGTAAATGCAAAAAAGCAGTCCTACATATTTGTTTAATATGCGCTTTGAATGACATATCCTGATCAAAAATGACTCCAAGATTTCTCACAGTATTACTAGAGGTCAGGGTAATGCCATCCAGAGTAAGGATCTGGTTAGACACCATGTTTCTAAGATTTGTGGGGCCAAGTACAATAACTTCAGTTTTATCTGAGTTTAAAAGCAGGAAATTAGAGGTCATCCATGTCTTTATGTCTGTAAGACAATCCTGCAGTTTAGCTAATTGGTGTGTGTCCTCTGGCTTCATGGATAGATAAAGCTGGGTATCATCTGCGTAACAATGAAAATTTAAGGAATACCGTCTAATAATACTGCCTAAGGGAAGCATATATAAAGTGAATAAAATTGGTCCTAGCACAGAACCTTGTGGAACTCCATAATTAACTTTAGTCTGTGAAGAAGATTCCCCATTTACATGAACAAATTGTAATCTATTAGACAAATATGATTCAAACCACCGCAGCGCAGTGCCTTTAATACCTATGGCATGCTCTAATCTCTGTAATAAAATTTTATGGTCAACAGTATCAAAAGCAGCACTGAGGTCTAACAGAACAAGCACAGAGATGAGTCCACTGTCCGAGGCCATAAGAAGGTCATTTGTAACCTTCACTAATGCTGTTTCTGTACTATGATGAATTCTAAAACCTGACTGAAACTCTTCAAATAGACCATTCCTCTGCAGATGATCAGTTAGCTGTTTTACAACTACCCTTTCAAGAATTTTTGAGAGAAAAGGAAGGTTGGAGATTGGCCTATAATTAGCTAAGATAGCTGGGTCAAGTGATGGCTTTTTAAGTAATGGTTTAATTACTGCCACCTTAAAAGCCTGTGGTACATAGCCAACTAACAAAGATAGATTGATCATATTTAAGATCGAAGCATTAAATAATGGTAGGGCTTCCTTGAGCAGCCTGGTAGGAATGGGGTCTAATAAACATGTTGATGATTTGGATGAAGTAACTAATGAAAATAACTCAGACAGAACAATGGTTATGAGTAATTTTTTCTCTAATAGTTAAAATTTTGTTAGCAAAGAAAGTCATGAAGTCATTACTAGTTAAAGTTAATGGAATACTCAGCTCAATAGAGCTCTGACTCTTTGTCAGCCTGGCTACAGTGCTGAAAAGAAACCTGGGGTTGTTCTTATTTTCTTCAATTAGTGATGAGTAGAAAGATGTCCTAGCTTTACGGAGGGCTTTTTTATAGAGCAACAGACTCTTTTTCCAGGCTAAGTGAAGATCTTCTAAATTAGTGAGACGCCATTTCCTCTCCAACTTACGGGTTATCTGCTTTAAGCTACGAGTTTGAGAGTTATACCATGGAGTCAGACACTTCTGATTTAAAGCTCTCTTTTTCAGAGGAGCTACAGCATCCAAAGTTGTCTTCAATGAGGATGTAAAACTATTGATGAGATACTCTATCTCCCTTACAGAGTTTAGGTAGCTACTCTGCACTGTGTTGTTATATGGCATTAGAGAACATAAAGAAGGAATCATATCCTTAAACCTAGTTACAGCGCTTTCTGAAAGACTTCTAGTGTAATGAAACTTATTCCCTACTGCTGGGTAGTCCATCAGAGTAAATGTAAATGTTATTAAGAAATGATCAGACAGAAGGGAGTTTTCAGGGAATACTGTTAAGTCTTCTATTTCCATACCATAAGTCAGAACAAGATCTAAGACATGATTAAAGTGGTGGGTGGACTCATTTACTTTTTGAGCAAAGCCAATAGAGTCTAATAATAGATTAAATGCAGTGTTGAGGCTGTCATTCTCAGCATCTGTGTGGATGTTAAAATCGCCCACTATAATTATCTTATCTGAGCTAAGCACCAAGTCAGACAAAAGGTCTGAAAATTCACAGAGAAACTCACAGTAACGACCAGGTGGACGATAGATAATAACAAATAAAACTGGTTTTTGGGACTTCCAATTTGGATGGACAAGACTAAGAGACAAGCTTTCAAATGAATTAAAGCTCTGTCTGGGTTTTTGATTAATTAATAAGCTGGAATGGAAGATTGCTGCTAATCCACCGCCCCGGCCCGTGCTACGAGCATTCTGACAGTTAGTGTGACTCGGGGGTGTTGACTCATTTAAACTAACATATTCATCCTGCTGTAACCAGGTTTCTGTTAGGCAGAATAAATCAATATGTTGATCAATTATTATATCATTTACCAACAGGGACTTAGAAGAGAGAGACCTAATGTTTAATAGACCACATTTAACTGTTTTAGTCTGTGGTGCAGTTGAAGGTGCTATATTATTTTTTCTTTTTGAATTTTTATGCTTAAATAGATTTTTGCTGGTTATTGGTAGTCTGGGAGCAGGCACCGTCTCTACGAGGATGGGGTAATGAGGGGATGGCAGGGGGAGAGAAGCTGCAGAGAGGTGTGTAAGACTACAACTCTGCTTCCTGGTCCCAACCCTGGATAGTCACGGTTTGGAGGATTTAAGAAAATTGGCCAGATTTCTAGAAATGAGAGCTGCTCCATCCAAAGTGGGATGGATGCCGTCTCTCCTAACAAGACCAGGTTTTCCCCAGAAGCTTTGCCAATTATCTATGAAGCCCACCTCATTTTTTGGACACCACTCAGACAGCCAGCAATTCAAGGAGAACATGCGGCTAAACATGTCACTCCCGGTCCGATTGGGGAGGGGCCCAGAGAAAACTACAGATAATCCAGCCAATTATCTGACACCTTTTGAATATTAATAAATAAGTCATCTGGCATCTGTCCCATTCATTCAGTCCAATGACCTCTGAAGTCTTTTTTTTTTTTTTTTGCCAGCATCATGTTCTCTCCTTGATGCATATCTCAACTTAGACTTCCTCATAATTTATTCTTGTTTCATTTGGCTGAATTTCAAAAACATCTCAAGCATGCCCAAAGTCAACTACAGATTCTGCTCATCTCTTACATTTCTGCACAGTAACAGCATTGAAATGCAGCGAGACAAAAGGAAACCCCTTGAAAAAACACCAATAGCAGGTATTGTGCTGCACAGTATTGACACCTGGTTTCCAGCGTGGGGAGGGCAGGGATTCTGCTATGAGGTAGCCAAAATTAGAAGTGCACATTACTTTTAGGAGTCTTAGTCATTGTGGTGTTGAGGTCATTTTTTCTTATTATTTGAGTTCTGCTGTAGTTTGCAGCCATTGCTCCTTTATTTTTGGTCCTCAGCCAGTCTTTAGCTTCCCTGCATGGGTCGTAGCTACAAATGCAAGGCTTTAAGAAATAAAACATTGGGACCCACAGGTGTAGACAATAACTATGATGCATGCCTGTTTTTTACACCCCTATTCCACAGGATACTCTTTTACTAAGATTGGACATGATCCAGAAAAAGTGCAAAAATGGGATGAAATGGCTTAATGTGGTTTGCCTCCTAACAGGCTGACTTATAAGAGCAGACCTGGCAATCTGCCCAAAAAAAGAGCTGCACCCTCACCCACAACGCCAATGCGAACGCTTCAGCTTCAAATTTTTACCTCAGTGGAGCATGATCAAGTTTCAAACTGTAGTCACTACGAGTACCCTGTTTAAAGAAGTTTCAACATGATTGAAGCCATTAAGACTATGAAGTTACCACATACCACATTGACCAAGTTACCACATACTATCAATGATTTTTGGAATATGGATGAAATTTTTGAACATTTGAAAACTTGGATCCTGATTTCAAATCTGGTGCTGATGATGGATGTAACGACTATGTACACCAAGATTTTTCAAGATCTGACAGACAGATCAAGAAGTTACTGCTGTGCTTCAAAACATGCCCCAATATGGTATTCAGGATTAAACGGGAAAGAACTGTGCTCTGTGGAATAGCACTGTTATGGAAGGATCATTCAACCAAAATGCAATGCAGTAACTGTCCAAAACATGAGTTTGTAACTATCAGAATGTAGAAATAAGCATGGACTCATTCACTGGATGGTGAGTGTACACAAATGACGGGATTTTAAAATTCAGGATAAACTGCACTGGCATGAGACTGTGACAGAGGCGTGAGATAATAGTCGGCACTGAGGAAGCTGCGTGTGGTAACTGGAGAGACATATGTTGGTAATGGAGTGCCGCAGAGAGCAACAGCCCAAAACACTGAGCGCTTTTGTCAGGCCCGGATTAGGAGTCTTATCACACTTGAACATTCAACTGATCCTCTGTCAACAGACAGGAAAGGAAGACTGCAGAAACAAAGGGAAAAACACTCTCGACAGACACATACACATGGCTCTACAAACAGAAAAATGTAGGAGGTGATACATACACGGAGGAACATAAGGTGACAACGCAAGACAATGTGAGAGGAACAACATACTGGATTACAGGGAGAGATGGAAAAAAGGGATGTGATGATATGGATGTGAAATGTCTTCACTTTAAAATAAAGGCAACAGCAAAACTGATACAATTTCAATTAAAAAACAAACAAACAAAAAAACAGTGTAATGTATACAGTTCCAAAGACAGCGCGAAAATAAATTACGAATTTTGCTTTGATCAAAATGTGACATTTTGTTTCTTCCACTAGAAAGGAAAATTTGTCTGGAGTAGACTGAGCAGGTAGCCGAGTGCATAAGGAGCTGGCCTGTCAACATGAAGACCAGGGTTTGAATCCTGATCATGCTACATGTCTGTGTCCTTGGACAAGACACTTCATCTACAGTGTCTTCAGTCCACCCAGCTGTAAATGGGTACTGGCCTCAGTTAGGGAAGAAACCTACTTCAGGCTGGCATCCCGTACAGAGGAATCATAAACTCCAATCTGCTGGTAGCTACAGAATCTGGAGATAAGCACCAGCACCAATGGGCCTCAGGGCCTACACAGGACTTACTTTTACTATATGGAATATATGAAGAAGGTCCCAGGGATTTACACCTATGCAGGTCAGACCTGGAACCATGTACTGGTACCACAAGTAACCATATCCACCAGATACCCCAGTACTGTTTGGCAACCACCCACACAGAACACCAATCAATTACTTACCTCCAAAAAGTACCTACCGTATTTTCTGTAGTATAAGTTATTATTATTGTTATTATTATTATCATTATTATAAACGGTAAACAGACTGCATTTATATAGCACTTTTCCATCTGCATCAGACGCTCAAAGGGCTTTACAATAATGCCTCACATTAACCCCAATGTCAGGGTGCTGCCATTCAAGGTGCTCACTACTCACCGGGAGCAAGGGATTAAGGACCTTGCCCAAGGGCCCTCAGTGATTTTCCGGTCAGGCTGGGATTTGAACCGAGGATCCTTTGGTCTCAAGCCCAATGCTTAACCACTAGACCATTACCTCCCCTAATCACAAATTATTAATCACAAACAGGTGATTTTTCGGTATTTAATTTAACCTTTATTTAACCAGGTTAGTCCCATTGAGATCAAGACCTTTTTTTGCAAGGGAGACCTGGACAATTATAAAGTTTCCAATCCACCTAACTTGCATGTCTTTAAATTTGTGGAGGAAACCGCAGCACCCGGAGGAAACCCACACAAACACGGGGAGCACATGCAAATGCCACAGGTGGGAAATCAAATCCATGACCTTCTTGCTGTGAGTCAACAGTACTAACCACTAAGTCACTGTGCTGCCACAATACAAGCTGCACCTCAGTACAAGTCGTAGAACCTAGTTAAAAACAAAAAACCCCTGTGAGTTATGCAATATTTATTTGCTGCAGTTAGGTGATCCAGGGGCGTCCCCATGGCCTTGTACAGCTGTTGGAGTCCCCAACACTGAGGCACCTGTGTGATGAATCGTGCACAAACAAAAACAACACACGGCCACAGTGTTGCTATTGATGAACTTATTTAATTAATCAACAACTATTTTTGTTAATGGACTAAAAATTTCAGTATTTTTTTTTTTAAATCCAGATTCTCTAATTTCAGTTTTACAAACATGAATATTTTTTACTTTATTTGACCACTTTTTTTTTTACTCCTCTCTGGGAGTAAACTGAACATATTTGGGTTGTGGGCAAAACAAAACGTAAGTGGACAAAACAAGGCATAGTAGTCTTCAGCTCTGGAAAACACTGAACTTTTTCATTGTTTTGTGACACTTTAAGGAACCAACAACTAACAGATCAATCGATCGATTCGTTTCTGGATTAAGGGATTATGAAAATAACTTTTAGTAGCAGACATGTTTGCGACTGATGTTCTCAAACAATGCAAGTTAAGTAATACGCCTCCTGCGAGTATCCATATGTAACCACGCCTTTGGCACAGTCTTTCCAGCAGTACTCAAGGTATTCTCAGGACAGATGGAGTACAAAAAACAACCGCTCGTTGCTTTTTGTCACTGGTTGTTGTCCACTTCTCACAACCATAAAGTAAAACTAGAAGCACCAGGACCTTCAAGAGTTGGACCAACACAGTATGACGTACCATGGTGTGGTGGACAACAACAGGTCAAGAGAACTGACCAAGTCTTCCAGTTCACTGTGCACGGTCTTAAACAGTGTGAAGGTAGAAACCCCCCTGAGGACAACAGCATTTTCCGAACAGAATAAAATTAGCGGAAAAAGATAAAAATTGTGAAAGAACAGTAACTCACCAGTTTATAATCCTTGGTGGAGAGTTTGCTGAACCACTGGTTAAACTCCAGCACTGCTATAATGGGCATTAGATCCCTGGGAGAAGAAACATATTGCAAAGACATAATGTCTTACTTGTAATGATTTCTCTTATTTCTGTTACTTTATCATCAGTACTGCATCACCAGAATATTACATTACATATGTTTTTTTTTCCCTCCCCCTCTAGCTGCCACCTTATCGTGGTGGGGGAGCTTGCGTACCCGGATGATCCTAGGAGCTATGTTGTCGGGGGCTTTGTGCTCCCTGTAGGGTCTTCCAAGGCAAACAGGTCCTAGGTGATGGGTCAGACTAAGGGCAGTTCAGAACCTCCATGACCAGTAAAAGATCAAGGACAGAGACGTCGCCCAGTATGGCGGAGCCGGGGTCCCACCCTGGAGCCAGGCCTGGGGTTGGGGCTGGCTCGGCCGGGCTCAGCCCGAAAGAGTGATGTGGGCTGCCCTCCTGTGGGTTCACCACCTGCAGAGGGGGCCATGGGGGTCGGGTGCAGAGAGGATTGGGTGGCGGTCGAGGGCGGGTGGCCCGGCGGCCCGGTCCATGATCACAGCCCCTGGCTGTTGGGACGTGGAATGTCACCTCTCTAGGGGGGAAGGAGCCTGAGCTTGTGCGGGAGGTTGCGAGATACCGACTAGAGATAGTCGGGCTCACCTCCATGCACAGCTTGGGCTCTGGTACCCAACTCCTGGAGAGGGGCTGGACGCTTCATTTTTCTGGCGTCGATGCAGCTGCTCGTAGCTGTGGTCACAAGGTCTCTGGTGCCTGTCGCGGCGGCAATCCCCGAACCCGGTGGTGGACACTGGAAGTAAGGGATGCTGTCAAGCTGAAGAAGGAGTCCTACTTATCTTTGTTGGTAGGTGGGACCCCAGAGGCAGCTGACAGGTCAGGCAGGCCAAGCGTGCCGCAGCCCGTGCGGTCGCAGAGGCAAAAACTCGGGTCTGGGAGGAGTTCGGGGAGGCTATGGAGGAGGACTATCGGTCGGCCTTGAAGAGATTCTGGCAAACCATCCGATGCCTCATGAGGTGGAAGCAGCTCTCCACCAGCACTGTTTACGGTGTGGGTGCGGAGCTGTTGACCCTGACTGGGGATGTTGTCGGGCGGTGGAAGGAGTACTTCAAGGATCTCCTCAATCCCATCGTCACGTTTTCCGAAGAGGAAGCAGAGAATGGGGACTCAGAGGCGGACTCATCCATTACCCAGGCCGAAGTCACCAAGGTAGTTAGAAAGCTCCTCGGTGGCAAGGCTCCTGGGGTGGATGAGATCCGTCCTGAGTACCTCAAGTCTCTGGATGTTGTGGGGCTGTCTTGGCTGACTCGCCTCTGCAACATCGCATGGCGATCAGGGACAGTGCCTCTGGATTGGCAGACCGGGGTGGTGGTCCCTCTGTTTAAGAAGGGGGACCGGAGGGTGTGTTCCAACTATAGGGGGATCACACTCCTCAGCCTCCCCGGTAAGGTCTATTCCAGAGTAATGGAGAGGAGAATTCGACCGATGGTCGAACCTCGGACTCAGGAGGAGCAGTGTGGTTTCGTGCTGGTCGTGGCACACTGGACCAGCTCTACACGCTCCATCGGGTGCTCGAGGGTTCATGGGAGTTCGCCCAACCAGTCCACTTGTGTTTTGTGGATATGGAGAAGGCGTTCGACCGTGTCCCTCGGGGCGCCCTGTGGGGAGTGCTCCGGGAGTATGGGGTCCTTTGCTAAGGGCTATCCGGTCCCTGTACGACCGCAGCAGGAGCTTGGTTCGCATTGCCGGTAGTAAGTCAAACCTGTTTCCAGTGCACGTTGGCCTCCGCCAGGGCTGCCCTTTGTCACCGGTTCTGTTCATTATTTTTATGGACAGAATTTCTAGGCGCAGCCAGGGTGTAGAGGGGGTCTGGTTTGGGAACCACAGAATCTCGTCTCTGCTGTTTGCGGACAATGTGGTTCTGCTGGCTTCATCAAATCAGGACCTTCAGCGTGCACTGGGGCGGTTTGCAGCTGAGTGTGAAGCGTCCGGGATGAAAATCAGCACCTCCAAATCCGAGGCCATGGTTCTCGACCGGAAAAAGGTGCTTTGCCCTCTTCAGGTCGGTGGAGTGTCCTTGCTTCAAGTGGAGGAGTTTAAGTATCTCAGGGTCTTGTTCACGACTGAGGGACGGATGGAGAGTGAGATCGATAGACAGATCGGTGCAGCATCTGCAGTGATGCGGTCGCTGTATCAGACCGTCGTGGTGAAGAGAGTAGGGGGCAAAAGCTCTCGATTTACCAATCGATCTACGTTCCGATCCTCACCTATGGCCATGAGATTTGGCTCATGACTGAAAGAACGAGATCGCGAGTACAAGCGGCTGAGATGAGTTTCCTCCACAGGGTGGCTGGGCACTCCCTTAGAGATAGGGTGAGGAGCTCGGTCACTCGGGAGGAGCTCGGAGTCGAGCCGCTGCTCTTCCACGTCGAAAGGAGTCAGTTGAGGTGGCTGGGGCATCTTTTCCAGATGCCCCCTGAACGCCTCGCTGGAGAGGTGTTCCGGGCACGTCCCACTGGGAGGAGGCCCCGGGGAAGACCCAGGACACGCTGGAGGGACTACATCTCTGGGCTGGCTTGGGAGCGCCTTGGGGTTCCCCTGGAGGAGCTGGGGGAGGTGTGTGTGGATTGGGAGGTCTGGGTGGCTTTGCTTGAGCTGCTGCCCCCACGACCCGACTCCGGTAAAAGCAGAAGAAAATGGATGGATGGATGGATATTTTTTTTCTTTCTGATATTAACACACTCACCTGTTCTCCAGATGGCTGAAATCTTGCAAGTTTAGTTCTCTGGAGTCTTGTGTAAGATAGATTGTGTCCACATCCTAGAAGAGAAACATTCGGCAACCAACATAGTGCATCAGAAAAGAAAAAAATTAAATGAACAATGAGCTATGTATACAGAACAAAATAACTACTCTCTCGAATCTCAGTATACTGGGTATTATGGACTACCGATCAAGTTCCACCAAAATTTTAATTCAGTTTATAATCTGTACACCTCACCCTGTTGAAAAGGTGTGAACTGTTTGGCTGGGTTCATGTAATATAAGGTTGCACTTGTAAATCCTGCAGATGTTCATGAACCAAAACACTTGCAAATAGTATAGTTTTTAAAGTAGCTGTCACTTTCAGGTAGGGACCCCCAAATTGTTCCACAATGTGGGCAGGAGTGTTTTTTTTTTAAATTATACAAATGGTACTGTGCTGACGAGTGAGGAGAGTGTGTTGAGAAGGTGGAGGGAACATTTTGAGGAGCTGATGAACGAAGAAAATGAGAGAGGAAAAGGTTGGATGATGTGGAGAGAGTAAATCAGGAAGTGCAAGAGAAGAGTAAGGAGGAAGTGAGGACAGCTATGAAGAGGATGAAGAATGGAAAGGTTGGCTCTCACTGCGGTATTGTATCACTTCCTGTTCCGGAGCACAGCGGTGTTTTGCTGTATCTGTTAGCTGTTTAATCTGCGCAGTTAGATTGATCTAGTTAACTAGATAACGATTTGTTTCACAGTGTAATCTTCACGTGCCTTAACTAAAGCACTCCTCTGCTGAATCACCTCTAAATTATTTACACATTATTCACTTTGTGTGTTTTTAGGAATCCGCTAGCTTAGTGGATTCCTAAAAACCAGCTCTTAGCCGGTTTAGCATGGCGGCTTCTCCCGTCTCTCCTGCACTTTTCTGCTCTGGGTGTGAAATGTTTAGTTATTCCTCGGCCTCCTTTAGCAGTAATGGTACTTGTAATAAGTGTAGCTTATTCGTAGCGTTGGAGGCCAGGCTGGGCGAATTGGAGACTCGGCTCTGCACCGTGGAAAAATCTACAGCTAGCCAGGCCCCTGTAGTCGGTGCGGACCAAGGTAGCTTAGCCGCCGTTAGTTTCCCTCTGGCAGATCCCGAGCAGCCGGGAAAGCATGCCGACTGGGTGACTGTGAGGAGGAAGCGTAGTCCTAAACAGAAGCCCCGTGTACACCGCCAACCCGTTCACATTTCTAACCGTTTTTCCCCACTCGACGACACACCCGCCGAGGATCAAACTCTGGTTATTGGCGACTCTGTTTTGAGAAATGTGTAGTTAGCGACACCAGCAACCATAGTCAATTGTCTTCTGGGGGCCAGAGCAGGCAACATTGAAGGAAATTTGAAACTGCTGGCTAAGGCTAAGCGTAAATTTGGTAAGATTGTAATTCACGTCGGCAGTAATGACACCCGGTTACGCCAATCGGAGGTCACTAAAATTAACATTGAATCGGTGTGTAACTTTGCAAAAACAATGTCGGACTCTGTAGTTTTCTCTGGGCCCCTCCCCAATCGGACCGGGAGTGACATGTTTAGCCGCATGTTCTCCTTGAATTGCTGGCTGTCTGAGTGGTGTCCAAAAAATGAGGTGGGCTTCATAGATAATTGGCAAAGCTTCTGGGGAAAACCTGGTCTTGTTAGCAGAGACGGCATCCATCCCACTTTGGATGGAGCAGCTCTCATTTCTAGAAATCTGGCCAATTTTCTTAAATCCTCCAAACCGTGACTATCCAGGGTTGGGACCAGGAAGCAGAGTTGTAGTCTTACACACCTCTCTGCAGCTTCTCTCCCCCTGCCATCCACTCATTACCCCATCCCTGTAGAGACGGTGCCTGCTCCCAGACCACCAATAACCAGCAAAAATCTATTTAAGCATAAAAATTCAAAAAGAAAAAATAATATAGCACCTTCAACTGCACCACAGACTAAAACAGTTAAATGTGGTCTATTAAACATTAGGTCTCTCTCTTCTAAGTCCCTGTTAGTAAATGATATAATAATTGATCAACATATTGATTTATTCTGCCTAACAGAAACCTGGTTACAGCAGGATGAATATGTTAGTTTAAATAAGTCAACACCCCCGAGTCACACTAACTGTCAGAATGCTCGTAGCACGGGCCGAGGCGGAGGATTAGCAGCAATCTTCCATTCCAGCTTATTAATTAATCAAAACCCCAGACAGAGCTTTAATTCATTTGAAAGCTTGACTCTTAGTCTTGTCCATCCAAATTGGAAGTCCCAAAAACCAGTTTTATTTGTTATTATCTATCGTCCACCTGGTCGTTACTGTGAGTTTCTCTGTGAATTTTCAGACCTTTTGTCTGACTTAGTGCTTAGCTCAGATAAGATAATTATAGTGGGCGATTTTAACATCCACACAGATGCTGAGAATGACAGCCTCAACACTGCATTTAATCTATTATTAGACTCAACTGGCTTTGCTCAAAATGTAAATGAGTCCACCCACCACTTTAATCATATCTTAGATCTTGTTCTGACTTATGGTATGGAAATTGAAGGCTTAACAGTATTCCCTGAAAACTCCCTTCTGTCTGATCATTTCTTAATAACATTTACATTTACTCTGATGGACTACCCAGCAGTGGGGAATAAGTTTCATTACACTAGAAGTCTTTCAGAAAGCGCTGTAACTAGGTTTAAGGATATGATTCCTTCTTTATGTTCTCTAATGCCATATACCAACACAGTGCAGAGTAGCTACCTAAACTCTGTAAGTGAGATAGAGTATCTCGTCAATAGTTTTACATCCTCATTGAAGACAACTTTGGATGCTGTAGCTCCTCTGAAAAAGAGAGCTTTAAATCAGAAGTGCTTGACTCCGTGGTATAACTCACAAACTCGCAGCTTAAAGCAGATAACCCGTAAGTTGGAGAGGAAATGGCGTCTCACTAATTTAGAAGATCTTCACTTAGCCTGGAAAAAGAGTCTGTTGCTCTATAAAAAAAAGCCCTCCGTAAAGCTAGGACATCTTACTACTCATCACTAATTGAAGAAAATAAGAACAACCCCAGGTTTCTTTTCAGCACTGTAGCCAGGCTGACAAAGAGTCAGAGCTCTATTGAGCCGAATATTCCTTTAACTTTAACTAGTAATGACTTCATGACTTTCTTTGCTAATAAAATTTTAACTATTAGAGAAAAAATTACTCCTAACCATCCCAAAGATGTATCGTTATCTTTGGCTGCTTTCAGTGATGCCGGTATTTGGTTAGACTCTTTCTCTCAGATTGTTCTGTCTGAGTTATTTTCATTAGTTACTTCCTCCAAACCATGGCTTTTAAGGTGGCAGTAATTAAACCATTACTTAAAAAGCCATCACTTGACCCAGCTATCTTAGTTAATTATAGGCCAATTTCCAACCTTCCTTTTCTCTCAAAAATTCTTGAAAGGGTAGTTATAAAACAGCTAACTGATCATCTGCAGAGGAATGGTCTATTTGAAGAGTTTCAGTCAGGTTTTAGAATTCATCATAGTACAGAAACTGCATTAGTGAAGGTTACAAATGATGATCTTATGGCCTCAGACAGTGTACTCATCTCTATGCTTGTTCTGTTAGACCTCAGTGCTGCTTTTGATACTGTTGACCATAAAATTTTATTACAGAGATTAGAGCATGCCATAGGTATTAAAGGCACTGCGCTGCGGTGGTTTGAATCATATTTATCTAATAGATTACAATTTGTTCATGTAAATGGGGACTCTTCTTCACAGACTAAGGTTAATTATGGAGTTCCACAAGGTTCTGTGCTAGGACCAATTTTATTCACTTTATACATGTTTCCCTTAGGCAGTATTTTTAGACGGCATTGCTTAAATTTTCATTGTTACGCAGATGATACCCGGCTTTATCTATCCATGAGGCCAGAGGACACACCAATTAGCTAAACTGCAGGATTGTCTTACAGACATAAAGACATGGATGACCTCTAATTTCCTGCTTTTAAACTCAGATAAAACTGAAGTTATTGTACTTGGCCCCACAAATCTTAGAAACATGGTGTCTAACCAGATCCTTACTCTGGATGGCATTACCCTGACCTCTAGTAATACTGTGAGAATCTTGGAGTCATTTTTGATCAGGATATGTCATTCAATGCGCATATTAAACAAATATGTAGGACTGCTCTTTTGCATTTACGCATTATCTCTAAAATTAGAAAGGTCTTGTCTCAGAGTGATGCTGAAAAACTAATTCATGCATTTATTTCCTCTAGGCTGGACCATTGTAATTCATTATTATCAGGTTGTCCTAAAAGTTCCCTGAAAAGCCTTCAGTTAATTCAAAATGCTGCAGCTAGAGTACTAACAGGGACTAGAAGGAGAGAGCATATCTCACCCATATTGGCCTCTCTTCATTGGCTTCCTGTTAATTCTAGAATAGAATTAAAAATTCTTCTTCTTACTTATAAGGTTTTGAATAATCAGGTCCCATCTTATCTTATGGACCTCATAGTACCATATCACCCCAATACAGCTCTTCGCTCTCAGACTGCAGGCTTACTTGTAGTTCCTAGGGTTTGTAAGAGTAGAATGGGAGGCAGAGCCTTCAGCTTTCAGGCTCCTCTCCTCTGGAACCAGCTCCCAATTCAGATCAGGGAGACAGACACCCTCTCTACTTTTAAGATTAGGCTTAAAACTTTCCTTTTTGCTAAAGCTTATAGTTAGGGCTGGATCAGGTGACCCTGAACCATCCCTTAGTTATGCTGCTATAGACGTAGACTGCTGGGGGGTTCCCGTGATGCACTGAGTGTTTCTTTCTCTTTTTGCTCTGTATGCACCACTCTGCATTTAATCATTAGTGATTGATCTCTGCTCCCCTCCACAGCATGTCTTTTTCCTGGTTCTCTCCCTCAGCCCCAACCAGTCCCAGCAGAAGACTGCCCCTCCCTGAGCCTGGTTCTGCTGGAGGTTTCTTCCTGTTTAAAGGGAGTTTTTCCTTCCCACTGTCGCCAAGTGCTTGCTCACAGGGGGTCGTTTTGACCGTTGGGGTTTTTATGTAATTATTGTATGGCCTTGCCTTACAATATAAACTGTTTGTTGTGATTTGGCGCTATATAAATAAAAATTGATTGATTGATTGATTGATTGAAAGGCAGTTGGTCCAGATGACATTCCAGTTGAGGCATGGAAATGTTTAGAAGAGATGGCAGTGGAGTTTCAACCAAATTGTTTAATAAAATCTTGGAAAGTGAGAGGATACCTGAGGAGTGGAGACGAAGTGTGCTGGTTCCTATTTTTAAGAACAAGGGTAATGTGCAGAGCTGCAGTAACTACAGAGGCATAAAGTTGATGAACCACAAAATGAAGTTATAGGAAGGAGTAGTAGAAGCCAGACTTATAAAACAGGTGAAGATCTGTGAGCAGCAACATGGTTCCATGCTGAGAAAGAGCACTACGATGCCATGTTTGCTCTGAGAGTACTGATGGAGCATAGAGAAGGCCAGAAAGAGTTATACTGTGTGTTTGTGGACTTAGAAAAAGCTTATGACAGAGTGCCAATAGAAGAGTTTTGGTATTTTAAGAGGAAGTCTGGAGCAGCAGAGAAGTATGTGAGGGCAGTGCAGGATATATACAAGGATAGTGTGACAGCGGTGAGATGCACAGTAGGAATGACGGATTCATTCAAGGTGGAGGTGGGATTACACCAAGGATCAGCTCTGAGTCCTTTCACAATGGTGATGGACAGGTTGACAGATGAGATCAGGCAGGAGTCTCCATGGACTATAATGTTTGCAAATGACATTGCGATCTGTAGTGAGAGTAGAGAGCACGTTGAGTCTAGCCTGGAGAGGTGGAGATATTCTCTGGAGAGAAGGGGAATGAAAGTCAGAAGGAGCAACGTGTGTGTGAATGAGAGGGAGCCCAGTGGAATAGTGCAGTTACAAGGAGTAGAGGTGATGAAAGTAGATAAGTTTAAATACTTGGGGTTAACTGTCCAAAGTAATGGAGAGTGTGGTAGAGAGGTGAAGAACAGAGTGCAGGCAGTGGGGGAATGGATGGAGAAAGGTGGCAGGAGTGATTTGTGACTGAAGAATATCAGCAAGAGTGAAGGGGAACGTCTACAAGACAGTAGAGAGACCAGCTATGTTGTACGGCGGCTTAGCGACGGTGGCAGTAACAAAATGACAGGAGGCAGAGCTGAAGATGTTGCGATTCTCTTTGGGAGTGACAGAATGGACATGCCTTTTCTGTCATGCAAACTAGCATATAGAAGTAAGTGTTTTACTTTTTGTGAAGTGAAGAAAACAGTTTTTTTTTTGTATGGCTCCTCAATTGCATTTTCCATTACATTTGTAGGCATCACATTGTCTTAGAATTTCCACACTGTAGCTCCTCAGACAGACACACATGTCTCATTACAGTTTTACCATGGTCATACCACATATTGTAGTATAGCTAACAACAACTTAGTAAAAAGTTCATGTTAGTGGCTGGAAGTAATAAGAGTAATAACATTTGTTGTGCATCAGTCATACTGCGGCCGTCGCCAAACCCTTTAACGCAATACCTATCCAGTGCATTAGATTGGTGAACCCCTACAGGGAATCCCTCTATTTCAGACAGTTATGTGCAAAAATATTTTCTTCATCATCAGAGTACTGCACAGGGTTTTTCTTGGATCTGTTCTTGACATTATCCATTGAATATCACTGAAGCTGAACTGAAGTAATACTGACCCACTGGACCTCCTCTCTGTAAGGCAGCCCCAACCAGTCACAAACACATCTGTACAGCTGAGAAAAACCACCTAAACAGAGACAGAGAGAAATGACACATTTTAGACCATACTTTCAAAGAGCCGAGAATGATTTTAAAGACACCTTAATGTCAACTATACAACAAGCATGTTTATAAAGTGGTTTAACCAGAAGTCATGGTCACACTGATTTATTACATAGAACTCTTACATTGTTGATGTAGTGTCAACTCAGTACAGAAGAAATATCAACTTCACTGACTGTTGTACAGTGATGCCGGTAACGCGTTAGTAACGCGTTACTCTAATCTGACCACTTCTTTTAGTAACGAGTAATCTAACGCGTTAATCTTTCCAAGTCAGTAATCAGATTAAAGTTACTTCTCCATGTCACTGTGTGTTACTATTATTTTTCATTGTGGGTCGATAGCAGCATTAAACTTGGTCCGTGGGCAGGAGGTCGGGGTTCGACTGAACTGCCCACTTTAAGCGAGCTGTGAGCTTTTCATCCACGGTTTTTTGCAGCTGCTCGACTCGTCCTCACCTCTTAAAGGGCGGTGATCAGCACACCTGCACTGAGCTTTACGAAGACATTTTTATACTTTTTTCCTCCTTTATTTAGAATTTTGAGCTGAGCTGCTCCGTATCGTCTCGTTAAAAACAGCTGATCCTCCGCGACGCATCAACAACTAACACTATTTTCCACTCAAATGCACCTAAACTCTCTTTCTGAGGCCCACATGATGTGAAAACGCAATAAAACTTTCTTACCTGTAAATCTGGTCCTGTTTTCTGCATAAATAAATGTTATCCATTCTTTGTGCTCAAACGCCAAAGCAGAGGCGAATCCAGATGGAATGGGGGCGTGGGGAAAGGATGTGCCCCCCACAACACCCCTAGATTAAAGGTCCAGTTTTGAAGCCGTTTTTTACTACAACTACTAATATTGCTTAAAATAATAATAATTTTGACAAGTAAAATGTTTAGAGAGAATTTAAATGTTAGAATTTAATAGTTACATTTATAAACAATGTAGGTTTGAAATTGCAAGTTTTACTGTTACAGTGCTGTCAACAGTTAAATATGAGGTCAAGAAAGAGGTCTTTATTTTACTTTTTATAAAACAAGTATTTATTTTCATTAAAGTCAAGAAAGGGTGACTATAAAGTGAGTTTTGGCAAAACAGGTATCATTGTCATGTTGACGTGGGTTGTTGTCGACAGCTGGGAAAGTAACTAAAAAAGTAACTAGTAATCTAACTTAGTTACTTTTACAATTGAGTAATCAGTAAAGTAACTAAGTTACTTTTTCAAGGAGTAATCAGTAATCAGTAATTGGATTACTTTTTCAAAGTAACTGTGGCAACACTGCTGTTGTATCAACAGCAAATTTAAGTAGCATTTACGTCATGATGCTGTGGGATCTACATTGCCGATTCCCAGTTGGATGATCCCTGCAGTTTTCCATCCAATGGTCTGCACGTGGTGTTTGGACCCAAGTCGCATGATGATGAACGTTGCCACTCACGATGAACTCTGGGTCACATTGCCCACTGGACTTTACTGTCTTGATACTTAGTTCAATCATCTGTTTGGCATATTTGACTATTCAATGTTGTATTCTGTTTATTTGATCTTTGTTGTTGTTAATATGGCCAAAGTAGTTGGTCACCCCTCTGAGTCTGGTCTGCTCGAGTTTTCTTCCGATAAGGGGGGGGGGGGGACACACTCCAGAGGGAGTTTTTTTGCCCTTACCACTGTTGGCTATGTATTTGCTCAGATGTGTGGGTAAGGTTTGACATTACCCTCGTGAAGCACCTTGGGGTGACTTATGTTGAGATTTGGTGCAATATAAATAAACTGATGTCATTAACCAAACAGATAAAGCAGTCAGTCTTACAGTTCACGTTTCTTGAATCTGATTTTTTTTTTTTATGTTTAACATAAACATAATTTTATGTTCACTATAAAAGCAGGAATCTTTTCACACTTCTTATCTTAGGCTCTGGGAAACTGTGGCTAATATTTTCATTATGGTCTCAAATATAGAGTGAATGTGTGACAGCTTCATTCATAATGGAAATGATCCATAAATTGTGGCCACAAAAGGCATAACTGAATACACAAATACACACAAAACAACAACAAAGGGAAAAAAAAAGGCATCTTAGAAATGGTATTGAGCGCAAGGATGGCGCCGGGTTTGTACCGCAGGGTCCAGGGTCAGCGGACTTGTTGCTGTCCCACAATGTCTGCAGTGAAGTGAGACGATCTGGAGGCTCCATGCACAGCTTCTTCATGACTTTACTGGGAAGTGATAACACGTGAATAAATTAACTCAGTGCTCCAAAATATTATACCATCTTAAAGCTTACTTCTCAATGACTGATTTGTCACTGGACATATTTTTTGTTACATTAACAAGAAGACAAAAGTTGCATTAAAGTGACTATCGTAACATTTATCCTGTTCAAGATATGAAGTAATCAAACTTCATGGGTTCGTAACTCTACTATATCCCCTTTCTGGCCTTGCAGCCAGTTGGGGATAAAAAAAAACAGGTCAATTTTTTCCATATATCAGTGGTGTAACTCATACTGCAGTAGATTTCCCCGACTCCACCATGTGCCAAAAAAAGATGGATACTTTTTTTTTTTGAGAGGAAAGTCAAGAATAGAAAGTTTTAAATAACGATCTGTCAAAATCAAACAAGAATAAGTCCTAAGCTGCTTTGCTGTTTCTTGGTTTTGTTAAAAGCTCTGTTTCGACAAAGATACATTAAAAAAAGAAATCTTTGTGTCCCCAATGTTATAACATCACTAAAAACTGGTGCCTGGAACCTTTTTTTTTTTTTTTTTAAACCTAAAGAGATTTGACAGTTACATTTTAGGATTCTGAGCTATAAACAGTGGATATGTGCACGCAAGTGTGAAGAGCAACAGCAGACTGACAACAGCAGTGAGAGTAGCTGAATTTCTCTCAGGTTTGCTTCACTCATGCAGAAGAACTTACCCTGGTGGTAGACCAGGACATATCCTCTGCAGACAGTTTCCAATGTGAGCAACGACCTCATTGACTTCCTCTGTGGAAAGCAGCTTCAGGGAGAAGGAGCCGCGCTCGTACTCTATAAATAGCTAAAAAAGAAAGACATCATTAATTACTGATCCAAATCAGCACGCAAAGTTCCACAAACACCACGTCATACCAGGATTTTTATTTAGAAATTTTATTTCTCATTCCTCTGTTGATCCAGTCTGCCCTAAAAACTAAAACCAAAATTTTACACAGCAAAGGTGCAGAACAGGAAGACATCAGTCTGCCAATCTGGATATGTTCTTGTGTATCAGCCTCCTATCCTACATCCACTGCACAGAGCAAAGATTTTAGAAAAACTGGTGAACAAATCCATCGGCCACTGCAGTTATGCAAATGCTGAGGACTCGCTGTCTCTATGGGCCAATATTAACATAATCCTATATTTTGCTCATTAAAACACATGATGCCAACAGTCGCAATATTAAGAAGATTGACATCTCTTGTGCAGACCTGAGAGAGGTTGAGCTCAATGAGAAGTGTCGTTAGTAAAGGATTATCATATCAGGTGGGTAAATTATGCAGAGTGACAGCTGGATGGTGCTGGTCAATAAACTCTCAACAGAAAACACTTGGGCAAAGCTCCAATCTCTGGTCCTTTAAACGACTGTTTCATATTAACGTCTTCAAAGATCGTAACAGAATTTTAGACATTATGCTGAATGATATTTCACAGCTTTTACTCACTAACAAATGAGCTAATAAGACAACTGCATGTCTTCAGTGGTTGGGCTCTCTGGAGAACCCTTGAACACTACAGGATTGACTTTGTGTCTACTAAGTGGTTATTTAAGGAGACCCTGTGAGACCTATTTCATGTATTTGGAGAGAGCATCAGCTGTGACCCTGAGGCCACTTGGTTCCATTTCCTGAGCATAATCCAAGATGCAGATGCTTCATTGTTGAGGACTGTAGTGACTGGATGAGGCCAAAAAGATGCTCTAAGTGTCGTAGATTACTTTTTTAAGACAAGTCAGTGGTGCACATGACCATTTTTGGTCAAAAAGTGAAAATTAGTAACTTGCAGATGAACTGTCGAGCACTCAAGTCATCAGCACCCCCAAGTAGTTCACCCTGAAAATGATCATTTTGTGGTATTGGGCTAATGAGACTGTGGCTAATGCAGCGGTCACACAACAACGGCAATAGCTGGACGAAGGATAAAAAGTCAAAAATCATCAAGAAAAGTTGGACAAAAGATCCTGTACTTTTCCCATCGCTGAAAAGGCTGCGAATCAAGTGAAGTAAAACGAAATTCATTGACAACGTCTGCAAAGCTGTCAACGGAGGATTGAATGAAAGGAATGAAACAAAACCAAAACTAACAAAAGCAAATGAAGCGAATGCTGACCTTGCTCTTCAAACAAAATCAAAATGAAACATTCACGATCACGTGACTGAAAGAGGGCATAGAATGGAGCGCAGCCAGCAAAGCTGGATCCATGGCCTCATCCACCATCTCCGTCGCTGTCCCCTTCACCACTGCTGCCGGGCCTGCAGGTACATGTTGACCATGAAATCATCATCGTCAACATGCCTGAAGAATAGCCATCTTGTATTCATCGACAAGGCGGGCTGGCTTGTTGCTATGTTGGAGATCATCCCCATCCATGGCAACAGCCACAGGGAACTGTCCGTGTCAGACGAAGGCTACTATTTCGTTCAGCTCGTCAAAGCTTTAGTTATTGATTCGTTCAGATATTGTTGCGTTCGTCAACCTTTGTTGAATATGTAGGACTTGGGAGGTTGAATGAAGTTGGACAAATGTCAAAGACACTAATGTTACGAAAACTAAGCAAACGAAAAGAAACGGTCAAGAATGAAAGCAAAATGAAATACAGATGAATTGAGGTTGTCTGCGTTTAAAAATTCTGACGCGGCACCAGCTGCAGGAATGAAACTGAACGAAGGTTAAAGGATGCCTGCAAAAGACAACGAAAGAGCAGATTTCTTGTTTCATTTGGGCTTTGTTGTCCTTCGTTAGTGCCGTGTGACCGGGACTTTAAGGGAAGAAAACACCCAAAAATAAACCTACAGCAGAGGGCCAACTTATGAGAAACAAAGTGAACCTCATGACAGTAATATGCCTCCTTCCATACTTTACCAGATAGCCAATAATGATCAATGCATATCAAAAATGATGATACACACATAATATAGTGGCACATATGTAAAACTATATACTGCACAGTGAGTACACATGAGAACATGTGGCGTCTGCAACATTGAGCTGATCTGTTACGGACTGTTTTAGTGTTAAAAAAAAACTACAATTTCTCACACAAAATGTGTTAAATGGGGTCTGAGGATCAGTACCTGTGTTGGCTTGTTACAAGCAATGCCCTGAATCTCCAGATAATTAAAGGTGTGTTCCACCTAAAAAGAAAAAAGGCACAAAAACATCACCATTATACACTTACATTGAACCACATATAAGCTTCCCAGAATCCTAAGAAGGTGAACTGGTTCAATAACTAATAGGCCATTGGTTCTACAGTTTAATGTTAAATAAAAGTTTAAGTGGAAATAATGTTTAAGTTTGAATAAAAGTTAGTTTAAGTGGAACATATAATCGCTGTAATACTTGTGTAATAGCGTTAACGAAAATGGATCTATTTGTAGAAAGTGATAATTAAATCAATAAATGTTCATCGTATTTTGGTTCTGATGCATTTTGTTCTTGATTATATTGACCAAAGGTTAAATTCAGTCAAAGGGAAAGGATAGAAATCTTTATGTAGTGTAACGACACTGGCGTTATTCTGGAGGAGACTCGCTGAAATTTCTAATTTTGCAAAAAAACAGTGGGGCCTTGGGAGACCACTTAGACATGATGGATTTTCATGAAATTTTAACAACATGTTTTCTTCACCATTTCTCCTAAAATGAAGGGGTGTGTGACTTGAAATAAAAAAAAAAACAACTTTTTTTTTCGGCCACCCTAATCGTGATACAGTGCTGTCACCATGCAAAAAGTGAAAAATACAGTGATAATAATTTTACATCATATTGTCCACCCCTAAAACCCAGTAGTTTTGGATTTTTTAAAATCCTTTTGGCGGGGAGAGGATCCAAGTCTTAATTAGGGGGTCATACCACCTCTCCCCCAGTACCCCCTGTAATTCAAACCGAAATACAACCCCAATTCCAATGAAGTTGGGAAGTTGTGTAAAATGTAAATAAAAAAAAGAATACAATGATTTGCAAATCCTCTTCAACATATAGTCTGTTGGGGAAAGTGTAGTGACACGGACCCACAACAGGGGGCGCAAATGAAGGGTCAATAGGAAACAGCTGACCTGCTGCATAGATCAGCATATAAAACATGTAGACACACACAGCGTGTTTAATGCGTCGACACGTCTGACCAGTAACAAACAATATATTTTCATAAAGACGTCTGAATGGAAAAAGTAAATAGTGCAGAATTATATCAACAGGGAAGGTTGTATAAATTTATGTATTAGTCTGAAAGAATGTAACAGTGTAAAAAAATATGTCTGTCTGTAATTAATTGGATGAAAACAGCAATTTCTCATTTCTTGCTCATCTCCTGTACAGACGATGTGACTCACATATTCTACATTTTAATGTGACTCATATATTTCTACATTTCAGCACAGTACTGAACAGATTTGAAGACTAAAAATAATCCAGGACACAAGATCACTTTAAAGCTGAACTTGGAGCCATTATCTCACTTTATCCTTGCACTCTATTTGAAATGTGGACTCTTTAAAAGGCACAAGAGTCTCAAGTCCAAGGAATTCAGCAACACCACATTTTTGAAAATTGATTATGCAGTTAAGACGTTACTTTTAAAACCACGCCTCGAAATTTGACCCATTAGTGGTGTTAGCTAAAGGTGCGTACTATGAGCCTCTGCATCAAGAATGACAGGACTATTCCCAGTGTGTGGACCACATTTCACAACATTTTATCATACAGTTATAGTGTTGACATGAAAAATGATGATCACATGCACACGCACTAATGGTCAGACTAAATCCTGGCCCATCATCTGGTGGGGGATTTTTAAAAAAATACATCAGAGGAGATTATGTTGAAAAATCTGTTATATGTTAAGTCGACTAAAATTAAGCCTTTGTACCTTGAAATACAAACTTCTAAATTACCACTCGTTAAAGAGTATTAAATTTTCTACCAGAAATTCTTGAACTGAGTGTATAATTGACAAAAAAAGTAAATCTAAAAAGGTCCCCAAAATATATTTCTCTGTTCAGATCCAAGTACAGGATTTTCCAAACCAGTTGGCAATGAATAACTAGAATAGTCTTACAGTCACATGTTTTGTTTCTGTTTCTAGAGAGCATTTCAGGACAAAGAAAACAAAGGAAAGCACCAGCCGGCTGTTCCATGACCGCAAAGCACTGAAAAGAAAATTCTGTGTGTGTGTCTTGGGGGGGGGGGGGGGGGGGGGGGGGGTGCATATAAATGCCAGCTAGTGTATTTTGTGCATGCACGCTTCCTGTTCTCCACCTCGCACACGTGCATGCCCACACATTCACAGCGCCTGTGGGCAGGCCAGAGAGCGAGACCACACTATTCCAGGTGGGCAGCGCTTTCCGGAGGCTCAAAGATGAGAGAAGCGTGAGGATAAAGCAGACTGTCTGACTGTCGTACATGTGTGTTTATGGTTAGTCACTCAGTTTTAGTGTAAGTGCTTGAAATAACTGCACAGTAATTTTCCTATGAACAGTGACACACTTGCACATTTGGACTCATCTGCAGTGAGCCGATTTTCCACAGTGTAACTGTGCGGACCGATTGCCAAAAGGAAATGAGTGTGAGATAATGAAATATAAATCAGGGCTCAATTTACAACACTTTGCTCACGTAAAAAATTAAGCAGCAGATTGAAATAATTAAGACTTTAAAAGCAGTCAGATGCATCTCAGTGCTGACGTCACCAATATCTAACCTAGCACTCCGAGTGCACACCTCCACCAAGACCCAAATAAAATAGAAGTAAATGAGCAACATAAAAAAAAAAAAAAATCATAAAAAATTATTATATACAGCTCAAAAGCTCACCAATTTTATTTATTTTTTTCTTGACCCAAAGCCAATGTCTCCACCAAATGTTTTGGAGATATCCTGATTACTGACAGACTAGGGTTGGCCAGTTGGATGATTCCATCCTTCATCACTGATGGGCGACTGACATCATGATGGCGAGTCATCACTGTGATGCTACGCCCTCAAACTGCCCCCCCCCCACACACACACAAGCTCTAATTCCAGAGATCAAATTGGGCACTGGTGAATATGCACTTCAAAGAATACCAGCCAGAAAGTGCACAAATGAAGAACGGCGATGAGTTTTTATTTGCATGTGCAACAGCTGAGACGCGCTGTGCATGGGCTGAAAGGCCAGCGGACAGGTGCGCTCCAGCGGTGTGTCCAGCTGGTCGGCACAGAGCTGTCCTGTGGTGGCATTCGTGCACAATACAGTATCTAGTTATAACACAGCTCACATAAAATAAATACTGTAATATAGGATAGAATTAGTAACTGCTCAATTATTATTATTTAATTTATAAGTACAAATTTTGAGTGTATAAAATACAGTATGTACAAAGTACAGCCCCATGATTTCATCAACCATCACAATGTTTTACTGCAGATGTTCTGATTTTCCAATTAAACTGACCAACCCTAAATTAGAGAGAGACTCATCAAATTATATCAGTATGTGTTTAGTGGCATTTCTAAGAGCTTCACTCAATTCCTCTTACAGTCTATTAAACATTGTAAAAGGCAGCACAAAACACATTTTCCTCACCACTACACTATATGACCTACATTTCAGCACAAACAATGTATAATATAGGTTACTGCATACTGGTGCAGAAATCTATATTATGTCCTACTCAGATCCTTGTTATTTGATTACTGGACTGTACATCACGTTATATTCATTATTTGTCCCACTGTATGAGTGACATCATGTACCATGCATTTTCCTTCCATCCGTTTTACTTGATTGCAAGCAGGGGTGGTGACCAAGTGGTTAATGTGCTTGTTTTCAGTGTGGAAGGTTCCCGGTTCAAACTCCACCCCTGCCACATTTCAAACTCCACCTCTGCCACATTTCTCCATGTAATGCAGCGTTGCATCAAGGCCAGTGTAAAACTTGTGCCAAATCAGAATGCAGATCCACCTCGGATCTGTGTGGCGACCAAGAGTGAAAACATGGGAGGAGCCAAAGGGACTTGCTTCCACTTTGCTTGATTGCACACCTCCATTAGCGTTTTGGAAAAATGATAGGAAGAAGCTAAATCCAGTAGGCGTAGAGTTAGCGAACATGTTCCTATAACAACTTCGTTATTCTACATTGCAGGAAAGCAGGTTTGTGTTTCCACACACGCCCCGTGACTCTCGCTCTGATCAGCGGTGTGTTGGCGAGTCGCCTGCGGAGCAGAATCAACTGCTGGGCGTGGATTTATAATTCCCAAACTGAACTGACAGCTCTGTTTTGATGGACTTGCAGTGACCGTGTTGTTCTTGATGTCCATGTTGATGGACTTCAAAATATTTCTTTGTGCTGCACACAGCCTTTATGTGTCTTAGACGGAACAAAGTCACATTAAGCATTGGTGACAAAAAAGTATGTAAGAACATGATGGAGCAAAATATTCATCCACTAAAACCACTTATCTTCCCATTATCATGGCTGTGTACACATGCACGCACGTGTGTATGTACATATATATTATATCTGTTGGGCAATGCAGTGTGTTCAGCTCATTTTGAAGTAATACTGTAATTGTAAAATAATTCCTGCTAATTGTACAGAAGCAGAATCTTCTTTAATTAAATCATTTATCTTCCTTCTAAATGCAAGAGATACAGTATCCTGTTCAAGTCAGTCCCACAAGCATTATTTTGGATACAGTGGTCCCTCGCTATATCGCGGTTCACCATTCGCGGTCTCGCAGTTTCGCGGATTTTTTTTAGTGCGATATTGCATGCTGCTTCTTTTTTAAACTGTCTGCTGTGCTTAGTTGCAGCCAAAATCTGGCAACAGGTCCAGAGACTACACTCGCTGTTTTGATGCAGAGCGCTCCAGCAGCCCGCAAGGATAGAATTCAGCAGTGCTGCATGGTCTCGGTGGCGACTGAGAGAAGTTTGTATCTTTTTAATTACTTGGATTCTTTGCGGGTCCCGCATCCGTCCCGCAACGGTAACACCGGAGGCAGTGAGCGAAGAAAAAGCACGCGCATTGTGTTCTGCGTGTGTCTGTTTATAAGAATCTTCTCGCTCAGAAGAAAAAAAGAGCGCAAACAACTACCCATAACTGTGTTCTTCACTCGGAAGACACCTGCCCCGAGGTGGAAAAAGACGCTGCACAGCAACGTAAGGACGAAGAGGCGCGATCAGAAGAACTGTGAAATACTGGTCAGTTACTATTAATAATTTCTTATGTGTCCAACCTCGTAGGTTGATTGTTAAAATTAAATTTGTTAGTTCTAAAAGCCATCATAATTACTTATAGGAAAACGTTCTATTTTTATTTCTCAAACAAATGTTTGAGCCTGAAAACAGGTTTTGATCTTTGGTTTCATTCTATAATACTGGACTTATTTTTGTACTAAGGTTTGAACTTTGAGAGTGTTTACACAGGAGAGAAAAGTGAGAAAATGTGTGTAGTGAGGGGTTTTACAGGTAGGTAGGAAGTAGGTTTCTACTTCGCGGAATTCACCTATCGCGGGCTATTTTTAGAATGTAACTCCCGCGATAAACGAGGGACCACTGTATTTTAAATTGATCAAAATTTTCCACGGTACAGCAGAGCAGTAAGGTTAATGTCACACACAAAAATAATCATTTATTGATCCTAATTCGGGGGGAAAAAAACCCCACACATGCTGATAAAATATTCTGTCTATCTGGACTTCCAAATGCAGAAGAGTGAAATAATGCATAAAAAAACTGATCATACACACATTATTATACATTTAGTTTTCAAAAACCCTCACTGTGGCCCAGCTCACCTGTCATCACCCCAGATAAAACACAAAAGGCTACGCACAGTGCAAAGAAATACTTTTTAAGTCCATCGAAACAACATGTTCACTGAGACCATGTGCCCATGTGCTCACTGAGAGCCAATCACAGCCGAGTTGTGACAGTTCAGTTTGGGAATTATAAATTCACACGCAGGGCAGCCACAGACCCGTCTGTAACTCGCTGCTTTTCACTTCCGGTTCCGCGAAGAAACATGTCTAAATTAAAGCAAAATATCAAATGGCATGCATTTATTTAGGTGTCATATAAAACAAATAATGAATGTTTTCCCATTCGTGCACTGGAAAAAAAATATTTTCATTTGTTGAAAGATGATAGTCCATGTTCCATTCAATATGTGCAAATAGTCTATTGCACTCATTAAGATTCATTATTTGTATACTATGTTAGGCTAGTAGAGTAGCCTATGCTGGGATGTTTCTTTGTATCTGTTTCAAACTGTGTGCAGAGTCAAACTCTAAAGTGAAAGCAGTCAATCAGTACATTTCATCCTGCTGAAAGAATGTCAAGCTCACATGCTGGGAATTGAGCACGAGGCCAATGGTGAATGAGCACGCTGATAAATTGTAGCCTTTGCCAATCACCAGACATCATGCTGAGAATTTTAAAGGAGAATGTCTGAATAATTTCACTGTTCACTCATTCATTCATTTTCCATCTGTCATTTTAACCTCCTGTTAATCCTGATTTATTTCAGTTGCTGTGGAAAATATGGCTTTAAATAGCGGACGTGTGCAGATGATGGTTTTATGCTCACCTTATTACACTCATGAAGAATGTGATGCTCACAAAGTGAGTTGTTTGTCTAGCTGTGGATTTGGGGATTACTGACATTTATTTTATAAAGTCGATGTGACAAATGGCAATTTAGAGCTGCTCGCTTAAATATGCTTTACATTTATGCACTTTTACCTTTTGATGCATAGAGCCATTTACTTGTAACATAAAATAAAATAATAAATTACAGTGTGCGGATCTCTCATACAGACACAAGACAAAGGGAAACAGAGTACAGATGAATGGAAGTGCGTATGTGAGAGCATGTGTGCACGGCCTGTTTGGGGGAGTTTGACAGATTTTAAATCCCTGCAGCTTCTCAACTGGGGCCAAAATATCAGTTGGACACCAAAAAACCCACACAGAAGATGGTGAGAGAGGAGTGAATCCACAATTCTGCATTCACAGAGCCATTTTCAATGGGAGTACCAACATTTAGATCAGTACTAGAGACAAGACTCAACATTGTTCCACAAAACACATTTACTGACTTTGAGGATGATGTACAGATAATAGCATATGTTTGGGAACAGTAAGCAGGACCCAACTGTCTTGTCAATATAAGATTTACAGTAACACAGTCACTTTTTCTAAGGAATACTGAGTAGTGTTGGTATTTTTTTTTTAATATAATGCAATGCTAAAATACCCTTGGCCATAAAAAAATAAAGCCCCTCTATTAATCAACCAATCAATCAAAAACAGTATTTACATTTATGAGCTTTTAATAAGAGGGGAAGTTAGCTTTGAGTTAGCGGAAATTAGCGTGCACGCCGATGTCCGTGAAATGTCTTGTAAATCACTTTAGAGGTGTTATCAGGTGCCAAAACAGTGTTTTCAGTTTTAGAAGTGTTTATTTATCGCTAGCTTTTACATCATATATTAGAAACATGTTATATAAACACATAAATGAAGTCTTGTAAATCAATTCTGAGGTGTCATTAGGTTCCAAAAACAATGTTTTCAGTTTTAGAAGTGTTTATTTATTGCTAGCTTTTACACAATGTATGAGAAACATGTTATATAAACACATAAATGAAGTCTTGTAAATCACTTCAGGGGTGTCTTTAGGTTCTAAAAACAACATTTCAGTTTTAGAAGTGTTCATTTTGCGCTAGCTTTTACAGAATATATGAGAAACATATTATATTAAACGCATAAATTAAGTGTTTTAGAGAGACCTGTCACTGATGTCACAGTGCCGCTCTACTCTGATTGGCTGTCACCTCCGCCACTTATTACACATGTTCCAAAGAAATCAGCATACTGGGGACAAATCCAGGTATGTTAATTCGATTTCTCAAAATCAGATAATGGTCGTTATGGGATAAAGCATATCAGATTTTTCAGTTTACATGACCACTTAATAACCACATAATGGCCAAATAATCAAATCAAATCAAAATCAAATCAAATCAATTTTCAGATTTCAGATTTGGCAATTTTCAGCCAAATCACAACAAACAGTTGCCCCAAGGTGCTTTATATTGTAAGGCAAGGCCATACAATAATTACGGAAAAACCCCAACGGTCAAAACGACCCCCTGTGAGCAAGCACTTGGCGACAGTGGGAAGGAAAAACTCCCTTTTAACAGGAAGAAACCTCCAGCAGAACCAGGCTCAGGGAGGGGCAGTCTTCTGCTGGGACTGGTTGGGGCTGAGGGAGAGAACCAGGAAAAAGACATGCTGTGGAGGGGAGCAGAGATCAATCACTAATGATTAAATGCAGAGTGGTGCATACAGAGCAAAAAGAGAAAGAAACACTCAGTGCATCATGGGAACCCCCCAGCAGTCTAAGTCTATAGCAGCATAACTAAGGGATGGTTCAGGGTCACCTGATCCAGCCCTAACTATAAGCTTTAGCAAAAATGAAAGTTTTAAGCCTAATCTTAAAAGTAGAGAGGGTGTCTGTCTCCCTGATCCGAATTGGGAGCTGGTTCCAGAAGAGAGGAGCCTGAAAGCTGAAGGCTCTGCCTCCCATTCTACTCTTACAAAGCCTAGGAACTACAAGTAAGCCTGCAGTCTGAGAGTGAAGCGCTCTATTGGGGTGATATGGTACTATGAGGTCCATAAGATAAGATGGGACCTGATTATTCAAAACCTTATAAGTAAGAAGAAGAATTATAAATTCTATTCTAGAATTAACAGGAAGCCAATGAAGAGAGGCCAATATGGGTGAGATATGCTCTCTCCTTCTAGTCCCTGTCAGTACTCTAGCTGCAGCATTTTGAATTAACTGAAGGCTTTTCAGGGAACTTTTAGGACAACCTGATAATAATGAATTACAATAGTCCAGCCTAGAGGAAATAAATGCATGAATTAGTTTTTCAGCATCACTCTGAGACAAGACCTTTCTAATTTTAGAGATATTGCGCAAATGCAAAAAAGCAGTCCTACATATTTGTTTAATATGCGCATTGAATGACATATCCTGATCAAAAATGACTCCAAGATTTCTCACAGTATTACTAGAGGTCAGGGTAATGCCATCCAGAGTAAGGATCTGGTTAGACACCATGTTTCTAAGATTTGTGGGGCCAAGTACAATAACTTCAGTTTTATCTGAGTTTAAAAGCAGGAAATTAGAGGTCATCCATGTCTTGATGTCTGTAAGACAATCCTGCAGTTTAGCTAATTGGTGTGTGTCCTCTGGCTTCATGGATAGATAAAGCTGGGTATCATCTGCGTAACAATGAAAATTTAAGCAATGCTGTCTAATAATACTGCCTAAGGGAAACATCAGCTCATCAGCTCCAGACTTGATTATTGTAATGCACTTTATGCGGGCATTAATCGTCTCTTGCGCGTCTCCAGTTGGTGCAGAATGCTGCTGCTCGTCTTTTGACAAACACTTCTAGACGTGAGCATATTGCGCCCATCCTATACTCACTCCACTGGCTTCCAGTTCATTTTAGAATTGATTTTAAAATGTTAATGTTTGTTTTTAAAGCTATTTATGGCCTTGCACCTCCCTACTTGTCTGAAATTTTAACTTTGCGCACCTACAGTAGGACGTTAAGGGCGTCTGGCCAGCTTTACTTAGATGTTCCAAGGTCAAGATATAAACGCTGGGGTGATCATGCTTTCGCGGTAGCTGGCCCCAGACTGTGGAATGAGCTACCTCCTGAGTTACGTACTATTCCTGACCTAGCACTTTTTAAATCTAAGTTAAAGACTTATTTATTTAAACTGGCTTTTAACACTTAGTGGGGAGGTGACATGTTCTGTTATTTTTATGTTCTTTTTTTATGTGTTGTGTTAAAATTTTATTTTATGTGTTTTATTTTGTAAATTTGTGTTTTTAATGTTAAGCACTTTGGACACCAGTCGGTGCTGTAAAGCGCTTTATAAATAAATGTTGATTGATTGATTGAATAAAATTGGTCCTAGCACAGAACCTTGTGGAACTCCATAATTAACCTTAGTCTGTGAAGAAGATTCCCCATTTACATGAACAAATTGTAATCTATTAGATAAATATGATTCAAACCACTGCAGTGCAGTGCCTTTAATACCTATGGCATGCTCTAATCTCTGTAATAAAATTTTATGGTCAAGAGCATCAAAAGCAGCACTGAGGTCTAACAAAACAAGCACAGAGATGAGTCCACTGTCCGAGGCCATAAGAAGATCATTTGTAACCTTCACTAATGCTGTTTCTGTACTATGATGAATTCTAAAACCTGACTGAAACTCTTCAAATAGACCATTCCTCTGCAGATGATCAGTTAGCTGTTTTACAACTACCCTTTCAAGAATTTTTGAGAGAAAAGGAAGGTTGGAGATTGGCCTATAATTAGCTAAGATAGCTGGGTCAAGTGATGGCTTTTTAAGTAATGGTTTAATTACTGCCACCTTAAAAGCCTGTGGTACATAGCCAACTAACAAAGATAGATTGATCATATTTAAGATCGAAGCATTAAATAATGGTAGGGCTTCCTTGAGCAGCCTGGTAGGAATGGGGTCTAATAGACATGTTGATGGTTTGGAGGAAGTAACTAATGAAAATAACTCAGAACAATCGGAGAGAAAGAGTCTAACCAAATACTGGCATCACTGAAAGCAGCCAAAGATAATGATATGTCTTTGGGATGGTTATGAGTAATTTTTTCTCTAATAGTTAAAATTTTATTAGCAAAGAAAGTCATGAAGTCATTACTAGATAAAGTTAAAGGAATACTCAGCTCAATAGAGCTCTGACTCTTTGTCAGCCTGGCTACAGTGCTGAAAAGAAACCTGGGGTTGTTCTTATTTTCTTCAATTTTGATTTAAGGCTCTCTTTTTCAGAGGAGCTACAGCATCCAAAGTTGTCTTCAAAGAGGATGTAAAACTATTGACGAGATACTCTATCTCACTCACAGAGTTTAGGTAGCTACTCTGCACTGTGTTGGTATATGGCATTGGAGAACATAAAGAAGGAATCATATCCTTAAACCTAGTTACAGCGCTTTCTGAAAGACTTCTAGTGTAATGAAACTTATTCCCCACTGCTGGGTAGTCCATCAGAGTAAATGTAAATGTTATTAAGAAATGATCAGACAGAAGGGAGTTTTCAGGGAATACTGTTAAATCTTCTATTTCCATACCATAAGTTAGAACAAGATCTAAGATATGATTAAAGTGGTGGGTGGACTCATTTACATTTTGAGCAAAGCCAATTGAGTCTAATAATAGATTAAATGCAGTGTTGAGGCTGTCATTCTCAGCATCTGTGTGGATGTTAAAATCACCCACTATAATTATCTTATCTGAAGTAAGCACTAAGTCAGACAAAAGGTCTGAAAATTCACAGAGAAACTCACAGTAACGACCAGGTGGACGATAGATAACAAATAAAACTGGTTTTTGGGACTTCCAATTTGGATGGACAAGACTAAGAGTCAAGCTTTCAAATGAATTAAAGCTCTGTCTGGGTTTTGGATTAATTAATAAGCTGGAATGGAAGATTGCTGCTAATCCTCCGCCTCGGCCCGTGCTACGAGCATTCTGGCAGTTAGTGTGACTCGGAGGTGTTGACTCATTTAAACTAACATAATTATCCTGCTGTAACCAGGTTTCTGTAAGGCAGAATAAATCAATATGTTGATCAATTATTATATAATTTACTAACAGGGACTTAGAAGAGTCCCTCTCTTCTCTTCTTCTAAATAATCAGACAGCCACCGGATTTTTATGTGCATGTAAATGGAACCACTACTCTAATTAATTAACCAAAACCCACTGTTAGTCATCTCTTGAGTGGCCGAACAGCTGATCATGGCTATTAAGGTGTATAAAGGCTCCTCTCCTGTGGAACCAGCTCCCAATTCAGATCAGGGAGACAGACACCCTCTCTACTTTTAAGATTAGGCTTAAAACTTTCCTTTTTGCTAAAGCTTATAGTTAGGGCTGGATCAGGTGACCCTGAACCATCCCTTAGTTATGCTGCTATAGACGTAGACTGCTGGGGGGTTCCCATGATGCACTGTTTCTTTCTCTTTTTGCTCTGTATGCACCACTCTGCATTTAATCATTAGTGATCGATCTCTGCTCCCCTCCACAGCATGTCTTTTTCCTGGTTCTCTCCCTCAGCCCCAACCAGTCCCAGCAGAAGACTGCCCCTCCCTGAGCCTGGTTCTGCTGGAGGTTTCTTCCTGTTAAAAGGGAGTTTTTCCTTCCCACTGTAGCCAAGTGCTTGCTCACAGGGGGTCGTTTTGACCGTTGGGGTTTTACATAATTATTGTATGGCCTTGCCTTACAATATAAAGCGCCTTGGGGCAACTGTTTGTTGTGATTTGGCGCTATATAAAAAAAAATTGATTGATTGATTGATATAAAGAGAGAAATACATAATATAGTGGAGCAGATAACTGTAAAAATTGTTCATTTCTGGAAACAGCACCAAAATTGGCACACATAATCCTTAGACATTAGTCTTTTGAAAAAGCTGAGTATCCACTTGACTTTTCAATAGTCAAGGTAGGCGTCAATTGAAGAATTGCACAGGGGTCAAAAAAAAAAAAAAAAAATGTTCCAATCATATTGAAAGCTATACCAGATTATGTGTGATCACAAAGATTCCAGAAAGGTATAGTTTGGACTATCTATGATTGAATGTTATAGAGCTATGCGGTAAAAACAATAGAATGGTGACAAAGGCCAATTTCAGTTTGTACAGGGGTCGAAAGTTAAAGCTGCTCCAATTTTGGTAAAAAAGTGGTGCAAATTATTGGTTGAACTAATAGGATTAATAAATGGAATAGTTTTGACTGTGTTAAATGCTTGGTCTGCAACGTAAAGGTCAAACAATGTTGACGTCCATTGGATTCTATGGCATGTGATATATGCCACCCCGTAACATGATAACTAAGCATGGCACATGGTGCAAACTGTTCCTTTTTGAAACCCCATTAACTTAACCAATAATTTGCATCACGTTTTACAATATTTGGAGAAACTTTCACTTCTGACTCTTGTACAAACTAAAGCTGACCTTTGTTACCATTCTTGCTGGTTTCCCCCATAACATTCAGTCACAGATAGTCCAAACTATACCTTTTTGGAATATTTATGTTCAAACAGATAATGTGGTATAGCTTTCAATATGATTGGAACATTTTCAAGTTTTGACCAATGTCTAATTCTTCAGCTGACTCTTACCTGGCCTCCTATTAAAAATTCAAGTGGATACTCAGTTTTTTTCAAAAGAGTAATGTTTAAGGAGTATTTGTGCCAACTTTGGTGCTTGTATCACCATTTGAAGGATTCCTCTATAAATATTCTGTTATCTGCTGCACTAATATGCTGAACACGGAGTTCTGAAGACCCAGATTTGGAACTGCTGCTTCAGAAATCTTAATTAAAGAAAGAAAGCGAGATGGAAAGATCTAAGGATGGTGAAAAGGAGCAGAACAAACAAGACACTGGGGAATGTGAAGCAGAAAAGAGCAACTGATCAATATAGGAAGAGAAGGTGATTGAGATGAGTGGAGACATGGTAGAAGGTGCTATTCGTTCTCCAGAAATTATATCTACTCACCCCACTTCAGAAAGTACAGACACAAAAACATAAATGCAGAGCAAATGACACATACACTTTGATTCTGAAACCACACTGTATGGCATCAACTGAAACACGAGCCTCTGCTAATCCAATCAAACCTATAACTCACAACTGAAGCACCAAACTGTCCCTGAAGGCATCTCACTGGCTAAAAGCATGCATGCATCTATTAAGTATGAGAACTCTGAGTAAAGTAGTGTTTCTTACAACAAAGTATTGGCAGTACTGCAGGTCAAACAGGGTTTTTTACAACCTGTTTCCATATAAAACCCAGAACTTTTTAGATTGGCAGTCATGTTGAGATTAGAATGAAGGGCTCTCACTACACAATGTTTATGGCCTGTTTTAACTGCGATGTTATGAGCAAAAAATCCGTATTAATGAAATGGCTAATCCATAACCTTTTTGAAGAATTTATTTAAAAAAACCCATCAGTTCTTAATTGATGAGGTGATTGAAACAAGTGGAAACATACCCTGTTTGGCAAAAAAGTCTGAAGGATTTGCAAAGTGACTGCTTTCAAAAATAATTCAATGAATAGTTATTCATCAATCAATAAAGCACAAACTGTGTAAATACAAAAAATCAATTAAAGCAATCAATTAAAGTTGGTTAAATTTCAGGTGTACAAATAATCAGTAGTGTTATATAAAAACAAATATGGGGGTGGTGGCCAGGTGGAACACTTAGTGTGCTTGGTTTCTGTGAGCAACATTCCTGGTTCAAACCCCACCCCTGCCACATTTCTGTATGTAATGTGTTGTTTTGTCAGGAAGGGCGTCTTGTGCCAATTCAACATGCAGGTCTACCTTGGATCTGTTGGATCTCAGGGTCACACTCGGTGACCCCGAGTGTGAAAAAAACCAAGAGATCAGCTAAAGGGACTTAATTTTGATATACGTTATAGAAAAACAAATACTGCTTCAAAAAGGCACAGTGTTTATAACTGCAACTGCTGGGAATAAATGTAATCTCTAGAACAGCTTTTCTCCTAGAGGGGTCCACGGATCACTGGTGGTCTGTCAGGGACCCCTAGTGGCTCATGGGGCTATTGGTAAAATATCACTTTAAATTAATATCATATTCTAACAAAGTGTTTCTCAAACTGGCTAAAATGATTCTAAAGACAGTAATATGCTGTTACTGTTGGAGTGGTAATCAGACCTATGGTTTTTGTATATTTGGGGAGTTCAGTGGTCCGTGAGATTTTATTTTACTGGTTGAGTGGTCCTTGGTCCAAAATAATTTGAGAAACACTACTGGAGAACAAGTGCATCAACATACTTAAAACTTGAAGCCGAGGCTTTGGGGTTACCTTTGCAGGAATGCGTGCTGTTAACAAGTAGGTTCGATAAGCAGTGAGGGCCTGAGAAAGAAAGACAGGAAGGGGGAACAGAGACAATAATAAGTATTTAACAATAATCATCATCATCATCATTTCAATTATACAGCACTTCAAAATGTTGCACAGCATCAAATATATCAAAGTACTTAGACAACACAATTAAAATTTTCAGTTTAGCAAATACCTTTTTTTACAAATGAAAAAAAGACATTCACAAATACACATTTATTTGTAAAAACCAACACACACGTTACAGCAACTTGTGTGTTGGTTTTTACATAGTAGTGCTATGTGACTAAAAATATTAATCCAGGTTTTGAGTATATTTCTTATTGTTACATGGGAAACAAGGTACCAGTAGATTCAGTAGATTCTCACAAATCCAACAAGACTAAGCATTCATGATATGCACACTCTTAAGGCTATGAAATTATGCTATTAGTACAACCCCTGGCAAAAATTATGGAATCACCGGCCTTGGAGGATGTTCATTCAGTTGAACATCATCACATCTGCTCATTAGTCTGCATCTAAAAAGGAGTGATCACACCTTGGAGAGCTGTTGCACCAAGTGGACTGACATGAATCATGGCTCCAACGCGAGAGATGTCAATTGAAACAAAGAAGAGGATTATCAAACTCTTAAAAGAGGGTAAATCATCACGCAATGTTGCAAAAGATGTTGGTTGTTCACAGTCAGCTGTGTCTAAACTCTGGACCAAATACAAACAACATGGGAAGGTTGTTAAAGGCAAACATACTGGTAGACCAAGGAAGACATCAAAGCGTCAAGACAGAAACTTAAAGCAATATGTCTCAAAATATGAAAATGCACAACAAAACAAATGAGGAATGAATGAGAGGAAACTGGAATCAACGTCTGTGACCGAACTGTACGAAACCGCCTAAAGGAAATGGGATTTACATACAGAAAAGCTAAACGAAAGCCATCATTAACACTTAAACAGAAAAAAACAAGGTTACAATGGGCTAAAGAAAAGCAATCGTGGACTGTGGATGAAAGTCATATTCAGTGATGAATCTCGGATCTGCATTGGGAAAGGTGATGATGCTGGAACTTTTGTTTGGTGCCGTTCCAATGAGATTTATAAAGATGACTGCCTGAAGAGAACATGTAAATTTTCACAGTCATTGATGATATGGGGCTGCATGTCAGGTAAAGGCACTGGGGAGATGGCTGTCATTACATCATCAATAAATGCACAAGTTTATGTTGATATTTTGGACAATTGAAAGGATGTTTGGGGATGATGAAATCATTTTTCAAGATGATAATGCATCTCGCCATAAAGCAAAAACTGTGAAAACATTCCTTGCAAAAAGACACATAGGGTCACTGTCATGACATAGGGTCAATGTTAACCAGCAGATGTGATTTGATGCAGGTGTTAGTTTTGGGGATGAAAATTTACAGGGTGATTCCATAATTTATTCCTCAGAATTGAGTGAGTCCATATTTTTTTCCTCTGCTTGGTCTAAAAAAGTAACCGTTACTGACTGCCACAAACTTTTTTTCTTGATTTCTTATAGTGTTTCTTAAAGCCAGAAAGTTGCCATTTGAAATGACTTTAGTTTTGTGTCATGTCTGTGATCTGCTTTTTTTCTACAAAATTAAACAACTGAATGAACATCCTCCGAGGCCGGTGATTCCATAATTTTTGCCAGGGGTTGTAAAAAAAAAAAAAGTAGAAAAGGGTGTTAATAATAGTAGTGTGGCATTCAGTCAGTGAGTTCATCAATTTTGTGGAACTAACAGGTGTAAATCTGGTGTCCCCTATTTAAGGATGAAGCCAGCACCTGTTGAACATGCTTTTCTCTTTGAAATCCTGAGGAAAATGGGACGTTCAAGTTCAAGTTGTAGTTTGATTAAAAAGTTGATTGGAGAGGGAAAAACCTATAGGCAGGTGCAAAAAATTATAGGCTGTTCATCTACAATCATCTCCAACGCTTTAAAATGGAAAAAAAAAAAAAAAAAAACAGACGCGTGGAAGAAAATGGAAAACCAACCATCAAAATGGATAGAAGAATAAGCAGAATGGCAAAGGCTCACCCATTGATCAGCTCCAGGATGATCAAAGACAGTCTGGAGTTACCTGTAAGTGCTGTGACAGTTAGAAGACGCCTGTGTGAAGCTAATTTATTTGCAAGAATCCCCCGTAAAGTCCCTCTGTTAAATAAAAGACGTGCAGAAGAGGTTACAGTTTGCCAAAGAACACATCAACTGGCCTAAAGAGAAATGGAGGAATATTTTGTGGACTGATGAGTAAAATTGTTCTTTTTGGGTCCAAGGGCCGCAGACAGTTTGTGAGACAACCCCCAAACTCTGAATTCAAGCCACAGTTCACAGTGAAGACAGTGAAGCATGGTGGTGCAAACATCATGATATGGGCATGTTTCTCCTACTACAACCCGGGGTCTGAAATTTACATCTTAGGTGCATGTCCACTGTGAGAGACATTCTAAAAAAAAAAAAAAAAAAATCCGGAAATCACAATGTATGATTTGTTAATTTATTTGTATGTTACTGCTGCAAATAAGTATTTGAACACCTGTGAGAATCAATGTTAATATTTGGTACAGTAGCCTTTGTTTGCAATTACAGAGGTCAAATGTTTCCTGTAGTTCTTGTTCAAGTTTTCACACACACTGCAGCAGGGATTTTGGTCCACTCCTCCATACAGATCTTCTCTAGATCTTTCAGGTTTGGAGTTTCAGCTCCCTCCAAAGATTTTCTATTGAGTTCAGGTCTGCAGACTGGCTAAGCCACTCCAGGACCTTGAAATGCTTCTTACGGAGCCCCTCCTTAGTTGCCCTGGCTGTGTGTTTGGGGTCACTGTCATGCTGGAAGACCCAGCCATGACCCATCTTCAATGCTCTTACTGAGGGAAGGAGGATGTTTGCCAAAATACATATACATGACCCCATCCATCCTCCCTTCAATACAGTGCAGTCGTCCTGTCCCCTTTGCAGAAGAGCACCCCCAGAGTATGATGTTTCCACCCCCATGCTTCACGGTTGGGATGGTTTTCTTGGGGTTGTTCTCATCCTCTAAACATGGTAAGTGGAGTTGATTCCAAAAAGCTCTATTGTGGTCTCATCTGACCACATGACCGTTTCCCATGCCTCCTCTGGATCATCCACATGGTCACTGGTGAACTTCAAATGGGCCTGGACATGTGCTGGCTTGAGCAGGGGTACCTTGCTGCCTTGCAGGATTTTAAACCATGACAGCATCATGTGTTACTAATGTAATCTTTGTGACTGTGGTCCCAGCTCTCTTCAGGTCATTGACCAGGTCCTCTTGTGTAGTTCTGAGCTTTCTCAGAATCTACACTGGCAAACTTGACCAAACTTTTGTTTGCAAACATTACCAAACACCGCATTTGCTTATGTTTGGCTTGGGCGTCCATACTATGAAACAGTACCAAACATTACCAAACAAATGTTTGGTAATGTTTTCCAATGTTTTGTACTTTCCCTCTAAAAATTATCAGAAACAATGGCAAAATTCAAGAGAGAAGTCATCAGGGTATCTGCAGCGGTAATATGTGTAATTACTGTGGAACGTCGCCACCGCCGCCAAAAACAACACAAGCCTCGTTTGTGGTGCAGATCCTGGATTAAGAAAAGACAAGTATGGGGCCTACAACTGCCTTCTTAAAGAAATACAGTCCTCAGACAAACCAAGTTATAAGAACTTTCTGAGGATGGATGAGGAGGAGGCAGCTTTCGAGGAACTCCTTCAGAAGGTGGAGCCACTGATACAAAAGAAGACACACTTGATTATGGTGTTGTATAGGCATGAATGTTTCTCATATTCCTCAAATTTTGTATCTCTTCAAATCCCCACACTCTTTCCTTCTTGGAGGCTGCCATTTTGTCCAACTAGTAATTCACATGATCACCAGCTCTTCTCTGATTGGCTGTTTGTTGGCAAACTTCACCAAACATGTTTTCAAGAATGAACATGTCCAAACTTTTGCAAACTAGTTTGGTGGTGTTTAGCAATACGTCTACACTACCAAACTCGGGCAAACGTTTCATGGCAAATACCACCAAACATGAAGTTTGGTGGTGTTTGCAAACAAACGTTTGCAAGTGTAGACTAGGCTTAATGCTGCAGAATTTGATGGATTATGAGTCTGGAAATATGTTCTTACTTCAGTTACTAACAACAACAATAGTTAAGTAACATGCTGTTGCAGACGTGTTGCAGATAAAATGTCTGAGCTCCACCAGAGGTCAGATTTGTCTGCTGAGCAAACTTGTCACCATCTGACAACTGCTTAACAGAACACATGCTGAGGTCTGCTGTGTCCAGAGTCACAGAGGCATAGCTGGAAAGCAGAAACATTCCTATAGACAAGCAGCTGTAAAGGTCACTTTGCTGGTTCACCACAGAATGCCGTATTGTTACAGGGACGACTCGCACAACTCGTGATCTTGAATGTGTTAATCCTGACAAAGGCATCATTTTTAGGACCGGTCCACTGCTGCGTAACGCGAAGAAGTCACCACATTAAGCAATGGCTGTTTGATTGCAAAGTACATTTATTACACCGGATATTCATAATGCACCAAAAAGAAACCATTATGAATAAACAGCAAAAGTAAATGGCAGCACCATGAAGAACAACAAAGTTCGTAACAAAGTGCTGATTAAAAGATCCACGTTTCAACAGTAATAAAGTTGCTCTTTAATCTGCATCGCCACACAGCATCGTATCCTGTCAGGAGATATTACAGCACGCCACACGCTGACCTTTAGATAAACGAGGAATAATGCTGACTAAGAAACATGCCACGATCACAGCTGAACTCTGACCAAACATCACCCCTTCAATTCCTTTTACTTTACACTGATGACAAAAATTAAATCAAACACCTGGGTGTTTTTAAGAAATGTTCCAAACAGATGGTAAGAAAGCAGAAATAAAAGATGAGGATAAGGGAGGAAAAGTTGCAAACCTGATGGCAAAAAGAGGGGAAAGAAGCTCACCAGATGTGTAAAGAAGGAGCCACGCCATCATGTGCTTGCAGATGAAACATGACACAGCGCAGCATGTTAACGAGTCCCAAAAAACAATGACATCAAGGGCAGGGAGGAAAAGAAAGCAGGAAGGAGGTACGTAAAGGAAACAAGGACTGTGTATAAACTGGCACTATCTTTTAGAAAGATGGAAAAACAGAGGCAGAGGGGTGAGAGACATCGGAGTATGAAGGAGACTATAAACCTTCTGAAATAGAGCTCGATGGGCAGGACGTGCATGGTCTGATGAGAAGACGACAGGCAGGCCTGTGACCTCTGTGACCTTTCCTAAAAGTCTCCATGGACTATGATGTTTGCAGATGACATTGTGATCTATAGTGAGAGTAGAGCGCAGGTTGAGTCTAGCCTGGAGATGTGGAGATATGCTATGGAGAGAAGGAGAATGAAAGTCAGTAGGAGCAAGACTGAGTACATGTGTGAATGAGAGGGAGCCCAGTGGAATTACAAGGATTATACAATCAGTAGAGGTGGTGAAAGTAGATGAGTTTAACTACTTGGGGTCAACTGTTCAAAGAAATGGAAACTGTGGTAGAGAGGTGACGAAGAGAGTGCAGGCAGGGTGGAGAAAGGTGGCAGGAGTGATTTGTGACCGAAGAATATCAGCAAGAGTGAAGGGAAAAGTTTACAAGACAGTAGTGAGACCAGCTATGTTGTACGGCTTAAAGACAGTTGCACGAACAAAAAGACAGGTGGCAGAGCTGAGGATGTTGCAATTCTCTTTGGGAGTGACAGAATGAACATGCCTTTCTGTCATGCAAACTTGCATATAGGATTAAGAAGAAAAGCTTTTTTCTAATATGTACTCAATCATATATGTAACAATCATTACCATAAGTACTATTACCCTGTGACAGACTAGCATCCTGTCCAAGGTGTACCCCCCCCAACGATGACTGCTGGATTAAGCTCCACCCCTGTGACCCTTAATTGGAGTAAGCGGGTATAGAAAATGGATGGATCAGTACTATTATTATGTGCAATAATATCTTTAAAATGCCTTCAAAACTAGACCTTTACTGGGTTGTGCTGTTTCCTCGCCCTTCTGGCAACGCACCAGTACAATCACTGTGAGCAGAAGAACACAAACAAGATGAGAAGGAATAAATGTTTATTTTATGTGGAAAACACTGTTTCATTACCAGTAAGAAAGTTCTATCACATGTGGCATCTGTCAGAAGCAGATGGTGTGCGTATTTGAACCAAAACCCCCCCCCCAAAAAACGTAAATTTGTTTTTATAACATTACACTGTGCTTGCTCTGGCTCTTATAGGTGCATCGGCACCATGCTACGAAATGGAGACTGACGCACATTGTTGGTGATCTGTGTGAATAAAATAGACTTGTTGCTTATTTAAACCAAAGCAGAGTGTTAATGTCGGACCGCCGTAAGTAGCATTTATCACTTGTCTGGACAGACAACTGATACAAAGCATCCACTTTCCCCCAGAGAGTTTCCTGTTGCATCACACAAGTGGACAACAGTTAATGTCGAATCGTGACTCCCTGTCACTCTACTTTAAATTCCCTGTTGCCATTCCCTCATCTCCACCTGCTTCTTCTCATCTTGTCTCAAAGTGTGTTGCTGTCCAAATACTTATGGACCCAATTCTAATAGCACGATGGCATCTAATTTGAAAACTCCTATACTTTATTTTCTCTTTCAACAGTAAAAGATATTTTCTGTTTTGTCTAATTACTAAGTAATTTATTCATGAATTCATCACTGCAGCAATCAGTGAAGCTGCTGGATTCTTTAAAAATACTCAAGCACCACATGCTGTAATTACCCCTGCGAGGGATGATTCACCTCCATTTGTGTTTTTATGTGTTTGTTAGTGAGTTCGCTGAAAAAGTAATGAACTCATTTTTATGAAACATTGAGAAAATACTGATATTATAGGAAACAGTAAAAGATGGTGTTGATCTGGATCCAGGAATTAATGGTCACTTTCTTTAAAGCTGTACAACCTTTCAAATTTCACAAAACTGACAAAATTTCTATTCTACCAAAATCAAAGCATTATAATGTAGGTTTATTTTTGTAACATGTTGCAAAATTACAGCTCATTTTAATGAAGAGAACATATTGACCTGGGGGGAATTGCATGGCGACTATTCCTTCTAATGCCATCGTGCAGATGGACTGCAAGAGGAAGCGCGTGTGTGCATGTGTGAGGTTTTGAGATTACCTGTCACTTGACCCACTTGCATGATGGGAGTTCCCAGGGTGTGCACACCAACATTCATACAGCACAGCTGTGTAGCTATAAATGATCGTTCTCCACCCTTCCCTATTGGCCAGTTGGATATCTGCGCCACATTTCACCAGCTCCAGGTTCCCGTCAATGATGGACTGATGGAGCGCCGTCTGTTCTTCTATGCCGAAGGAGTTGACGTTGAATTTGCAGTTTGTCATGTTCTGCAGCAACGAGTGCAGCTCCTTGGTGTTGCCTTTCTTCGCTGCTTCTTGGAAAATCCTCTGTGTGTGGAACAAGTCGACATGTCCATGTGGCTCATGACCGCAGCTCGGCTGCGCCTTAAAGCTGAAACAATCATTTTGATCACGGTGTAGCATCCACAATAAGCACGATATCACACATCCATTGTCAGTCCACCTCATATGTCAGAGGATGCATCTGTGATATCATGTTAACATGGCTGTTAGTCCCCATTCAGACGGCCACAATGCGCGTCACTGTGACACACGGTGCATTTGGTGGGAGCGCCCAATGTTCATATCCAGTGCACATAATGATTGTGTGCCACAGACTTTGCACTTTAAAAATATTTTCTTTGCATGCCCTCAACAGGACGCACCAGGGGGGGCAGCTCATCAGGGGCGCAATCGGGACATGCAAGCAAGATTTGGCATGCCTGATCGATTTCGAGGTAGTCTGGAACACGATCAAAATGCTCCGAATGCAGAACAACTGCCCTTCGAATATTCCCCAGTTCAAATGCAGCATGACAGTGGTGTGCACGTTCTCTACATTCGTGCTGGCCGTGCAATTTTGGTGGATTTTCTTAAGTACCAAATGAATGCTGTATGAGAAATTCAAATGCAGCTTGATATGTATGAATGTCGTTCAAATCCTCATTCGTACAGCATTCGTGTTCTAGTGTGATGGGGAGGACGGTCGAGACATTCAGCCAGGATTCGATGTGCTTGAACAATTCATACAACCGCTCAAACACTGTTCGAATTGCGTATGAATTGCTATACGAATGTTGTACCACATTCGTACGGCGCTCACAATGCAGTACGACTGCAACTCGACTGCTGTTCAAATGTTTTCCAACACAAGCGCAACTCGAATGTAGAGTGCATGTGTTCTGGCCGGATGAATGTGCCAACTGCTGTAAGAATGCTGTATGAGGCGTTCAAGTGCAGCTCGAATTTGCACGAGTGTCGTTCTAATCCTCATTCGTACAGCATTCGGGTTCATTCATGCTCTAGTGCGATGGGGGTATCAACAGCATTATCTGCTTACCGGATCAATGACTGTGGATGGACAAATGACAGATGTTAGCAATGCAAACACGAAGATCAGATCTTTACTGACTGTCATGTGTTCCTATAACATGGATTTTTTTTTAATGAGATAATGACTTTAGAACCAGAGCAGTAGCAAAATTCTACATCTCTGCTGTGTGTGAACACACAGGTGAACTCTGCTGGTTGCATCTCTCAAGGTGTGCATTTATGAATACTGTGTGCTTTTCAATCTTAGTTAAATGTGTTTGATGTGGGATTTTTTATTTTCCTCCTGAAAGTCTGTCCTCAAGGTTACATAATGATTATGGATAAAAATTGCTATTAATCTGACGTGCATTTTTCTGATGCACTTTGGCTAAGTTTACTTTTATCAGCGCCCGCACAAGTTAAAGACTTCGAATAAATGATTTATAAATTGGTACACAATTTTTTTTAAAAGACAGCACTGGAGTGAGACATTTCAGCTGTGCATCATTTTTATTTACACTTGCAAAAGATCACAACAGGACATCTTGCAAAAGCATCAAATTAATTTTGAAAGATATGCACTTAAGGAGGTTGAAAGCACGGTACGATATGTGCAATGTTACATCTAAGTAGATAAAAACAATAAAGTAGCACATTTTTGTGATTTTTTTTTTTTCCCCATTTCCTCCTCCTGTCAGTGCATGACCGCCCCCTTTAGTTTCAGTGCCACCATCTGTCCTTTGGAGTGGACAAAGTCATAATACCCATCCACAACTCTCAGTTACTGCCCTACTACCCCGTTCTGACTGTTTTCTGCTTGAAACGGTTGTCAGGACTTGAGCCACCACCCTCAGCCAATCGTTTCATCGTGACCACTGTCCCACCCTCATTTTCACTCTGCCAATCGGAAATCAGTGTCTCCAGATGGCAGCAGCAACGATGCACGTCTCCAACACCACAGAGAACATCTGATGTTGTACTCCGGATATTTCTCTTGCCGTTATGTCGACGCTTTTGTCTTTAAACTTTCAAATGTAGTTCACTGTATTTACATTATTTCCAGAATTGCAGGACCCACAGTGACAATAAATGTCTCTGCTGGCATTAAGAGATAATATGACCATTACAATGACATGCTGCTCCATCAGCCTGTGAGCGCAGATGGTTAACTGCAGGACTGGGACAGTACAATTAACTCCTGACATAACACACATCACCATACCTGGGTGCCAATTCAATACATACCATGATTCTTGAGAAATGTGATTCTACAAGTGTTGCAGCTTGATACATGGTAAATGGACTGCATTTATATAGCGCTTTTTCATCTGTATCAGAAGCTGAAATCGCTTTAAATTATGTCTCGCATTCACCCATTCACACAGACACACTCACACACCGATGGCAGGGTGCTGCCATACAAGGTGCTCACTACACAACGGGAGCATCTTTGGGATTAAGGACCTTGCCCAAGGGCCCTGAGTGATTTTTCAGTCAAGGCGGAGTTTGAACTGAGGATGCTCTGGTTTCAAGCCCAACGCTTAACTATTAGACCATCACCTTGATACTACTTATTTTATATACTCATGTATTCCAATAAAGACTCACAGTGGGAGCTGGATCCTATCCCAGCAGTCATTGGGCATGAGATGGGGTACACCCTAGATAGGATGCCAGGCCATCTTAGGGCCACATACAGACAAACATTCATTCACACCTATGGACAATTTAAACCTTCATATTCACCAAACCTGCATATCTTTGGAAGTGGGAGGAAGCCAAAGCAGTCTGAGGAAACCTGCACGAAGACAGGGAGAACCAGGATCTTGATGTGAGGCAACAGTGCTAACCACTGAGCCACATTAATAATGATAATAATAACAATAATGATGCATACATACAAACAATGAAATTTGTCCTCTGTTTTTAACTTATCCTAATTATAGTTAGACACAATCCAACCACTAGGAGCAGTGGGCAGCTACAGCCCGGCACCCAGGGACCAACTCAAGATGTTTAGACGCTGCCTTGGTCAGGGGCAGAGAAAGAAGCAGATCCTAAATAAGCATGTTTCTGATCGATTGTTGGAGGAAACTCGCACAGATACAGAGAGAACATGCAAACTTCACACAGAAAGGGCGGGAAGTGATTCTACGACCTTGTCGCTGTGAGGCATCAGTGTTAACCACTAAGCAACCATACCACCCATCTTGATATATTATAATTTTTGTATGCTTTTCCTAAAGTAGATATGGGGAAAAGTGGAATAAAACATTTCTACAGACTATATCATATATATGCTTGTGTGAGGTTTAGCTAAAAATTACTCTGCGTCATAAATCTTGCAAAAAATTTAAAGTTTATTCGGGCTGGCAATGTCTAATAGGGCAGCGCAGTCTCGTTTGAAACCCTGTGTGACATGGCAGGCGACATTGAAGGAAATTTGAAACTGCTGGCTAAGGCTAAGCGTAAATTTGGTAAGATTGTAATTCACGTCGGCAGTAATGACACCGGTTACGCCAATCAGAGGTCACTAAAATTAACATTAAATCGGTGTGTAACTTTGCAAAAACAATGTCGGACTCTGTAGTTTTCTCTGGGCCCCTCCCCAATCGGACCGGTAGTGACATGTTTAGCCGCATGTTCTCCTTGAATTGCTGGCTGTCTGAGTGGTGTCCTAAAAAATGAGGTGGGCTTCATAGATAATTGGCAAAGCTTCTGGGGAAAACCTGGTCTTGTTAGGAGAGACGGCATCCATCCCACTTTGGATGGAGCAGCTCTCATTTCTCGAAATCTGGCCAATTTTCTTAAATCCTCCAAACCGTGACTATCCAGGGTTGGGACCAGGAAGCAGAGTTGTAGTCTTACACACCTCTCTGCAGCTTCTCTCCCCCTGCCATCCCCTCATTACCCCATCCCCGTAGAGACGGTGCCTGCTCCCAGACCACCAATAACCAGCAAAAATCTATTTAAGCATAAAAATTCAAAAAGAAAAAATAATATAGCACCTTCAACTGCACCACAGACTAAAACAGTTAAATGTGGTCTATTAAACATTAGGTCTCTCTCTTCTAAGTCCCTGTTGGTAAATGATATAATAATTGATCAACATATTGATTTATTCTGCCTAACAGAAACCTGGTTACAGCAGGATGAATATGTTAGTTTAAATGAGTCAACACCCCCGAGTCACACTAACTGTCAGAATGCTCGTAGCACGGGCCGGGGCGGAGGATTAGCAGCAATCTTCCATTCCAGCTTATTAATTAATCAAAAACCCAGACAGAGCTTTAATTCATTTGAAAGCTTGTCTCTTAGTCTTGTCCATCCAAATTGGAAGTCCCAAAAACCAGTTTTATTTGTTATTATCTATCGTCCACCTGGTCGTTACTGTGAGTTTCTCTGTGAATTTTCAGACCTTTTGTCTGACTTAGTGCTTAGCTCAGATAAGATAATTATAGTGGGCGATTTTAACATCCACACAGATGCTGAGAATGACAGCCTCAACACTGCATTTAATCTATTATTAGACTCTATTGGCTTTGCTCAAAAAGTAAATGAGTCCACCCACCACTTTAATCATATCTTAGATCTTGTTCTGACTTATGGTATGGAAATAGAAGGCTTAACAGTATTCCCTGAAAACTCCCTTCTGTCTGACCATTTCTTAATAACATTTACATTTACTCTGATGGACTACCCAGCAGTGGGGAATAAGTTTCATTACACTAGAAGTCTTTCAGAAAGCGCTGTAACTAGGTTTAAGGATATGATTCCTTCTTTATGTTCTCTAATGCCATATACCAACACAGTGCAGAGTAGCTACCTAAACTCTGTAAGGGAGATAGAGTATCTCGTCAATAGTTTTACATCCTCATTGAAGACAACTTTGGATGCTGTAGCTCCTCTGAAAAAGAGAGCTTTAAATCAGAAGTGTCTGACTCCGTGGTATAACTCACAAACTCGTAGCTTAAAGCAGATAACCCGTAAGTTGGAGAGGAAATGGCGTCTCACTAATTTAGAAGATCTTCACTTAGCCTGGAAAAAGAGTCTGTTGCTCTATAAAAAAGCCCTCCGTAAAGCTAGGACATCTTTCTACTCATCACTAATTGAAGAAAATAAGAACAACCCCAGGTTTCTTTTCAGCACTGTAGCCAGGCTGACAAAGAGTCAGAGCTCTATTGAGCTGAGTATTCCATTAACTTTAACTAGTAATGACTTCATGACTTTCTTTGCTAACAAAATTTTAACTATTAGAGAAAAAATTACTCATAACCATCCCAAAGACATATCGTTATCTTTGGCTGCTTTCAGTGATGCCGGTATTTGGTTAGACTCTTTCTCTCCGATTGTTCTGTCTGAGTTATTTTCATTAGTTACTTCATCCAAACCATCAACATGTTTATTAGACCCCATTCCTACCAGGCTGCTCAAGGAAGCCCTACCATTATTTAATGCTTCGATCTTAAATATGATCAATCTATCTTTGTTAGTTGGCTATGTACCACAGGCTTTTAAGGTGGCAGTAATTAAACCATTACTTAAAAAGCCATCACTTGACCCAGCTATCTTAGCTAATTATAGGCCAATCTCCAACCTTCCTTTTCTCTCAAAAATTCTTGAAAGGGTAGTTGTAAAACAGCTAACTGATCATCTGCAGAGGAATGGTCTATTTGAAGAGTTTCAGTCAGGTTTTAGAATTCATCATAGTACAGAAACAGCATTAGTGAAGGTTACAAATGATCTTCTTATGGCCTCGGACAGTGGACTCATCTCTGTGCTTGTTCTGTTAGACCTCAGTGCTGCTTTTGATACTGTTGACCATAAAATTTTATTACAGAGATTGGAGCATGCCATGGGTATTAAAGGCACTGCGCTGCGGTGTAAATGGGGAATCTTCTTCACAGACTAAAGTTAATTATGGAGTTCCACAAGGTTCTGTGCTAGGACCAATTTTATTCACTTTATACATGCTTCCCTTAGGCAGTATTATTAGACGGTATTGCTTAAATTTTCATTGTTACGCAGATGATACCCAGCTTTATCTATCCATGAAGCCAGAGGACACACACCAATTAGCTAAACTGCAGGATTGTCTTACAGACATAAAGACATGGATGACCTCTAATTTCCTGCTTTTAAACTCAGATAAAACTGAAGTTATTGTACTTGACCCCACAAATCTTAGAAACATGGTGTCTAACCAGATCCTTACTCTGGATGGCATTACCCTGACCTCTAGTAATACTGTGAGAAATCTTGGAGTCATTTTTGATCAGGATATGTCATTCAAAGCGCATATTAAACAAATATGTAGGACTGCTTTTTTGCATTTACGCAATATCTCTAAAATCAGAAAGGTCTTGTCTCAGAGTGATGCTGAAAAACTAATTCATGCATTTATTTCCTCTAGGCTGGACTATTGTAATTCATTATTATCAGGTTGTCCTAAAAGTTCCCTAAAAAGCCTTCAGTTAATTCAAAATGCTGCAGCTAGAGTACTGACGGGGACTAGAAGGAGAGAGCATATCTCACCCATATTGGCCTCTCTTCATTGGCTTCCTGTTAATTCTAGAATAGAATTTAAAATTCTTCTTCTTACTTATAAGGTTTTGAATAATCAGGTCCCATCTTATCTTAGGGACCTCGTAGTACCATATCACCCCAATAGAGCGCTTCGCTCTCAGACTGCAGGCTTACTTGTAGTTCCTAGGGTTTGTAAGAGTAGAATGGGAGGCAGAGCCTTCAGCTTTCAGGCTCCTCTCCTGTGGAACCAGCTCCCAATTCAGATCAGGGAGACAGACACCCTCTCTACTTTTAAGATTAGGCTTAAAACTTTCCTTTTTGCTAAAGCTTATAGTTAGGGCTGGATCAGGTGACCCTGAACCATCCCTTAGTTTTGCTGCTATAGACGTAGACTGCTGGGGGGTTCCCATGATGCACTGTTTCTTTCTCTTTTTGCTCTGTATGCACCACTCTGCATTTAATCATTAGTGATCGATCTCTGCTCCCCTCCACAGCATGTCTTTTTCCTGGTTCTCTCCCTCAGCCCCAACCAGTCCCAGCAGAAGACTGCCCCTCCCTGAGCCTGGTTCTGCTGGAGGTTTCTTCCTGTTAAAAGGGAGTTTTTCCTTCCCACTGTAGCCAAGTGCTTGCTCACAGGGGGTCGTTTTGACCGTTGGGGTTTTACATAATTATTGTATGGCCTTGCCTTACAATATAAAGCGCCTTGGGGCAACTGTTTGTTGTGATTTGGCGCTATATAAAAAAATTGATTGATTGATTGATTGATTGATGGTGGAATTTGACCACATCCAATAACAGCCGCCACGAACATGGCACAAAATCCCCAGGCAGATTGTTGGAGTTTCAGCACAAACCATTCGGCTGGCTCAGTAAACCTAAAAGTTTAATAGCCGTCACATGGTCATGCCTGTTTAAGACGTGCCGGTTTAAAATGGTTTCCACTGAAACCGCCATCCTCCAAATGGTTTGTGCTGACACTCTCGCACTCTGGTTTCCAGTGGAGAAGGGAAGACGAGGTAAATGGGAGAGGTTGTGTCTGTGTTAGCCTACACAGCTAACCATACGTTCTCACGCCTGCACAGCCGCCTCAACACATTTGTGCTCTGGGTCATAAACAAACATGTCCACTTTCCACCGCATCATCACTTTTTCTTTGAATTTTCACTTTGTTTGCGTGTAATTTGCCTAAAAACTTAGAGAAAATGCCGTGTTTCTGTCCCTGGAAGTAGAGAAATTACGTCAAATGTCATATTTTACCCCTTTAGCGCCCCGCCCTCAAACGAGACTGCACTGCCTAATTAATTGGTATAAATCATGAGGTTTGCGTTATTGTAGATTTTTTTTTTCCTGCTCCAAGTAAAAATGAGAAACATTAGTGGTTTGTCCTCAGCAGTGCTGCCGAGTGTGGAGCCCAGAGACACAGCTTCATAGCTGCTCCAACTCGGCACATACAAGTCAAGACTTGGTTCTGTCCATAATTTCTGTTCACTCTGGCTCGTGCGCCTTTACGTAAATAATCAGCAATACTCAGGCTGATGTCTGGAGAAATTTTCTGCAATCTGCCATTTTTTAAAAGCCTTTTTGAAATGGAGGTAACATCGTGTAACACTCAGACTGGGTGTACAATATAACCCACCATCTGCTGAGTAAAAGTGGGACTACACGTCCACCTCATTTCAATAAATAATTGAATATCAATTTTGTGACTTTTTAAAATCGATTTCAAATCGTAAAATTAAATATTATTTATTACAAGTCTTGATTTTTGTTTTACCACCCCTAATAAATACAAAAACAACACAACAGTTTTTTTCTCCCCAGAATAACCGTACTGCATAATTGGCAAATAAATAATTAAAATGCTTTTTGTGTGAACTGCTGCTTTCCAGTACATCTTTCACAACCCCAGACTTGGTTACATAAAATGATAAAAACAGTTTGCGTCATGAGTGAGCGATGACTACTGACGAGGTAAATTACGATGCCTGGCACTATGGCACATCAAGCAGACAAACTCTTCTTGGCATCTTTGATTCATGTTCTGTCATGCCCAGCGTGGAAAAAAGAAACTGAGTTGAGCATCACTGCTGAACCTGCAGCAAACTAGTGTCGTGCCGGGACTCTTCACTTTGACCCCACTCAGGTTTGGGTCGCAAACTGTCTGCACATCTCGGCTGTTTCACTTAAAAATAAAGCCCAACCTTCATTTTTGCACTCTCTGGCTACCTTTCAAAGTATATATTGGTCAGACCTTAATTTATTTTCCAGAAAAATCTCCCACACTCCAACATTTCCAGCCCTCATGTCTGCTAGAGATAGAACTGACATCATTGATTAGGTATACACCATGTACATTTTGCCCCCTGCTGTCTGAAAGTAGCATTACATTCGGTCCACATCATCTATAAGCAATTGATTTTGAATTCCATTGATTCTCAAATTTAAAAATTGATGCTCATGTCTCATATCCCTCCCGCCAGCAGTGATGGTAAATATACCAGATAACTAGATAAAAGGTTCCAAAAACAGTCTCGTCTGTGGCCTCCAACATATCATCAGATGGACACAAAGTGCTATAAAAGTTAAAGAGTTCTACAGAGTAACCTTGTGTTACTTCACAAGACAAAAGGGTAAAATAGTTGCACTACATGAACGAGGGATTGAAGCCATTCAGAAGGTCAAAAAGAGACAATCCAGTGAAGTACATGTGTGTGTTTCACTGTCAGCATTAATGTACGAATCCAACACTGTTCTTTATTTCTGTCAACCCTGCAAATCTCAAGTTTGCCGCCACAAAACATACAATGTTGCTATAGCAACAACTAGCCCACACACACACACATTTTTTCACACAGTAAAACAGCCCACTAAAGTGCCAAGCCTTGCCGGAGAATGTCAATGAGTTTTCAACCACTTAAACAACAATGTTGATGGCCTGCAGTTATTCTGAAACTCTGAGGGAGCGAGCAGCTACAGTTCACTCTTTCATCGGCCATCAAAGCAGCTCTCAGCCACAGGAACTTACTACCTCAAAAATGCTACGCACATCCATCATGTCTTCGCTTCGGTAAAATCCACATACATATTCCAGTATTATCAGTTTGGTGCATTTAAAACAGTAAATGGACTGCATTTATATAGCGCTTTTCCATCTGCATCAAATGCTCAAAGTGCTTTACACATCAAATACCTCACATTCACCCCGATGTCAGGGTGCTGCCATGTAAGGCGCCCACTACACGCCAGGAGCAACTAGGGGATTAAGGACCTTGCCCAAGGGCCCTTAGTGATTTTCCGGTCCGGCTGGGATTTGAACTGAGGATCCTCTGGTTTGAAGCCCAATGCTTAACCAATAGACCATCACTTCCCCCATTTGACAGCATATAATGTACAGTATTTGCATGGAATAATTTAACACACCTGCAAAGACTTTAAAACCCAGCATAAAATCTCAGTTACCCTCAGTCAATGAGATGAATGACAGCGAAAGGATGAACTACATACAGTCTGGAGTTACACACAGGCACAACCCCACTGGGAAAACTAGGGGGTCCATCTTCCATGCCATTGTAAATTTCTCACCCAGCACCCACAACCTTTAAACTGCAAGTCTACTTACACTCATGTCCGTGCCCCAGGGTGCATACATGTAAAAATAAGGCGTGGTCAATCGTATAGAAGAAGAAAGTGATTGCACCATAGACCAAGATTACAACAGAAGTGCATCCTGTTTGCATACATAATTTAAAGCGACCATTAAAAAAAAAAGAAAAAAAAAGCAAATACTTGTGGAAAATAAAAAAACTTTCCTTCATGCTTTACCTCAGGGAGCTTTGGTGGCTGCTGTCTGCTGAAACCCTCTGGATAATCTGATAATTACATTCTGGAATCACACACCATTTCAAATCATTATAGAAACTTTGAATAATTTATTACCACCCTTGAAAAAAGGTCAGCTACCCAATCTTAGCAGCACACTGCCATCAGGAAGAATGTGAGGCATTATTGTAAAGCGCTTTGAGCATCTGATGCAGATGGAAAAGCGCTATATAAATGCAGTCCATTTACCATTTGAAAAAGATCAAAGTCAGTATTTGTGTGGAGAGATGTGTACTGACTGTCGATAATTTGCACATATGTCTTACAAGAGAAAAACCTACCCTATGAACTGACAAATGTATTTCTGTTAAATACTTTGTTCTTGGTGTTCTGACTTTTTATGCTGCATTGAGAAATTCTACTAACGGCATCAGGTGGCAACACAATCCGACAGCCATTCTGCCAATTCACATGCTGAACAAATAAAAGTGCATCCACCTGCAATGATGTTAAAGCCATGAAACAGAGGTACACTAGGACTTACTTTGTGTCTGACCGGGCAAACATCATTAAAATGTTTCTGCCCAAACCTTTACTTTGAGCAAAAAGCCCAGTGTTGAGTGAGGCGGAACAAAATTTTAATGAGGCAGCCGCCTCACATTTTTCTATGCAGGAACAACCCTGATCAAAGTTTACTAACGCATACCCAGATTACAACTAACTCAGAACAGCAGACAACTTTTTAAAGTGTCATTGATGGCAAAACTATAAAAATGCATCACATGAAGGATAATGACAGGATGATGTCTAAAATGTTACATTATATTCCTCCTCTTACTCCACTTCTGACACGAGCTCTTCATTGCATTAATGTTACTTTCAGGCCTGCATGTGGTTGGATGTAACATTAATGAGTTGAGACTTGTCACCGCAGCATGGGGAAAATTTGATTATTTAAGACGAGCAACACAAAAAGAGAGACATCAACATGACAAAGAAGACAGAGTGATGCACCAAAAAAAAAAAAATAAAAAAAAAAAAAAAACAGAGGCCGATGACGGGCAAGAAAGTGACTTAATAGAATAAGTGGTGATGCTGATAAGGAGCAAAGATTTACATCCAAACATAAGGAAATATTTCATGAACGGAAATGTTTAAAAGCTGTTTCATCTCTGACAAGAGCTTTGACAAGGTAAAATGAATCCTCTCATTACTGCTGGATCCAGTACAGCGGCTCTCCCTCCTTCTCATGTGACTCCAACTTAAAATAAAATCTTCCTCATGTTGCCTTTTTCTGTCTTATTAAAAACACAGCTACACTACAGCTGCTCATCATGAGCATTTTAAGTGGTAAATGGAACCATACTGACACATTTTTCCATAAAAAAAAAACACTACATAGGTGTTCTTCAGACGTCATGCACTCATTCTATCAAGGTGAGAATGCAAAAGCACAAACCTGCCCCTGAGATGGTGACGCGAAGGAATGATATGTGGTAAAATGTTCAACAGTTAATAGTACAGAATACACACCATCTGTTTGAAGAAGCAAACTTTTTTTTTTCCTTTTTGGGACTGATGCAGTTAATACTCTGGTGTGTCATACAGTCCGGGAAATACAATACAAATTGTATTTGTTGAAGACTGCTCAGAGTTCTCCTGCTGCATTGCTGCTGATAATTTATTAGGTCTTTCTAGGTCTAATGGAAGGAAACAGAATGAGATATCCTTGTTTTTCTCAAATGCTGAACGGTGCAGCCATGTGCTATGTGTTCTTTGAGCAAGACCGAAACTATATTGAATATTGGTATTATTAAAAGCATTCTATGCATGTACCAGCATACATTTATATAACACCCAAGTACATTGTCATTTGATTCGTGGTTTGTATGTCATGTGATACTGATCATTTGTCCCATTTTTAATTTTGGTTCCATTTATCATGCAATTCTGGTTCCATGCATTTTGCACCACTGCATGTCACGACCACCTTAATCTAAAACATGACATAGTGTTTGCGTGCATGCAGCAGTCAAGCATTGACGGATCGCGTGCTCACACTATCACTATCGCAACCTTTGACACGGCGATGGCGCTTAGTTTATAAAAAAACTGGCTGTGTTTGTTTTGCTGACAGACAACGATTTAAATGAGCTCATTGATGTTGCTCATTCTTCTAACACAAACACACAAAAACAAATCCAGTATGCCGTGAGCCATCTGGAGGCATTGGCAGTTTCATTTTCTGGGATGTCTCTAGCTGCAGTAGAAGCTCTGTTGGATGAAGAGCTCGATCAATTTCTGTCACGATTTTTCGCTGGACTGAGGAAAATAGAAGGCAGTCTGTAGACAAAGATGTCATGCACAGTATCAGGGTTTTTCTGCAAGTACACTGAGAACAATTTTGGATTGGATTGCTATTTAAAGTTCGTGTCGGAACCTCTTGAACTCAAAGGACCAGTGACGCACACTAAAATGCAAGTCCCTTTTCTCTTGTTTGTAAATTAATTAAAAAAAAAAAAAAAAAATCAAATGACGATCTATTTTTGGTGTTATATAAAACAAATAATGAATGATTGTTTCATTTGAGTAACGGAAAGAATGTTTCACCTCATGAAATATTCTTTCCATTGCACTCAAACATTTGTTATTTGTATAATAGTGAGCATTAATATGCATGTGAAAGGTAGTGCACGTGTATATGGAATGTGTGGAGATACTCAACAAACGCAAAGCACCCAGTTTTTAATCAGAATATTCAGGGGTGGTGCAACTTAGCATAAGAGGTAAGTAAGACTCCAGACCAAAACCGTCGTTTCCAGTGCAAACATTAAAAACAGTGATGACTCGAGGCGTTTAATATAGGCAAAGGCTATACACCCAACCGTTGGGCAGATAAATCTAATGTCTTACTTTATTTGCCAAACCGATGGGCAGATAAGTCATACATTGAACGTTAAATGCATAACCGCTGGGCAGATAAATATAATGTCTTATCTTATTCGCCCAACCATGATCGTGTATTTGACACATTTTGTGCATCTAACTACATTTTTTTTTTACACCATTTTTTAAGGCTCTATTCTAGTGTATGTTTGACACATTTAACGGCGTCGTCTTTAATTACTGTGAAAACACCGCAATGGATCAAAACAGACAAACTTCATGAGCATTTTGAATGGAAGCCTGTTAACGACGATGAAACAGTATTTGAACAAAATGCTGCTTGTTGACTGTAAGATGGTGTTAGTTTGACACTGTTCCCTGGGTGTGATGAGCCAAACAGAACCGCTTTAGATCACAGCCCCTCTGCGGGCTGCAAACCCTCCCGCAGCCGGCGAGAAAATATCCGCCTTTTTTTCCTCCCGCGATGAAACCAGAAGTGAGCTTACAGGCACGCTCATTGGTCGGTTGTGGTTGGGTGTATATGTTCGCGTATTTACTTTATTGACCCAACGGTTGGGCGTATAGCCACTCCGTTTAATATAATACTAAAAGTTAAGCATGCTTTAAGTAACTGGGTCACAGTTTCTCCCCTCACTCATCAGAACTTTAGATATAATTCCCGATTAAGACCATCTTCATGAACCTGAAGCATTATCAAAACTGTACTTCACGTATGTGCCAAAACATCCAGAATCAACACTAAAGACATCATTTAAACCTGATTAATTTCCTCAAATGCAAATGAACCACAGTCTGTTGTTTTTTTTTTTTAAACTTGTACCGACAGCGGGCTCTGAAGCCAAAGATAACAGCTTATCTAAAAGTTGCTGGGAAAAAGACGTACTGAGAAGGAAAAGCTGCAGGGCTGACACAGGAGATATCCCCACACTGGGATCTGATCTGAGGCTAGCTTGAACTTAATGTGGTAGCAGAAAACAGGCGCCTGCCAACTTGACTAAACTCTAAGGACCCTGAAGTGATGTGTGGAAAAGTACAAAACAATGGATGTGTTTCCCTGTGATTAGCAGGGCAAGCAGAGGATTAATAGTGTCTGTCAGTCAGTAAGTCCACATAATGTCCTTAAGTTCTATATTGGCCTGAACATAAAACGGTGGGGTTTTTTGGGGTTTTTTTGTCGTTATCGTTGAAAACACGTCAGAAAAATATGGGCTGTCGCTGTGGCTTTCACATATCAAACATCCACAACAGTAGATGGGGCCCATATGCCCATAAAACAAGTGTGCCCCTCTGCTTGGCTTTCACTTTGGTGCCTCTTGCCCAACAGGTTAAAGTCAGGCTCCTGGATGTGAATGTTGGCTACTGCATTCAGACATAAATGTTTACAGCAGTTTTAGATGTTTCTTGACTCAGTGGAGCTACCCTTGATATAAATTGGCTCTACTTTATATATTCACTCCGGGCAGATGCTCCATGACATCACCCTCAGTCTTTCAGAAGCGCAGCTTTAAAGCTCAGATGTTGCAGTTTCATCTTGCCAGCGCCTGATAGTGCAGCAGAAAACAGAATATTTGCAGAAGAATCCTTCAAATCCGGTTACAAGCACCAAAGTTTGACTGTGTATACCTTTTGCTACATATTTTAGAAAAATAACCTTAGCCATTTGAATTTTCAATAGGGGGCCAAGTAGGGGTCAATTGAAGAACTGCATAGGGGTAAAAAAAAAATAAAATAAAAATGTTCCAATCGTATTGAAAGCTATACCACATTATATGTCTGATCACAAAAATTCCAAAAAGGTATAGTTTGGACCATCTGTGACAATGTTCTGGAGTTATGGGGTAAAAACAGCAAGAATGGCGACAAAGGTCACTTTCAGTTTGTACAGGGGTCAAAACTTAAAGTTGCTCCAATTATGGTAAAACATGATGCAAATTATTGGTTGAGTTAGTAGGATTTTAAAAAGGAATAGTTTGCACCATGTGTCATGCTTAGATATCATGTTACAGGGTAACATATGTCACGTGTCATAGAATCCAATGGACGTCGACATTGGGTGACCTTTATTTTGGAGACCAAACATTCAACACAGTCAGAACTATTCCATTTGTTAATCCTGTTAGTTCAACCAATAATTTGCACCACGTTTTACAAAAACTGGAGCAAGTTTAACTTTTGACCCCTGTACAAACTGAAACTGACCTTTGTCACCATTCTTGCTGTTTTTACCCCATAATATTCAGTTAATGATGGTCCAAACTATACCTTTTTGGAATTTTTGTGATCAGACACATAATGTAGTATAGCTTTCAATAAACATTTTTTGACCCCTATGGATGGATACCTGACAATTAGTGCTAACAGTGCTAACATACAAATTAAATAATGCTAAAATTTCACTCAATAGAAATACTGGCACACAAATTTCTGAGATGGACTGTTAGTACAATAAACTGCACAGACAGCAAGCCAAATTATACCAGACATTTGCTTAAAAAATTAAAATGCTCAGAAAGGATAGCAGCAAGCGGCCTCTGTTAGCGGGTCCTTGAACCGCTGGCACACTAGCTGTCACTTAAAACATCTATGCCCCTAATTGTTCCAACTTTATGCTTAAAATAGCTTAAACCTCTGAATTATCTAACCCCCTCCCTCCCATATTGCCATGACAGGGAAACTAGCTATAGAGATCAAAATGTTTTTGTTTGTTTGTTTTTGTACCAGACTGTATGTTTATGTCTGCTGTAAGTTTGGACATTTTAACATAGGCGTCTATGCGGAGTGTCAAGTACTTTCAAGTTGGCCTCATGTTTCAGCACCAGAGGTTCCTGTTTGTGAGCAGTATTGCAGCCTGTGGTCAGTCGCACTGTATGAGGCTCAGTCAGTCACACTGATTGTTACATAGTTACACCACTAGCTTCAAATCCATCCACAAATATATCAACATGAGCTTGAAATGCTTACATTTGTAGGGCCTTTCAAGTTTCACAAAACAGAAAAAAAAAGAAAAAAAAAGTAGTTTCTACTGAAATCCAAGCATTATAATATAGGTTTATTTTTGTAACATGTTGCAAAATATAGTTCATTTTAATGAATAGGGCATATTTAACTGGGGGGGAAATTCCATAGTGAATATTGTCTTTCCCTTCATCGCCGTCATGCAGAGTAACTACAAAAGGAAGTGCGTATGCTCAAGTGTGATGTTTTGAGACTACCTGTGACCCATCTTACGTTACCATCCATAGGATTTCTTGGAAAACACTGCAAATCTACCAACTGTTGGTCATAGCATCTGATCCCTTGAATTTCTCCCCCTCAGGGGTTGAAATTCTAAACAGTTTCCAGACAGCATATATTTTGATCATATTGGCAATATCATATTATGAATCCCTTATCCCTAAACGCTAAGGAATAAAATTATAGTGGTGCCAAAGAAAATTTTTATAACTTCAATCTTTAAAAAAAACCAAAAAAAAACCTAGTGGAATTATACTTTTATTTTTTTCCCAAATGACATCATAAGGGCCCTGTCTCACTGATGTTTAGGAGGATTTGCGTATGGATTGCGCACAAAATTGGCTCATATTTGCTTAACATCCGCAATAAGCGTGAAACATGCTTGTATGAGTTGGCCGACACCCGCACACGTCCGCAATTATCTGCAGAGGCACGTTTTTCCGTTACCAGGATTTTTGAGCTGCACAAAATTTTGGCTGCGGATGACATCCGCCTTACATACTCCATACATACTCAATCTATGTGCTGTATATTCGCCGTCATCTGCTGACAAGGATTTGCGGCTTGGCAGCAGACTGGGACAGTGTGTCAAAGGGATATTTTGCGTGCCCATCATGTCCACATCACGGACTAAAATAAGTTGTAGCGACTGCATACAGATTGGCCACGAATAAAGCATTTTTATTATGTCTGCTTTGCATCTGATTTGTGGTGGATGCAATTCAGATGCGCTGTGTTCATAGCTGGACGTTGTTCTTTGTTCTACCGGCTGCCACGCGCTCTGCGCTAGACGCTGCCTATATGAAATAATTATTTTGTGGCAGATTAATCATTTTATTCTGCAAATTGGCTGTTGAAAATGGCTCTATTCACCTTTTGAATCACAGAGGAAGCTGCAGCTGGGCAGTGCGCGTGTGCGCGCAAACGGCTAACAAGCTGCAGGAATCATTTTGAGCCATCTAAAAAGGTAATTATTTGACTTGTTTACATTGTCAAGGCTGATAAAACAGTTGCGTGCAGCTATTACACTATTTTTTCCTTCTTGTCTGCAGCTGTTACACTATTCCTGTTTATAACAGATTTAACTTCTTGTTATAATCGTTCAGAGGAGCTGCGCTCTGATGTGATCCGCTGACGTCACCACTCGCCCTGTTCACTGCTTCTTTACTCCAATCAACTTGTCCAAGTCCAGCAAATGCTCCAGAGGCTGTATTGTTGGTGTGAACAGTGATGCCGAAAGGAGTGAATGCGCTTCTTTTATGACCGCAATGCAGATGCCGTGCACGTGCAAACACGTGCGCGATGTATTCATAATACACTGGTAATACTGCCGTGATAATCGCAATGCATCAGATCTGTTTCCTCACTACATGCATTATACAACCGTGATTGTTCATCATATATTCGCTATATATTTTTAATAGATCCATAATTCATACTGGGACATTTGTCATTTTTAGCCATTTTTGTTTCGGACGACAACGAATGCCCGTAATTTGTGTACTCAATTCATGCGCAATTAATCCTCTCCCCAGTGGGACAGGGGCACAAAGCTTGGGTCAAAAACACGACTAACCTTGATCTTACATTGTCCTAAATTTGTACAGATTGTTAAAGAAAGCGATTGGAACAAAAGTCACCAGGAGATGCCATACCCACCACCCACCCCACCCCCAGTTCCCACAAATCAATAATGCAAAGTGTTGGGGGATTGCCAAAGTCCATGCTTATACTAAATATGAATAAAACTGATCAACTGGTTGTTGATATACTGAGCTAACAAAAGTGGCAATGACAGTATCTTGAATATCTCGCTGTGACCTTGAAATTGACGACAAGGTTACCGTAACTGACTGGTGTCAGGGGATCACCTGAGTACACCTTTATGCTAAATACGAATGAAACTGGTCAGCTGGTTCTTGAGATATCACACTAACACGCAAAAATGGACAGATGGACATGCTGATCACTATATCATCCCCCCCTTCATGCCGGGGGGATAAAAATCAGCAGTGTGATACTTACAAAAGATAACGCCAATGGACAGATGAAATGAGAGAATACAGACGGTGATGACAACATGCTTTTGTCAATAACTGCGAGGCCACAGGGTTAAAAAAAAAAAAAAAAAAAAGCTAAACTGAAGTGCAGAAATTTGCAGCATTACAGCCACCACAAAAATATTTGCTTCAAAACACAAATTTTCCATCAGCCAAACGTGCAATATCCATTTGTCAGCACTTATTTCTGCCAAATAATATTAAAAAGTAAAAATAAAACAGAGAAGCATCTTCTGTGCTCGTCCTCACACCGCAGGAGCAGCCACACGGAGAACGCGGAGAGAGACATCAATTTTCTTTTATTGCTACTCTGTTCATCATTATGTATTTTAGTGGCGAGGAGCGACGCTCCGAATAAAGGCGGCCGACACGGCTACTTCCTGAACACATCCGATTGGCTCGTTTCATGAGACCACAGCTGCAAAGAGGCAGCGTGCAGGTTGCATGAATAAACATGGTGTCTGATCATATTTCATGGTTAATTTCGGATCTGGCAATTTCGTTCATATTGCGGCTGCTGCAGCTTTTTTTTTCCTTCTTCCTCTTCCAGTCATGCAGCACACAGCCACAGTATGTAATATGTTGAAAAATGAACAGGACATTAAATTAAAATGCATGGAAACACTTTGGAGGCAATTAAAGTCTGCACGTCAGCACGGACGAAATTAAATTCTGGTGATTTATTTTTACTTCTGACTGCAAAAAAAAAAAAAAAAAAAAAAAAAAAAAAAAAAAAAAACTGTATGAAATGGAAATCAACATTAATTTAAAGCATAATAACACTTACATTATCTACGCTGTCTGAACATCATTTCCTGTAGATCCTTCCTTAACACACAGCCAACATCCCAAATGTTTCTGACCCGTCACAGCTCAGGCTGATCAAAATTTAAAAACAGCTGATCAGTGGGATTAAATGATTGCCCCTCTAACAATGGGTACATGTGGGGTTTCACATTTGATGGAGTCAGGGTTGTTCTGACAAACATGTCGGCCTGTTTTGGGTTACAGATAAGGAACCCAAGGCTTCATTCATCAGTATGCCAGACAGACACAATGGGAGAAAGTGTGTGTGTGTGTGTGTAGCTATGTGATAGCGAGCCAAGCTTTCTGGATAAAGAGGATACTGCTGCAGACCAATGAGATGAGAGGAGAAAAACAAAGAAAACCAAAAACACCAAAAGAGAAATAGAGGTGGAGAGGTATTTTGGTGAAGTCATAAAAATCACACAAAATAACAGGAAGCACAAGAAATTTTCACATTCCAGCTCTTTGTCAAGGAGGAAGAGACGCATGTCGGTTATGAGAGACAGAAAGCAAGAGGAAAAAGAAAGGGATGAGACAAAGAGGGTGCAGAGAGAGGGAAAGGGGAGGGGGAGATTTTGCTTTTGGCTGGTGTTGGCATCATTGTTTGTGACTGGAAGGCAAGATAACATCAGTCAGTGTCAAACACACACGCTGGTACACACCGATTTTATTGATAAAAAACAGTCAGTGTCTTGACCTGCTGTACAGCAAAAGCTCCTCCAAAGAATCTGTTCACATCCCCAAATAAATATGATTAAAAGAAGATGATGATGACAAAGTCATTCTGGGTTTCAGACACAATTCAATTTATTTATACATAAAGTGCTAAATCACAAGATAAATTGACGCAAAGCACTTTATACACACACACACACACACCAAGGAAACATAGCATTAATTTCTCCATCTAGTTGTGTTAACTGGGTCCACAAAATGTTGTTTAAATTGGAATCATACAATTAATTGTTAATTTTTTTTTTGTTTGTTTTCCCCATTTGTACAACCAAGTTTGTAGGCCCGACTGACACATATTATTGCATATTTAGGAAATATAGCATTTCATTTATTACACACTTAACGACCAAAACTGGCTCCATACACACGCACACACTATATCTATGTGGCAAAAATCTATGCATGAGAGAGAATTCCAAGAGTTGCTTACAGAAATCAACTGTTTTGATTTTATCTGCACCCAATTTGGTGTGCTGATGGTTTGGGACACTGGGCTCCATATGGGCATACAAAAATGGTTTTACTGCGCATTTAACATGGGCAGCCATGCTGTGGCTGTAAATAGCTGGGCAATGCTTACTTCACCTAAGTCACAGCCAACCAATAAATTATAAATGTGGGGTAAAAGCAGTGGTGTGGCAGGGTTAGCGTGGAGTTAAAGTTAATGATACCTGCTAACACGCCAACATAAACTAAATAACACGAAAAATTTCACTTGGCGGAAATACTGGAGCACACACTTCTTACGTGATCCATTGAGACAATTAACCACACAACAAGTCATATTATTACAGATATTTGTAATAAAAGGCTTAGAAAAGAAGAAACTCTGCTCATGCTAACATTAGCCCATTAGTATCCTGTTATGTGACATTAGCGAGTTCGAAAAGATATCCTTTTCAAGACACCTGATTAAAATCATCGTGAGGACCAGCTTTAAGGTATGCCCTTTGTCAGCCCCAGTCAACAAAAATTTCTCTGCACTAACACACACCACATTTCCCACAACGCATTTCCCCATAATCATCATAATGTTTGTTGGTCACATCTTGAATATAATGACATAGCGCTGACGGCACGTGCCTTGGGAGAAATGCACATGCCGTTGTCTGAACCATAGATAATCAGACAGTCTGTGGTCTCAACAATTTTGATCTCATCTACATTAATTTGGTGCCCTGATGGCTTCCATCACTATGTATTTAGAATATGTTTAATTTGCTTACACACACACACACCCTGCACAGAGGCAAATATTACGTACAGTGTATAGCATTAAAACAGTGCCGTAAAGCAAGTGGTGAACTGTGCGAACAAGACACATAGTTATATGCTGTTGATATAAAAATCTGAAAATACTACACAGAATTTTGCACTTGTGTTGTAGCAGTGCCCATGTCACCATAATTCCACGCCAACTACATTCTTCAGCTTGTTAACAAAGAGGAGGATGAAACATTGATGCCATAGCCACTATTCTGTGACATCATCACGGATTGATGGCATAAAAATACTGCAGAGGTGCTTCACTGTATGATGTATTGACGCACACTGCAGCTTGTCATGTGAACATGTCATTGACTCAAGCAAGGTGCATTTTTGCGCAACATGCTCCTTCATTTGATGAGAAAGTAGCCATTTCAATTTTTTATTGTTATGAAAACCAGAAAAGTATGCTTTTCTGTACACTACACGCATATAAATCATTTAATATGGATAAATTTAATGCAGAGTATCTTCTTTGGACAGTATATAACCCTAGGATAAGATGTGCCAATGGAGACAGAGGACCGTATGTTGAAAATAAGGTCATTTTCCAGTATAGATTCTAGAATTAGATTTGAATCCAGATGGGTCAAATGAAGGAATGAGCCACGTTCTAAACATTTTCAAATCACAACACAAAATCATGTAGCTTGAAATGACCTTGATGAATCAAACACATTGAAATACAACAAGCAGTACAACAAAAAGGTTCTTGGTTTCAAATCTGACACCAGTTATACAAATTAGAGATCAGAATTGATAAGATTTTATCAAAAATCAATGTCATTATTGATTCTGAATGAGTTTATTTGTCACACAATTGAACAACAACAAAAAACTCATAAAGCAACTTTACAAAAGCCCCACGTGGCCGAAAGGGTGAGGGCAGAAGCAAAGCTTATAAATACCCACCCCTTATACTAAAAAAATAAGAAATATATGCACAAAGTTTCATAAATACATATCTACACAATCACACAAACATATATATATATGTTTGTGTGAACACATATTGCAGAATAGTTGAATAGTTACAAACATTTACAAAATCTAAAATCAGTTGAGTACCTACCTGTTAAATGTTTTGTAGTAGATGCACAGTTTGGGTGGTTTATTGGTTTAGCTTTATAAAAGATAACTTTTCAGTTAGCTGATTAGCTGTTATCGAAGCTAACCTTTTGGTTAGCTGTGCCCACCACTATGCGCACGCACACACACACACAGATATATAAATGTATACATACCTACATGTACAAACATACATACGCACACACATGGTGACAATGCCAAAAAGAAACAAAAAATGTGCAAAGTTAGTCAATGAACTCAAATTTACAAAATACAAACATAAAAATCCAAAAGTAGACCTAAGTCTTCAACTATAGCACACAATTTTGTTATTCTTGTAATGTCTTTTAAAACCTACTAACGTACCAAGTACTTTAATATTGTCAGGACAGTTGGTCCAGATATTAACACCTTTGACAGATACACAATGACTTTTTGCAGTAGTTCGGATCCTTGATTTCTCAAAAAAATAAAATTCCTCTCAAATTATAACTGAAGTCCCTCAGTTGCTTATTTGTTCCAATTCCTTATTGGATTCCTGAAAAATGCACAGCAAAATATCCGGGAATCAACACAACATAGACCACAGGATTTTAATATCAAATCAGCAGTTTTCCTTGTTGGACAGAGATTAACATCAAAATCAAATCAAATCAATTTTATTTATATAGCGCCAAATCACAACAAACAGTTGCCCCAAGGCACTTTATATTGTAAGGCAAGGCCATACAATAATTACGGAAAAACCCCAACGGTCAAAACGACCCCCTGTGATCAAGCACTTGGCAACAGTGGGAAGGAAAAACTCCCTTTTAACAGGAAGAAACCTCCAGCAGAACCAGGCTCAGGGAGGGGCAGTCTTCTGCTGGGACTGGTTGGGGCTGAGGGAGAGAACCAGGAAAAAGACATGCTGTGGAGGGGAGCAGAGATCAATCACTAATGATTAAATGCAGAGTGGTGCATACAGAGCAAAAAGAGAAAGAAACACACAGTGCATCATGGGAACCCCCCAGCAGTCTAAGTCTATAGGGGATGGTTCAGGGTCACCTGATCCAGCCCTAACTATAAGCTTTAGCAAAAAGGAAAGTTTTAAGCCTAATCTTAAAAGTAGAGAGGGTGTCTGTCTCCCTGATCTGAACTGGGAGCTGGTTCCACAGGAGAGGAGCCTGAAAGCTGAAGGCTCTGCCTCCCATTCTACTCTTACAAACCCTAGGAACTACAAGTAAGCCTGCAGTCTGAGAGCGAAGCCCTCTATTGGGGTGATATGGTACTATGAGGTCCCTAAGATAAGATGGGACCTGATTATTCAAAACCTTATAAGTAAGAAGAAGAATTTTAAATTCTACAACCCCTGGCAAAAATTATGGAATCACTGGCCTCGGATGATGTTCATTCAGTTGTTTAATTTTGTAGAAAAAAAGCAGATCACAGACATGACACAAAACTAAAGTCATTTCAAATGGCAACTTTCTGGCTTTAAGAAACACTATAAGAAATCAAGAAAAAAAGATTGTGACAGTCAGTAACGGTTACTTTTTTAGACCAAGCAGAGGAAAAAAATATGGAATCACTCAATTCTGAGGAATAAATTATGGAATCACCCTGTAAATTTTCATCCCCCAAACTAACACCTGCATCAAATCAGATCTGCTCGTTGACATTGACCCTATGCCATGACATTGACCCTATGTGTCTTTTTTGCAAGGAATGTTTTCACAGTTTTTGCTCTATGGTAAGATGCATTATCATCTTGAAAAATGATTTCATCATCCCCAAACATCCTTTCAATTGTCCAAAATATCAACGTAAACTTGTGCATTTATTGATGATGTAATGACAGCCATCTCCCCAGTGCCTTTACCTGACATGCAGCCCCATATCATCAATGACTGTGGAAATTTACATGTTCTCTTCAGGCAGTCATCTTTATAAATCTCATTGGAACGGCACCAAACAAAAGTTCCAGCATCATCACCTTGCCCAATGCAGATTCGAGATTCATCACTGAATATGACTTTCATCCAGTCATCCACAGTCCACGATTGCTTTTCCTTAGCCCATTGTAACCTTGTTTTTTTTTTCTGTTTAGGTGTTAATGATGGCTTTTGTTTAGCTTTTCTGTATGTAAATCCCATTTCCTTTAAGCAGTTTGTTACAGTTCGGTCACAGACGTTGACTCCAGTTTCCTCCCATTCGTTCCTCATTTGTTTTGTTGTGCATTTTTCGATTTTTGAGACATATTGCTTTAAGTTTTCTGTCTTGACGCTTTGATGTCTAACCAACATCTTTTGCAACATTGCATGATGATTTACTCTCTTTTAAGAGTTTGATAATCCCCTCCTTTGTTTCAATTGACATCTCTCATGTTGGAGCCATGATTCATGTCAGTCCACTTGGTGCAACAGCTCTCCAAAGTGTGATCACTCCTTTTTAGATGCAGACTAACGAGCAGATCTGATATGATGCAGGTGTTAGTTTTGGGGATGAAAATTTACAGGGTGATTCCATAATTTTTTCCTCAGAATTGAGTGATTCCATATTTTTTTCCTCTGCTTGGTCTAAAAAAGTAACCATTACTGACTGCCACAATCTTTTTTTCTTGATTTCTTATAGTGTTTCTTAAAGCCAGAAAGTTGCCATTTGAAATGACCTTAGTTTTGTGTCATGTCTGTGATCTGCTTTTTTTCTACAACTAAATTACAAAATTAAACAACTGAATGAACATCCTCCGAGGCCGGTGATTCCATAATTTTTGCCAGGGGTTGTATTATTTTTGCATTGTGGGTCGAAAGCAGCATTAAACTTGGTCCGTGGGCAGGAGGATGGGGTTCGACTGAACTGCCCACTTTAAGCGAGCTGTGAGCTTTTCATCCACGGTTTTTTGCAGCTGCTCAACTAGTCCTCACCTCTTAAAGTGCAGTGATCAGCACACCTGCACTGAGCTTTACAAAGACATTTTTATACTTTTTTCCCTCCTTTATTTAGAATTGTGAGCTGAGCCACTCTATCTGGTTGTTAAAAACAGCTGATCCTCCGCGACGTGTCAACAACTAACACTATTTTCTACTCAAATGCACCTAAACTCTCTTTCTGAGGACCACATGATGTGAATACGCAATAAAACTTTCTTACCTGTAAATCTGGTCATGTTTTCTGCATAAATAAATGTTATCCATTCTTTGTGCTCAAACGCCAAAGCAGGGGCGAATCCAGATGGAATGGGGGCATGAGGAGGGATGTGCCCCCCCCCCACAACACCCTTTGATTAAAGGTCCAGTTTTGAAGCCTTTTTTTTTTTTTTACTACAACTACTACTAATACTACTTAAAATAATATTAATTTCGACAAGTAAAATATTTAGAGAGAATTTAAATGTTAGAAAAATGCTAGAATGAATTTAATAGTTACATTTATAAACAATGTAGGTTCATAATTGCAAGTTTTACTGTTACAGTGCTGTCAACAGTTAAATATGAGGTCAAGAAAGAGGTCTTTATTTTACTTTTTATAAAACAAGTATTTATTTTCATTGAAGTTAAGAAAAGGGTGACTATAAAGTAAGTTTTGGCAAAACAGGTATTGTCATGTTGAGGTGGGTTGTTGTCGGCAGCTGGGCAAAGTAACTACACTCAATAAAAATATAAACGCAACAATTTTGGTTTTGCTCCCATTTTATATGAGATGAACTCAAAGATCTAAAACTTTTTCCACATGCACAATACCACCATTTCCCTCAAATATTGTTCACAAACCAGTCTAAATCTGTGATAGTGAGCACTTCTCCTTTGCTGAGATAATCCATCCCACCTCACAGGTGTGCCATATCAAGATGCTGATTAGACACCATGATTAGTGCACAGGTGTGCCTTAGACTGCCCACAATAAAAAGCCACTCTGAAAGGTGCAGTTTTATCACACAGCAGAATGCCACAGATGTTGCAAGATTTGAGGGAGCGTGCAATTGGAATGCTGACAGCAGGAATGTCAACCAGAGCTGTTGCTCGTGTATTGAATGTTCATTTCTCTACCATAAGCCGTCTCCAAAGGCGTTTCAGAGAATTTGGTAGTACATCCAACCAGCCTCACAACCGCAGGCCATGTGTAACCACACCAGCCCAGGACCTCCACATCCAGCATGTTCACCTCCAAGATCGTCTCAGACCAGCCACTCGGACTGCTGCTGAAACAATCGGTTTGCATAACCAAAGAATTTCTGCACAAACTGTCAGAAACTGTCTCAGGGAAGCTCATCTGCATGCTCGTCGTCCTCATCGGGGTCTCGACCTGACTCCAGTTCGTCGTCATAACCGACTTGAGTGGGCAAATGCTCACATTCGCTGGCGTTTGGCACATTGGAGAGGTGTTCTCTTCATGGATGAATCCCGGTTCACATTGTCCAGGGCAGATGGCAGACAGCGTGTGTGGCGTCGTGTGGGTTAGCGGTTTTCTGATGTCAATGTTGTGGATCGAGTGGCCTATGGTGGCAGTGGGTGGGGTTATGGACGAAAAACACAGGTGCATTTTATTGATGGCATTTTGAATGCACAGAGATACCGTGACGAGATCCTGAGGCCCGATCACACCAGATACTGACTGTTATCCCCCTCCAGTAAAACAAAACTGCACCTTTCAGAGTGGCCTTTTATTGTGGGCAGTCTAAGGCTTACCTGTGCACTAATCATGGTGTCTAATCAGCATCTTGATATGGCACACCTGTGAGGTGGGATGGATTATCTCAGCAAAGGAGAAGTGCTCACTATCACAGATTTAGACTGGTTTGTGAACAATATTTGAGGGAAATGGTGGTATTGTGCATGTGGAAAAAGTTTTAGATCCGAGTTCATCTCATACAAAATGGGAGCAAAACCAAAAGTGTTGCGTTTATATTTTTGTTGAGTGTAAAAAAAGTAACTAGTAATCTAACTTAGTTACTTTTACAATTGAGTAATCAGTAAAGTGACTAAGTTACTTTTTCAAGGAGTAATCAGTAATTGCATTACTTTTTCAAAGTAACTGTGGCAACACTGATAACATCTGAGGCATATGATTCTGAAGCACTGACAACCTTGGAACTGGTTCTTGATTCCTATCCTTAATAAAAAATAATGCATATTTGCAAATAAAGAAATGGCAGAATGGCTTGCCGTTTACAGAATGAAAGAAAATGATACTTTTGGACACAGGAAGAGGTATTCTAGAACTCACCCACATTTGAATCCTCCATGTTTTGACCCAGAAAAAACAAAAACAAAAAAGGTCCACGTTGGAGCCCTCTCAACACACATGAGAGAGTGATCTTATATCCCAATTATGAGGTCTGTTAGAAAAGTATCCAACCTTTTTATTTTTTGTAAAAACCATATGGATTTTAATCACGTGTGATTGCATCAGCCAAGCTTGAACCTTCGTGCGCATGCGTGAGTTTTTTCGCGCCTGTCGGTTGCGTCATTCGCCTGTGAGCAGGCTTTGTGTGAATGAGTCTGACATGCCCCAACATGTCCTGTGAGGCTTGATCACGTCCCGACGCGCAAATTTCTCCGCACGTCTGTCTCAATGTGCCGAAAAAGTGCTGATGTCCACGTCTTCTGCAATTTCTGTGGAAGTCAGACGATGTCCCGGATCAACAAAGCCTTCACTTTGGAAATGAACGGCACATTCCACTGTTACAGGAGTTTTTGTCATGGAAAGAGGATCGGAGAAATTTGCGCGTCGGGACGGAGCCGAATGGCGCAAAGCAACGCCGTGATGAAGCCTCACAGGACATGTCCTGCCAATTTCTCAGTCACACGACTGAAAAGCCACCGAAAGATGTCTGAAAGCCGTCCTGTGAGACCAAAACGGAGGTGCTTTTTGCCGCGCCATGAGCGGCTCTGGCGCATCCCTCCGCTTCTCTTTCCATGACAAAAACTCCTGTAACAGTGGAATGTGCCGAAAAAGTGGTGATGTCCACGTCTTCTGCCATTTCTGTGGAAGTCACACGACGTCCTGGATCAACAAAGCCTTCACTTTGGAAATGATCTGGTTGTTTCAGCGGGGTTTGAGCCTGTCGATCGGCGCTCGGAGTGCGCCGCGCTCTCAATGGTGTCCACCTGGAGGTCTCTCACAGTTTCTAGAAAAATTTGATGCAGCAAAGCTCCAAATCATTCAGACTTTCACAATAAAAATCTGACGAGAGGGGTGGACCACTGCTCACACAAAGCCTGCTCACAGGCGAATGACGCAACCGACAGGCGTGAAAAAAAAAGTCACGCATGCGCATGAAGGTTCAAGCTTGGCTGATGCAATCACACATGATTCAAATCCATATGGTTTTTGAAAAAATAAAAAGGTCGGATACTTTTCTAACAGACCTCGCATCTTGGTTCTGCAATGATTTGGCATTGAGTAATGTCACAGCAAAGGCCTATTTTTAAAATGTTGACCCGGATTTGACCTAGAAATCGTAGGCCAAGGTCAGCATTGTGTGACGAACTTGCATTCCAAATATCTCAAGTCTGTTACAGTGTAACTCTGTCTGACCAGGGACACAGAAACAGTCAGACACGCAAACGCCCATTTCTATAGCTCTGGCGCCATGACGACAGAACTAAAATGATAAAAAAATGTAATGAAATATCAACTGCAAGGACCCACCATAACAACCAGCCATGCAGAACAAAGCATGACAGTCAAGTTGGTGTCAAATGGCAAATTGTGGACCTGAATATAACATGACGACTTCAAAGCAGAGGAAGAAAACTAACAAATACCACAACATCTGGCTTTAGGTTTTCATGACACAGATACCCTCTAAAATTAAAACATGGGCGCTCAAAGGCAGGCTGCCCAACATTATGATTTTTATTGTCAGTTTAATGCCAAACAAACCTATAATTTTTTTATTTGTGGAAAATGAATGGAGGATACATGATGAAGTTATTTTAATCACTTTGCCTTTAGCAGTGGTACCTGCACTGAAAAAGTGCAAAATCTTATTTCAAGTTAAAACCATATTCTAACAAGTTAGGAAAACAAATGTCAATGGATTCAGTGAAAGTTCACTTAAGATTTCTTGAAATAAGGTCTTGAAATTAGCTGAGAAAATTCATTTAGGAGCTACATTTTCTAGTATTACGAACTGTTACATCTTTTACAAGTAACAGCAGCTTTAAAATCTGATGGTGAGTTAAAAAAAAAAAAAAAAGCTTATTTTGTATGAGAGATAATTTTCAGTGAACAATATTATAGACATATTTGCTTAAAATAAGCAATCTAAAGTTTTACTTCAGTGATTGTCTTATATTAAGTTCAATTAGATATTTGACTAGAAATTAGACAAAAGTACATTTTCTAGAACATCCCTGTAAGCATTTGGGCTACAGAGACCGTGTGAAGCTTATATCAAACAGCAAATCATCTGTTATCAAATGCTACGAATGATGCTGGAATAACATCACAAAGACATCATCAAATAATAATAACTGGCTGATAAACATCATTAAGGATATTTCCACAGCTCATAGGGCTAGAGATATGATCAAAAGCTTTTATCGATCAGCTAATCATTTGGTATTATGTGGAATAATTGACATCATATAATGACCTCACCACAGCCCCCCACCCCACCCCAAAAATATATTTTTTTGTGCATGTTATACAATACACCTCTGATTCCTTTCATTTTGCTTGACAGTATAATACCGCGCATTTCTCTGCAGAATGGACAGCAGTGATGGCTACATTTATACTGCTACATGTCTATACACTAGGGGTGCACATCTTTCCCTTCTAAACAATATGACACATCTAGAAACAATTCTTTGTTCAGACACATTTGTTCAAATGTAGACAATTTTCCATGATAAATCATGAGCCAACAAGAGTGCTCTGAGAGCACAATATCCCCCGTTGGCAAATGCTGCTTTGGTACAAACGCTTGCTACATTCTGGTAACATTTCAAGGTATCTGATAGTTCATGTAAGAATGCAGGCACCAACTCATGAATCTGGCAGTGTCTTGGTTTGTTGATCAATGTCCATAATTCTGATAAAAATGAGCCCAATTCAAATGATATTAAAATATGGGTATTACCAACCTATTATAAGGAATTGCACCACATTTCCCAAAATTCCTACTAAAAATGTGAGAGGAGTTTATTTCAGAATGCTTATATCCTTTCAGGGAGGGAGGGATGGATAGACAGAGACAGGACAGGACAGACAGAGAGCCACGACATAATCCCCCTTTGGGCCTTTGGCCAGTGGGAGATAAAAATGGGATTGGTTTCATTCAAATACATATTTCATGAAAGACCAGGGAACAACTTCAGGCTTTTACTACTATGTTGAAGTTTGGTGGCACTGCCTTTGCTTGCCACAATCTTAAATTAATTTCAAAAATGTTTTTATAGTGTACTTTATTACCATGGAGATCTAAGAATCTAATTTTATTCCTGTCGTTTTCATGCCCTGTAATAATAACAGACATCTTTTTTAAATATAAAGCACAAACTCTTTAGCCCCTTTCACACAGGGCTTGCATACAGTTGCATTGTGATGCATATGGAGTACACTGTAAAATTGCGCAGCTTTGGCGTAGTCCCTGTGTAGACTGTTATCTTTGCGTGTGCTTGCGTTTCTCGTCTTGCTTTCAGTTGCTTACTGCCACGTATGTAGCCCTTGCCGCTATTTTTCCTGCTTCTTTTTCTGGCCACTTTTATTTTTGACATTTATGGAAATGTGCGCCGTTCTCAAAACGGTACATGAACAGCACTCTTGTTTCCAGATTGGGCAGAACTGTTTTTATGGCTGTTATAGCTTGGTGGCACACAAATGCTACCACCAACCAATAAACACAGACTTACAGTGCCTATAAACCATGTAATATTACACCTACTGACAATCCTGCCAAATCAATCACTTCTCCAACATTCAAACAACAAAACCAAGGCTCAAAAACGGACAGGACCAAATTAAATATCACCATGAAAATGCAAACCTAAATGCCATTAACCAGCAGGACCTTGTGTGTCCCATTTGTTCTTCAGGTGGAAATCAGGTTATTAAAAGCCAATAATGGCAAATTATAAAAATCTAATCAGTCAAGCCACTGACCTCAACCAGGGTCAATTAGATATATTACCAAATCTGTCAGTGAGACAATGACCCTAGCTATGAAGTAATGAAGACAAATGACTGAGGGTGGAGCTTCAATAAAACAAGGCATTGTTGTAAATGGGGAGAGGGGGTGAGTGCATGGCATTGTGGGGCACAAACATGCCAACAATATCTGTATTGAGCCCGGTGGATCGCAACACAACACATAACATATAGTGCTGAGAGAGTGTCAACAGCGAGACACAATGAGCACACACTGTAGAACCTTTGCACTTATGTGCTCGCTGTCAAAGGTGGACAATCCCGCAGCGACACGGTCAGTGCAGAGACACTTCATACACAACATCAGAAAACACACATTTCTGCTTTCATTCATTACGTACTATGCTGAGAAGACAGAAAGGGGAAGACACAGAGTTTGTCCTTATTAGATGGGACTTTCTGCAGAGTCCTCTGAACATGTTCGACACTCCAAACTACTTACAAGGAGAGGAAAAAGCCAAGAGTGATGTCATGGAGCAGCTGCACAGCGTTCTAAAATTAGGCCCCTGAATTCTGCATCCACTCAATGAGGGTTTGGTTGAACTGGTCACAGTCTGACGGCATAGATCTACTTCAAGTTGACTGGAATTACTGATGTGTTTTAGTTTCTTTAATCTTTATTAAAAGCACAATAAGATAACACATTTTCGTTGATATGAAGCAAAGATGTGTAGTGGGAACATCGAGGGTTTAAAACACATCTGGATTATCAAATGTATTTAGGAGGAACCAAGTGAGCTTTGATGTCTCACAGTTAGGCTAATGTTGATTCTTCGCTTCCCAGCATGAAGATAAAGTCAAACCTCACCCGGGCCAACTGGGATTTTTCTGTGTGGGGTTTTTATTTTTCTCCCACAGTGCAAACACAGCAGCAGGGGCTGAACCTGTGCTGTTAAGACAGGTCACTGTATGTGACAGCGTTAGCAGACACATCAAAAGGATGATCCCATTCTTACATTTATCACTGTTAAGGCAAAAATACTACTATAGCAGATGAGCTATTACATTTCCTACTGTAGTTCTAGTGTTCAATGACCCACATCTCCACCAATCACTACAATTCTGACACCCACTTGGGAGGGGGCAGAGGACTGAGACGGTTTGCAGCTGCATGTTAAGCATCAGCACCTCCAAGTCAGAAGTAGTCCGCCAGAAATCAGTGGATTTCTTCCTTTGACGTGGACGAAGCATTCATTTTTCCAATACAAATTCTTTCCACTCAGCACTATAGGGATATATAAGTAGCTGTTTAATCCAGACATTCATTTTCCATGATCAATGAGCAAAAAATAAATAAATAAAAATTGCCATTGCATGAAATAGATGTTCTTCAAGTTTTTACTACTGTGCTGCAGCACGCTGGCACTGCCTGGTCACAAAATGTGACCAGAGAGTAAAGTACAAATGGGCAAATTTATCAGTTATAGTGCCTCCCACTATCCAAAATGTTGGTTTTGTCTTTATCTCACACTGAACTTTGAACTTTTATGAGCGTTTGCAGACATGGAAGCAGCAGTGAAAAAAGACAAATTCAACTGATTTATAACATTAAAATAAAACCGTTGATCTGTTCATAGTACATTTAGATTCATTCAGGGACACAGATGTATTTATTACTTTTAAATCAGTTTTTGATTTGCATCAGTTAACTGCGACAGCACTTATAATTAGGAGAGTGCTCGCCTCGAGTTACAGCTAGCGTGCCGAGTACAGAACGCCGCTAGTCGAGGCGCTGGCTGCTGTGGACTGAACTGTGTTTCTTCTCAACATTTAATTACCATTTAATTTAGTGCTCCAATATTCAAAGAGAAAAATTTTAGTATTATTTCATTTGTATGTTAGCATCATTAGCGCTATTTAGTAGGTTGACCCAAATAACAAGTTAAGAACTACCGCCAAGTTCACAAAAAACAAAAACGAAACACACACACAAAAGCATTATTCAACCATCTACAGTAGTGTTCAGAATAATAGTAGTGCTATGTGACTAAAAAGATTAATCCAGGTTTTGAGTATATTTCTTATTGTTACATGGGAAACAAGGTACCAGTAGATTCAGTATATTCTCACAAATCCAACAAGACCAAGCATTCATGATATGCACACTCTTAAGGCTATGAAATTGGGCTATTAGTGAAAAAAGTAGAAAAGGGGGTGTTCACAATAATAGTAGTGTGGCATTCAGTCAGTGACTTCATCAATTTTGTGGAACAAACAGGTGTGAATCAGGTGTCCCCTATTTAAGGATGAAACCAGCACCTGTTGAACATGCTTTTCTCTTTGAAAGCCTGAGGAAAATGGGACGTTCCAGACATTGTTCAGAAGAACAGCGTAGTTTGATTAAAAAGTTGACTGGAGAGGGGAAAATTTATATGCAGGTGCAAAAAAATTATAGGCTGTTCATCTACAATGATCTTCAATGCTTTAAAATGGACAAAAAAAAAAAAAAAAAAAAGACGCGTGGAAGAAAACGGGAAACAACCATCAAAATGGATAGAAGAATAACCAGAATGGCAAAGGCTCACCCATTGATCAGCTCCAGGATGATCAAAGACAGTCTGGAGTTACCTGTAAGTGCTGTGACAGTTAGAAGATGCCTGTGTGAAGCAAATTTATTTGCAAGAATCCCCTGCAATTTCCCTCTGTTAAATAAAAGATATGTGCAGAAGAGGTTACAATTTGCCAAAGAACACATCAACTGGCCTAAAGAGAAATGGAGGAATATTTTGTGGACTGATGAGAGTAAAAGTGTTCTTTTTGGGTCCAAGGGCCGCAGACAGTTTGTGAGATGACCTCCAAACTCTGAATTCAAGCCACAGTTCACAGTGAAGAAAGTGAAGCATGGTGGTGCAAGCATCATGATATGGGCATGTTTCTCCTACTATGGTGTTGGGCCTATATATCGCATACCAGGTATCATGGATCAGTTTGGATATGTCAAAATACCTGAAGAGGTCATGTTGCCTTATGGGTTGCCTTGAAATGGGTGTTTCAACAAGACAATGACCCCAAACACACTAGTAAACGAGCAAAATCTTTGTTCCAAACCAACAAAATTAATGCCTCGCAGATGTGAAGAAATCATGAAAAGCTGTGGTTATACAACTAAATACTAGTTTAGTGATTCACAGGATTGCTAAAAAAGCAGTTTGAACATAACAGTTTTGAGTTTGTAGCGTCAACAGCAGATGCTACTATTATTGTGAACACCCCCTATTCTACTTTTTTTTTTTTTAGTAATAGCTCAATTTCAATGCTTGGTCTTGTTGGATTTGTGAGAATCTACTGAATCTACTGGAACATTGTTTCCCATGTAACAATAAGAAATATACTCAAAACCTAGATTAATCTTTTTAGTCACATAGCACTACTATTATTCTGAACACTACTGTAAGTTCAAGTCACCTAGCCTGTTAGTCATAGTGGTAATGTGGAGATAGATGGGTGTGTTGGAACTAAACTGTCCACACTTCACCTCTGGGTTGACCAAAAATTAGGCTAAGCCAGGCACTGCCATTATGGTGACATTTGGAGCCACCCCATTTTCAGGAAATCTATCAGTGACTACTTAAAATCTCAGTGTGCATGAAACTATAAGAGTGCATCCTCTCCGGTAAAATTACACCAACATAATTCAAATATACCAGATACATGTTCTAAATGTGTAGAAGAAAAGGCAACACTGGTTCATTGTATTTGGGAATGTAGGGAAATTAAGTCATTCTGGGTTGTAATAAAACAAATGGTGAAAGACATTAATGCAACTCAGCCACATGGGGTGTGCAGCCAGTACATTCTGAGTGCTGGTCCCAAGCCCGGATAAATGAGGAGGGTTGTGTCAGGAAGGGCATCCGGTGTAAAACAAGCCAACCCCACTATGCAGATTAAGAATTGAATTTCCATACCGGATCGGTCGCGGCCCGGGTTAACAACGTACGCCACCGGTGCTGTTGCCCAACAGGGTGCCGGTGGAAATTGGGCTACTGCTGGGCGAAGACGACGAAGAAGAGGAGAAGAACGTTTCCACAAACAGCGGGAGAAGAAGTAAACTAGAAGGGTGGAAATGAGAGTAGGGACTTTGAATGTTGGTAGTATGACTGGTAAAGGGTAGAGAGCTGGCTGATATGATGGAGAAGAGATAGGTAGACATATTTTGTGTGCAAGAGACCAAGTGGAAGGGAAGTAAGAGCAGGAGCATCGGCGGTGGGTACAAGTTGTTGTACCATGGTGAGGACAGGAAGAGAAATGGTGTTGGGGTCATTTTAAAGGAAGAGTATGTTAAAATTGTGTTGGAGGTTAAGCGAGTGTCTGACAGGGTGATGAGTGTGAAGTTGGAAATTGAAGGGGCAATGAGATAAAGGAGAAAGAAGATTTCTGGAGTGTGTTAGATGAGGTGGTGGAGAGTGTGCTCAAGCATGAAAGAGTGGTGATAGGAGCGGACTTCAATGGCCATGTTGGTGAAGAAAACAGAGGTGATGAGAAAGTAATGGGTAGATATGGTATCAAGGATAGGAATGGGGAAGGACAGATGGTAGTTGATTTTGCAAAAAAGGATGGAAATGGCTGTGGTGAATACCTACTTTAAGAAAAGGAAGGAGCACAGGGTAACATAAGAGTGGAGGAAGGTGCACACAGGTGGACTACATTCTTTATAGGAGGTGCAAGCTAAAAGAAATCAGAGACTGGAAGGTGGTGGCAGGAGAGTGTCGTTAGACAGCATAGGATGATTGTTTGTAGGATGAATTTAGAGGTAAAGAAGAAAGAAGAGAGTGAGAGCTCAACAAAGGATCAGATGGTGGAAGCTGAAGGAGGAAGACTGCGGTGAGGGAGACAGCTAGGACAGTACTGGGTATGACATCTGGACAGTGGAAGGAAGACAAGGAGACCTGGTGGTGGGATGAAGAGGTCCTGGAAAGCATAAGGAGAAATAGGTTGGTGAAAAAGTTTTGGGATAGTCGTAGAGATGAAGAAAGTAGACAATAGTACAAGGAGATGCGGTGTAAGGCGCAGTCGGAATGACAGACTCATTCAAGGTGGAGGTGGGATTACACCAAGGATCAGCTCTGAGTCCTTTCTTGTTTGCAGTGGTCATGGACAGCTTGACGGATGAGATCAGACAGGAGGCCCCATGGACTATGATGTTTGCAGATGACATTGTGATCGGTAGTGAGAGTAGAGAGCAAGTTGAGTCTAGTCTGGAGAGGTGGAGATATGCTTTGGAGGGAAGGGGAATGAAAGTCAGTAGATGCAAGACTGAGTACATGTGTGTGAATGGGAGGGAGCCCAGTGGAATAGTGCAGTTACAAGGAGTAGAAGTGGTGAAAGTAGATGAGTTTAAATATTTGGGTGAGACCAGCTATGTTGTATGGTTTAGAGACGGTGGCACTAACATAAAGACAGGAGGCAAAGCTGGAGGTGGCAGAGCTGAAGATACTGAGATTCTCTTCGGGAGTGACGAGAATGGACAAGATTAGGAATGAACATATCAGAGGAACAGCTCAGGTGGGACGGTTTGGAGACAAAGTCAGAGAGGCGCGATTGAGATGGTTTGGACATGTGCAGAGGAGGGACCCAGGGTATATAGGGAGAAGGATGCTGAGGATGGAGCCACCAGGCAGGAGGAGAAGAGGGAGGCCAAAGAGGAGGTTTATGGATGTGCTGAGGGAGGACATGCAGGTGGCTGGTGTGACAGAGGAAGATACAGGGTGAGATGGAAATGATTGATCTGCTGTGGCAACCCCTAATGGGAACAGCCGAAAGACAAAGAAGAAGTGAAAGACATTAATGCCAAAGACCTGCCATTGGAACCATCTTTTCTAATTTTAGGTATATATCCCAAAATACACAGGTTTAAAAAAATGGCCATCTCTTTATTGATATTTGCCTTTTACAAGCAAAAAAGCTAATTGCAGTACATTGGAAAAATGTACTGCAAAAGTGTTGGACAGTGGATCAAATAAACACTGGCTACACTTCCACTGGAAAAGATCACATACATACTGAAAGGGAAAAAGGACATGTTGAAAGTATATGGAGACCTTTCATACTCTTCACTGAGGGCATGGACTTAACAGAAGATCAAGAGGAAGATGACACATAAGAACAGTTTAGAGACAGTCCCTGTGAATTTGGATTGATTTTTTAATGGATATGATTTTTTTTAATACTGTGATTTTTGTGTCTGAGAGGATGTTCTCTTACGTTTGTTCATGTAACTTAAAAAAACTAAACTGACAAATAAATATATTGTTGGAAAAAACAGTGCATCCTAACGTTTCAGACAAAACCTGTTTTCTACAATCGAGTTCAGAACGCTCACTGTAGCGTAGACTCGGAGGGAAATGGTGGACTGTGTGACACGTTTTCTGCCTGGTTTGCTCTGAATGTCACCCCAATTATGATAATAATTACCACAGAAATATGACAGAAATGTCAAGGGACCTTGAAAAAGAGGTAACTAATAGACAAAATTATATCCTCAGTTGCACTGAAGGTGAACTCAGCCTGAACACAGACTAAAGAGAAAAAAATTTCAAGTCTTGTTTGCAAAAAGATTTCCAGCCACAAAAGATGTAAGCAAAGCTAAAAATAGAAGTCTTTAAGCAGTGACTACAACGGTAAGGTTAGTGTGGCTTTTGCCAGACTCTCTTCTGACCACAGATCATAACACACACACACCCACAACCTAACTTAGACAAACAAAGGAAAAAAAGAAGAAGAAGAAAGATGAGTCAAATCCACAAAGATCATCAGGTTGAGATGACAGTAGGCCACATGCTGCTTGAAACCACTTCTGGATCCAAATTCAAAATAAAATCCTTCATTTTCTAGGATATTTTCCATCTGCTCAGCACATTTCATCAACATCCTCTGACAACTTTCTGAGTTAAATGTTGCTATGTGCCAAACAGTCTTCTGGTTTTCAGTTCCAGAAGATACTCCTAATCACCTCCAAACTTAAGTCACTTGTTTGTTATTTGTAATATTATTTATCTGCTCACCAACTGTGATTGAAATCTCTATTACTTTTTGAGTTAGTCTGCTAACAGACAAATGCCAACGAAGACACTACCTCCTTGGGAAGAGTAACAATAATTCAACTACAACCCCTGGCAATAATTATGGAATCACCGGCCTCGGAGGATGTTCATTCAGTTGTTTAATTTTGTAGAAAAAAAGCAAATCACAGACATGACACAAAACTAAAGTAATTTCAAATGGCAACTTTCTGGCTTTAAGAAACACTATAAGAAATCAGGAAAAATAATTGTGACAGTCAGTACTTTTTTAGACCAAGCAGAGGGAAAAAATATGGACTCACTCAATTCTGAGGAATAAATTATGGAATCACCCTGTAAGTTTTCATCCCCAAAACTAACACCTGCATAAAATCATTCCAATGAGATTGATAAAGATGACTGCCTGAAGAGAACATGTAAATTTCCACAGTCATTGATGATATGGGGCTGCATGTCAGGTAAAGGCACTGGGGAGATGGCTGTCATTACATCATCAATAAATGCACAAGTTTATGTTGATATTTTGGACACTTTTCTTATCCCATCAATTGAAAGGATGTTTGGGGATGATGAAATCATTTTTCAAGATGATAATGCATCTTGCCATAGAACAAAAACTGTGAAAACATTCCTTGCAAAAAGACACAAGGTCAATGTCATGGCCTGCAAATAGTCCGGATCTTAATCCAATTGAAAATCTTTGGTGGAAGTTGAAGAAAATGGTCCATGACAAGGCTCCAACCTGCAAAGCTGATCTGGCAACAGCAATCAGAGAAAGTTGGAGCCAGATTGATGAAGAGTACTGTTTGTCACTCATTAAGTCCATGCCTCAGAGACTGCAAGCTGTTATAAAAGCCAGAGGTGGTGCAACAAAATACTAGTGATGTGTTGGAGCGTTCTTTTGTTTTTCATGATTCCATAATTTTTTCCTCAGAATTGAGTGATTACATATTTTTGCACCACAGACTAAAACAGTTAAATGTGGTCTATTAAACATTAGGTCTCTTTCTTCTAAGTCCCTGTTGGTAAATGATATAATAATTGATCAACATATTGATTTATTCTCCCTTACAGAAACTTGGTTACAGCAGGATGAATATGTTAGTTTAAATGAGTCAACACCCCCGAGTCACACTAACTGTCAGAATGCTCGTAGCACGGGCCGGGGCGGAGGATTAGCAGCAATCTTCCATTCCAGCTTATTAATTAATCAAAAACCTAGACAGAGCTTTAATTCATTTGAAAGCTTGTATCTTAGTCTTGTCCATCCAAATTGGAAGTCCCAAAAAACAGTTTTATTTGTTATTATCTATCGTCCACCTGGTCGTTACTGTGAGTTTCTCTGTGAATTTTCAGACCTTTTGTCTGACTTAGTGCTTAGCTCAGATAAGATAATTATAGTGGGCGATTTTAACATCCACACAGATGCTGAGAATGACAGCCTCAACACTGCATTTAATCTATTATTAGACTCTATTGGCTTTGCTCAAAAAGTAAATGAGTCCACCCACCACTTTAATCATATTTTAGATCTTGTTCTGACTTATGGTATGGAAATAGAAGACTTAACAGTATTCCCTGAAAACTCCCTTTTGTCTGATCATTTTTTAATAACATTTACATTTACCCTGATGGACTACCCTGCAGTGGGGAATAAGTTTCATTACGCTAGAAGTCTTTCAGAAAGCGCTGTAACTAGGTTTAAGGATATGATTCCTTCTTTATGTTCTCTAATGTCATATACCAACACAGAGCAGAGTAGCTACCTAAACTCTGTAAGGGAGTTAGAGTATCTTGTCAATAGTTTTACATCCTCATTGAAGACAACTTTGGATGCTGTAGCTCCTCTGAAAAAGAGAGCTTTAAATCAGAAGTGTCTGACTCCGTGGTATAACTCACAAACTCGTAGCTTAAAGCAGATAACCCGTAAGTTGGAGAGGAAATGGCGTCTCACTAATTTAGAAGATCTTCACTTAGCCTGGAAAAAGAGTTTGTTGCTCTATAAGAAAGCCCTTTGTGAAGCTAGGACATCTTTCTACTCATCACTAATTGAAGAAAATAAGAACAACCCCAGGTTTCTTTTCAGCACTGTAGCCAGGCTGACAAAGAGTCAGAGCTCTATTGAGCTGAGTATTCCATTAACTTTAACTAGTAATGACTTCATGACTTTCTTTGCTAACAAAATTTTGACTATTAGAGAAAAAATTACTCATAACCATCCCAAAGATGTATCGTTATCTTTGGCTGCTTTCAGTGATGCCGGTATTTGGTTAGACTCTTTCTCTCCGATTGTTCTGTCTGAGTTATTTTCATTAGTTACTTCATCCAAACCATCAACATGCTTATTAGACCCCATTCCTGCCAGACTGCTCAAGGAAGTCCTACCATTATTTAATGCTTCAATCTTAAATATGATCAATCTATCTTTGTTAGTTGGTTATGTACCACAGGCCTTTAAGGTGGCAGTAATTAAACCATTACTTAAAAAGCCATCACTTGACCCAGCTATCTTAGCTAATTATAGGCCAATCTCCAACCTTCCTTTTCTCTCAAAGATTCTTGAGAGGGTAGTTGTAAAACAGCTAACTGATCACCTGCAGAGGAATGGTCTATTTGAAGAGTTTCAGTCAGGTTTTAGAATTCATCATAGTACAGAAACAGCATTAGTGAAGGTTACAAATGATCTTCTTATGGCTTCAGACAGTGGACTTATCTCTGTGCTTGTTCTGTTGGACCTCAGTGCTGCTTTTGATACTGTTGACCATAAAATTTTATTACAGAGATTAGAGCATGTCATAGGTATTAAAGGCATTGCGCTGCGGTGGTTTGAATCATATTTGTCTAATAGATTACAGTTTGTTCATGTAAATGGGGAATCTTCTTCACAGACTAAAGTTAATTATGGAGTTCCACAAGGTTCTGTGCTAGGACCAATTTTATTCACTTTATACATGCTTCCCTTGGGCAGTATTATTAGACGGTATTGCTTAAATTTTCATTGTTACGCAGATGATACCCAGCTTTATCTATCCATGAAGCCAGAGGATACGCACCAATTAGCTAAACTGCAGGATTGTCTTACAGACATAAAGACATGGATGACCTCTAATTTCCTGCTTTTAAACTCAGATAAAACTGAAGTTATTGTACTTGGCCCCACAAATCTTAGAAGCATGGTGTCTAACCAGATCGTTACTCTGGATGGCATTTCCCTGATCTCTAGTAATACTGTGAGAAATCTTGGAGTTATTTTTGATCAGGATATGTCATTCAAAGCGCATATTAAACAAATATGTAGGACTGCCTTTTTGCATTTACGCAATATCTCTAAAATCAGAAAGGTCTTGTCTCAGAGTGATGCTGAAAAACTAATTCATGCATTTGTTTCCTCTAGGCTGGACTATTGTAATTCATTATTATCAGGTTGTCCTAAAAGTTCCCTAAAAAGCCTTCAGTTGGTTCAGAATGCTGCAGCTAGAGTACTGACGGGGACTAGCAGGAGAGAGCATATCTCACCCGTGTTGGCCTCCCTTCATTGGCTTCCTGTTAATGCTAGAATAGAATTTAAAATTCTTCTTCTTACTTATAAGGTTTTGAATAATCAGGTCCCATCTTATCTTAGGGACCTCATAGTACCATATTACCCCATTAGAGCGCTTCGCTCTCAGACTGCGGGCTTACTTGTAGTTCCTAGGGTTTGTAAGAGTAGAATGGGAGGCAGAGCCTTCAGCTTTCAGGCTCCTCTCCTGTGGAACCAGCTCCCAATTCAGATCAGGGAGACAGATACCCTCTCTACTTTTAAGATTAGGCTTAAAACTTTCCTTTTCGCTAAGGCTTATAGTTAGGGCTGGATCGGGTGACCCTGGACCATCCCTTGGTTATGTTGCTTTAGACGTAGACTGTGTTTCATAATTATTGTATGGCCTTGCCTTGCAATGTGGAGCGCCTTGGGGCAACTGTTTGTTGTGATTTGGCGCTATACAAGAAAAAAGTTGATTGAAGTTGATTGAGTTGATATTTTTGCCAGGGATTGTAGATGAGCACTCAGAGAGATGTACAGAGTAGTACAGTCATTGTCACAAGTTTTACATTCTATATCCTGTACTGATTTCCCCTCATCTCAGGTGTCTCAAGTACGTCTGTCCGGGTCAACAGCATGAACAGTACCTGACTTGAATGCCTGAGTGAAACGTGACTCATGTCACTTGTCTGTGCAACTGCACAACACAATGAAGATTCACACTTTTCTTTTTCATTAGAGATTAAAATCAGGTGTCACTGTGTTGATGCACACTTTCTCACACGTGTTGTGTTACTGCCATTCCACACACAAAGCACACAAATGATGCAATAAAAAGGTTAAACATTAGTGACGGTCACTAACTAGGACAAACACACACCAAGACAATCTGCTACACTGCACCAGGAGGTGATAGTACGTTGTGACTGTAACCTCCTTCTGGCCCCACCAGCACAAACAAACACATGGACACGCAGCAGGCGCATCAGCTTTCAGCAACAATTGTAGATGGACATCAAGTATCGTTTAATCAAATTATTCAACTGTTTATATGTCGTACTGCAAACGCTGCTGATCCAGTTATTGAATGTAGATCACCAAAGAAACAGCCAGAAGTTCAATGTCGGACAATCCTTTCTGCTTTAACAAAAAACAAAGAGCTGACAGAGTTAGCCTTCTGCTCTTTATTTCTGATTCGCTGGGAAGAGATTTACACTGTGCTGTCTTCACAATTTGACACATATTAATCTCTGTAGCATCTCGGCGCTGGTGTAGTTTTCCGGTTTTAACTCTCCCTCTGTCTATTATTCTCCTCTCCTCTCCCCCCAGGGTGTGTTTGATAGTCGGAGGTTATTATCTCTACCGCCTTCATCCTTCCATCTTCAAAGGGAGACGACTGTATCTATCAAGCTTTAGTGTGTTTAAGAGGGGCTTCGGGCCGCGCAGAGCTCTGCTCCCAGTCTGACTGAAAAGTGCTGCTGAACTGGGAGGACTGTACGGTATAAAAAATAAAAACTATACTCCTGGTTATCAGCTGTCTACTTTATAATGTACGCAGACCCATGTCACTGTCTGAACTAGAGGGGCAAAAATTAATCGACAAATTAAAACTGATTAAATTAACTGCCAGCTATTTTGTTAATTAATAGCTTTCAGTATTTGTTTTTATAAATTGTGCAAATTCTTCAATTTCCCCTTCTTACAAGAGAGTATTTTCTGGTTTATTTACGCATTTCTAACAGTAAACTCAATATCTGAGTTGTAGACAAAACAAGACATTTGAGGACGTCATCTTGAGCTTGCATGAACTGATCGATAAATTTCACCATTTTCAGACATTTTATGGACAAACTAATGGTTTAATCCAGAAAATAAACATATTAACTGATTCTAATCTACCAACTAATGATTACTTCCAGGCCTGTGAAATATGTTAGGATTTTTATTTTCTTTTGTGTGTGTGTGTCTCTCTCAGAATTAGGCAAAGCTGTGCACAGATTTTCTGCTTATTTTTCCTAAAAAGTAACTTGTTACCATGGTGGTGCATGAAAACAAGGTGTCTTATAATTTCAAATAAATCTGAAAGAGCACTCCTCGCTAGGTAATTAAGTGCCAGACACAGTTTACAATGTGGTATCCCTCATCTGATTGGTGCAGATGGACAAAACATAGACAAAAAAAAAGTTATTTCAGACCACATTTTCCTTGACTTTTGACCAAACTCCTTTAAAATATAATCACATCTAGAAATCTAACCAAGTAATATTCCCACCAAGTTTGAAGGAAATCTGTTCAGACACTTTTACATCATCTTGGCCACATACACACAGTGTAAACAACACCCTGCTATCGGCGGATTGATGATGCAAACATCCAGGAATCTGTAGTCACACTTATTATGCAGCATCTGATCTTCACCTGTGATATGATGCCATTTCTCCCGCATTTAATAATTCCACGGCGTATTTGCTTTTGTTTCAACCTACACACACAAACAGATTCTCAATCTTGTTTCTGCAGAACAACAATGATTTATTTGTTCAGTCTGGTCATCCAGAGTCAAAAGGAAAGTCACAGGATCATTCACATGCTTTGCATCTGGAACAAAAGCCAAAAAAAAAAAAACCCAAACAAAAAAAAAAAAACCCAAACAAAAAAAAAACACTCAGATGGAATTTTACACTTCTCCTTTTGGACTCGTACACCTTTGCATCATTTTGTGCCGAAAAATGCTGCTCATCTACTCCCAGCTTCTGTATGATGAAACTACTGAATCACTGCTAATTTTTTTTAAATTCAATATGTATTAGAGCCCTGGCCAAGACAGCTGTCACAGTTCAGAAAACTTGCATAAATTTGTAGAAATCATCATATACCAAAACAAAATATACATAAGCAATATACAATAGACCTGGAAATAATCAGACGGTGGGAAATACATTAGGCTCAGAAAGGAGGAAGCCACAAATTCCAATAGGATCTGCCTCCAGTCGCATTGCAATGTGTTTAAAATCTGTGAGTGAGGTCAGCTCTTCTGTCTGCAGGAGAGTCCAAGCAGCAAACTTAAAAAAGATTGTTTACCAAGTCTGGCACGAACCTTTCGGAACAGACAATCAAACAACGGAAACTGAGTGCAAGTCGTACCTGCTGGTTTTAAGTGAAATGTGCTATGCATGCACACAAAAAATAAATATAATAAATATTACTGTTCCCCTCCCCTCCCGGGGTACTGATGAGGCGTTTAGCAGGCTGACATCGTTAAATAGGTGGCTGGCGCAATTTTGTAGACAGCAAGGCTTTAGCTTTATTGATAACTGGTCTTCGTTCTGGGGCCGCCGTGGCTTGCTGATGCCGGACGGCCTCCACCCTAATGGGGAAGGCGCTGCCATCTTGTCTGCAAACATAGATAGAGCGCTACAGGGAGGGTAACATTAGGAATTTACAGAAGGCCACGGAGCAGGTGATTAGAGACGCTGCAAGGCTTATGACAAATGTGAATGTGGAATCCATTAGCTTAGTGGGGAAATTAGTGCAGAAAATCCACTATGGTGATAGTGCAGTTTATCTGCCAGGGAGGGAAATTCAACAAGTTGAGACTGTGGTCTGCTTCCACAGATGTGTCCATAAAAATCATAGAGGGATATGCTTTGCAAACTTAATACCCATTACTATACTGGATGATGTTGAAATTGAGGATGGCCCAGTGGTTGTTCCAGCAATAGCAAAGATTTTGTGTCTGCTACCTACAACGTGTGTGGAATGTCTCAAACCTAAACCTACTTCTAGGCATCTTATAATCTTATATATGCTACTCTGGAACCACCCCTAAATCTAAACAGTTCAACTGTCAACCCCACTGAGGTCCTTAGTCTGGGTCTCGTTAACGTAAGATCACTGTCCTCAAAATCTTTGTTGATTAAAGATCTAATTATTGATCATCACTTAGATATGATTGGGTTATGTGAAACCTGGCTTAAACCTACAGCTGTCCTCCCCATAAATGAGGCCTGCCCACCAGCATATACATTTAGTCATGTCCCTCGTGATGCGAATCAAGGTAGGGGTGTTGCTCTTACTTATAAATCTAGGTTTAGCTTATTAGCTGTTGGGGGTCACAAATATAACTCGATTGAGCATCTGATTCTCCGCTCTGCTCAGGATATTACGCATTGCCAAGGTCAGAAGAATAAAAATCAGCCGTATTACTTTGTCACTGTATATAAGCCCCCCGGCCCATATTCTGAATTCTTAGAGAAATTTGGTGCGTTCATCTCAAACTTGTCAACTAGTGCAGATAACATTCTGATCATTGGTACCTTTAACATTCATATAAATAAGCCTTCTGATCCCCTCTGCAAATCATTTATGGAAATTGTGGATGCATTAGGATTTCGGCAATACATTCGGGACTCGACGCACATTAGTGGAAATATCCTGGATCTGGTTCTCACACGTGGTATTGCTGTCACGAACAATGACATCATGCCTCTTACATCAGTGGTCTCTGATCGCTCACTTATTAAGTTTACAGTTTCGCTGCCGTGTTTAGTGGAACAACAACCTTATATATCACGATGGCGATGCATCAATGCCTCAACTTAGACTGCCTGATGTCTTAGATTCACATCTGGAATATACCCAATCAGTAGACAGACTAGTGGATAGTTTAAACTCAGTGCTCAAAACTACACTCGACATGATTGCACCACCTGTGTTAAAACCATGCTCCCCCAAATCACAGTCACCTTGGTTCAATGATTACCTGCATGACCTCAAGCATAAGGCAAGAGGTCTAAAACGGAAATGGCATTGTTCAAAATTAGAAGTATTCCACCTTGCATGGCATGATGCCATCTTAGACTACAAGCATGCGTTATTGGCTACAAAGTGGACCTATTACTCTGATTTGATCAACAAAACAAGCATAACTCAAAGTTCTTGTTTGACACGGTGGCAACACTTATTCATGGACAACCACCTGTAGTTCGCTATCCTTTTACAGCACAAGATTTCCTGGATTACTTTGAGAAGAAAATTGAAGACATTAGGTTAAACATATCCCAGCATGCCTTAATCCAGCCACTACACCCTGCTATTGAGGTGGGCGCCATTACTGAGGTATTACCCAGAGTTACAGAATTTGATAGTATCTCACTAGGCATGCTGACGAAACCCGTGACATCAACAAAAAGCGCAACCTGTTTATTTGATCCTATACCAACAAAACTGTTTAAGGACCTGTGGTCCACTCTTGGGCCGACTGTGCTGGAAATTATTAATCTTTCTTTAACTTCTGGATCTGTTCCTAAATGTTTCAAATCTGCAGTGATTAAACAATTACTTAAGAAACCTAATCTTAACCCTAGTGTATTGAAAAACTATCGGCTGATATCAAAAAAATTCTGGAAAAAGTGGTGTCAAGGCAGCTCATAGACTATCTTACTGAGAATAATCTCTTTGAGCCACTGCAGTCTGCTTTTAGACAATATCATTCCACAGAGATGGCTCTCACTAAAGTGGTGAATGATCTTCTGCTTACAATGGATTCAGACACCACTATGGTTCTGGTGCTGTTAGATCTCAGTGCTGCATTTGATACAGTGGATCATCAAATTCTACTTGGTACGCTGGAAAATCATTTTGGGATTACTGGGAGTGCCCTTGCATGGCTGACGCCATACTTGACCAGTTGTTCTTACTGTGTTTTGTACAGTAACACTACCTCTAACCTTAGTGACATGAAATTTAGGATTCCACAGGGGTCCATCTTAGGCCCCTGCTTTTCTCACTTTATTTAGCACCCCTTGGGCACATATTGTGGCATTTTGGGATTAAATCAAATCAATTTTATTTATATAGCGCCAAATCACAACAAACAGTCGCCCCAAGGCGCTTTATATTGTAAGGCAAAAGCCATACAATAATTACAGAAAAACCTCAACGGTCAAAACGACCCCCTGTGAGCAAGCACTTGGTGAAGTGAGAAGGAAAACTCCCTTTTAACAGGAAGAAACCTCCAGCAGAACCAGGCTCAGGGAGGGGCAGTCTTCTGCTGGGACTGGTTGGGGCTGAGGGGAGAGAATCAGGAAAAAGACATGCTGTGGAAGACAGCAGAGATCAATCACCAATGATTAAAAGCAGAGTGGTGCATAGAGAGCAAAAAGAGGTGAATAAAAAGAAACACTGGGTGCATCATGGGAAAACCCCCAGCAGTCTAAGTCTATAGCAGCATAACTAAGGGATGGTTCAGGGTCACCTGATCCAGCCCTAACTATAAGCTTTTTCAAAAAGGAAAGTTTTAAGCTTAATCTTAAAAGTAGAGAGGGTGTCTGTCTTTTCAGTATCACTGTGAGACAAGACCTTTCTAATTTTAGAGATATTGCGCAAATGCAAAAAAGCAGTCCTACATTACCTTTCACTGCTATGCTGATGATACTCAGTTATACATGCCGATAACTGCTGGTGATCTCGTTCACATAAAATCCTTAGAAGATTGCCTTGCATCAGTGAGAAGTTGGATATCTAGAAACTTCCTACTTTTAAACTCATAAGACTGAAATGATGGTTCTTGGTCCAGTGAGACATCAGCATCAATTTGACCAGTTAACGCTCAGCCTTGGCTCGTGTGTCATACATCACACTGAAAAAGTGAGGAACCCTGGGGTAATTTTTGTTCCTACAAAGTCCTTTGACCTCCACATTAGAATTATTATGAGGACTGCTTTCTTCCACCTGCGAAATATAGCGAAGATTCGTCCCATCCTGTCTATGGCTGATGCTGAGACCCTGATCCATGCCTTTATCTCTCCTAGATTGGACTACTGCAATATTCTATTTTCTGGTTTACCGCAGTCCAATTGGTTCAAAATGCTGCAGCAAGACTTTTGACACAAAGCACAAAGTACAACCACATTACACCCATTTTGGAATCCCTTCACTGGCTTCTTGTCCCAGTGAGATCAGATTTTAAGGTTCTGCTACTAACCTATAAAATTATTCATGGACTGGCACCTCCCTACCTAGCTGACCTAATTAAACCTTACGTACCGGCTCGGGCTTTACGTTCTCAGGGTGCAGGACTACTTTGTGTCCCTAGGGTGAATAAGAAGTCTGCAGGTCACAGAGCTTTCTCTTATCGTGCCCCTGTTCTGTGGAATGATCTCCCTGCGTCAATAAAACAGTCAGATTCTGTGGAGACTTTCAAGTCCAGACTTAAGACGCACTTATTTTCCCTTTTGTATGGCTAGCATACTGGTACAGTTTTGTTTTACGCTTTTTATTCTTTTAATTAATTTTATTAGGAAAAGGAGCGTACCGCGGCCTCACCTTTACCTAAAGTCTGGGTCTTTTAGTGAAGTTTAGGGCTAGTGGCCGGCGATCACCTTAGTATTTCTCTTTCTTGTTGTTTAATGCTAGCAAATTATACTATATTTCTTGTCTTTCTGATGCCTGATTCAGTTTTTTCTCTCTGTTTAAGGTGCAGCTCCATCCAGAGATGGGAGTTGTATTTGTGCTGGCGATCCTCCTGTCCTGTGCACCAACAGCATTTCCTGTATATTCGTTTTGTGAATTGTTCTGTAATTTATGTTTGTAGCATGGCCCAAGCAGAGGGTCACCCCTTTGAGTCTGCTCTGCTTGAGGTTTCTTCCTCAGAGGGAGTTTATCCTTACCACTGTTGCTTTGGTGGTTAGTAAGATTAGGCCTTACTTGTGTGACGCGCCTTGATGCAACTCTGTTGTGATTTGGTGCTATATAAATGAAAATAAATTGAAATTGAATTGACTAATATTATTATTAATGTACACAGACAGCGCTGCCATAACAGGTGTGGAGTGAATTGAAATACAACAATTTAACGTCTGAGTGCTGTCGCAGCTGCACATCTGTAATCTGGCTGCAAAGTGACATTTGTGCAGCTGACGCACATCTCATCTCAAACAGACGAGTGCTGCTGCACACCTGCAGGAACAGTGTGCAGCGGTAATTGCGAAAACAGAGCAGCACATCTGCCATCAAACACCCCAAATCAGGGTACAGTAAACATTCTGAGTAAAACACAGCAACAAAGGTCCAGCAGGTTACATCAGTTTCTTATTCCTGCAATAACAACCTGATGCCAATAAATGATTATATTGCAAAATGATAGGCGAAATGTCATTGCATTTGATCTTAGGCTCTGTCTGCGACCAATTCTCTGATTAAATCTGAAATAGCTCAGTAGCCAGAGGCTCAAAATGAACTGCTTCATTTCTGTCGATCGGCGCTCGGAGCGCGGCGCACTCTCAGCAGCTGTGGGCGGTCTTTAAACCGGCTGGAGCACTCCTTAATCTGTGTAATCCCCATAGAATTGTCCCTGAAAGCCATCTGAATTTTCCGAATGGTGTCCACCTGGAGGTCTCTCACAGTTTCTGGAAAAAATTGATGCAGCAAAGCTCCAAATTGTTCATACATTTATTCGCAATAAAAATCCGAAGAGAGAGGTGGACCACTGCTCACACAAAGCCTGCTCACAGGCGAATGACGCAACCGACAGGCGTGAAAAAACTCACGCATGCGCATGAAGGTTCAGCTTGGCTGATGCAATCACACGCGATTCAAATCCATATGGTTTTTGAAAAAAATAAAAAGGTCGGATACTTTTCTAACAGAGCTTGTACATTGATAAAAGCTATAATAATACTATTACTGAGTGATGAATTGGAGTGTCTTGGTTTGTCATTGTGCTGTATGAAGAATAAACTTCTCATATATTCAGACTGAGATTGGGAGGGGAACAACTCATGGAGCCATGAGGTCACTGGCATTGTTCACTCGTCGGAGGATGAAGGTCCAAATCTTTCAGGTCCTGGTGCTTCCTGTCTTACTGTATGATTGCAAGACTTGGATGCTAACCAGTGACCCAAGTTGATGACTGAATGTCTCTGGTACCAGGTATCTTCTGAGTCTCCTTGGGTTCCAATGGAAAGACTGTGTGTCAAATGAGTGGTTACTTATGGGAACTCAAATTAGGAGTATAATTGCAAGGTGAGGGAGCACAATCATGTGGCACACTTCTCTGTGCATGATCGAGCTGCGGGTGCCTCAGTGCTGAAGACGCCCAGTGGAGCAGAAGGTCAAGCAGATGTTCACATTGCAGCTGCAGCAGATTTATGGTTACTTTCAAGAGGTGGGGATGGACCAGATTTCTGCATGGGTGGTTTTTCCCCAGGACCCAGGACTGTTCCATGGTGTGATGGATGTGGTGACATCAAGTAGTAGTACTGCAGTAAACTGTTAATCACTAGTATTGGGTTCCTTGGTAGCAGCATCATGGAAACGTCCCATAAAATCATAAGTGTGGGACATGACACCTGAATTGGAAGATGTTCTCTGCAGAATGTGCATGTTGCTCACTTTTAAAGACACCCATATATTACTTGGATGATGTAATTTCTGCTTAAAATATATATTATATATTATATATATATATATATATATATATATATATATATATATATATATATATATATATATATATATATATATATATATATATATATATATATATATATATATCAATGCCACCTGCAGGATCAAAGGAACAAGATCATTCTTGGAAGCACTTTTACTTGCTTGTTCCAGCAGTGTGAATCACAGCTGGTGTCAATCTGAATGTGATAAGAGATATTCACTACAGTGAAGAATAGTCTTCCCAAAATTGCAAATCTGACCGAAAGTCCAAAAGATCAAAGTGCATCAAAAGTTGAGGACATAAAGTAGAGATGTTTGCTGAGAAATCCTTTTAATCACTGAAGAGACTTTGATGTTCTCTTATAAAAATGTAACTTTCAAGAGAAACGAGGAGAAAAGACAAGACTGTATTCCTCATTGTGGAGGTTAAAGCAAGAGGAGTCGACTCACCAAAACTCTGTTCTCCGTTTTGTCTCCTTTGATCTCCAGTTTGACTCTCCTCCTCAGCGACAGCTTCACCTTCCTCCCCACCGCATCCCTCACACTCTCTGCACACCACACACACACATACACCAGATTAGAAAACTCTTACATTTCTGTGAAATGGTGTCAAAAGGTGTTTTTTTAAATGACAAGAGAAGATAAGGGCCGCTGTCAAGTGGTTTATCATGTATTATATAAATTCATAAGCCATTTCACTCCGAGTCTTAACTCGGACCCACGTTTTAATCAAAAGTTGAAGCTGAGTGAGAATTTCAACAGTTTGACTTCATCACCACCAGCAGATTACTGGATTTCTGCCGCTAAATGAGAAACTGTCCAAACCCACTGATTAGAAAGTACATATACATAATATTACGAAAGACATTAATACCTTCCAGATTGGACACACCAAAGAGAAGAATGTACTTTTTAAATTTACATACTATGAGTCCCTGTTCTCACATCTACATTCTCTAGATTTGGACTCAGTAAATGTTAGGGTGTGTCAAGATCTCACAATATTAAAATATGACAATATTTCTTGTTGCGATGAAAAACTGTTTTGTGAATTAAAGCAACTGAAAAGAAAAGGAAAAAAGTAGCGCCACAGCATCCCCCACCACCCTCGGGCCGTTCTGAGTGCTTTATTTTGAAAATCTCTAAATTGCTGTGTCGTCACTGCAGTGCTTTTTCTAACAACCAATCAGACGGTTGTCTTCATGGTTTTAATAGTTTGCATTAGTGAGTATTATAGTGCACTTAATTCATATTATTTTCTGACTAGGGGTGTAACTATACACCTCTCTCATGGTTTGTACAAATCACCATTTCAAGCTTATGATATGGTTCAAATCAAGGTATGTTCCTGTCAGGTTTTTCCTAATCAGGTACAGAGCAAATGACTTGTACAAAATTGATACTCGGATTAGGGATACACTGATCCACAATTTTTCACTTCCGATCCGATCTCGATACCTGAATTTGGATATCTGCAAATACTTTTCCAATCAGATACCAGAGCTCTGTTTCCTTTAATATTATTATTATAGTCATTATTGTTGATTTATATGACGATTTTCTTAAAAAGGAGACCTGAACGTTCAGCTACAATTTGCCAGAAGGGGTATCTAAGATGAAAGCCTAGATTTGATGTATTGGTTAAAGGAATTAAGTACTTTTATATAGCCTTATTTTTATATACTTAAAGAGAAAAGACAGCACTCTCTCTTTGTTTGTCTCTGTCTCCCTCTCTCTCCTTCTAAATGTTCAATTACAGTGGAACTTTATTGACATGTAAAACATGTTTACATTGTCAAATCAAGTGTTGTTGTCGTCCATTCGGCTGCTCCCGGTTTTTTTGTTCGGGGTCGCCACATCGGATAGATCTGCACTGGTACTTGGCACAAGTTTTACGCCGGATGCCCTTCCTGATGCAACTCCAGTGACACCTGGAGAAACACACACAGCCGCTGGTGTTCCAAAGAAGTCTCCCATCCAAATACTAGCCGCATGCCGCACTGCTTAGCTTCTGAGATCCAATGGGATCAGGCTGACACAGAGCAGACCGGCTGCTTTGTCAAATCAAGTGTTAAGAGTAAAAATTAAAAATAAAGTTCTCTCTCACCCTCTCTTTCTGTCTATTGTTTGCGCTCTCGTTCTCTCTCTTTCGCTTTCTCTCTGTCTTTCTTTCTCTCTCTCTGACTTTTTCTCCCTCTCTCTCGTTTTTAGTGCTGCAAAATTTCGAACTTTTTGGAAACAAGAAGCCTTTCAACTGTAATATAAGCTGTAAATTTCTAAATGTAACATTAGCGATGCTCACGCACGGGAATTTAATGGAGATTTTTTTCCCCTTTCAGCGGATAGAATCTCTGTTCGGCTGTCCTTCTTAGCTGCGATCTGTGCTGGAGTTTCAAAGTTTTTCACAGCCTCGGGGATGCTGAAGTGGCTAACTTTTCAGCACACATTTTCAGCAATAATTCAGTTCATTTTTTGGAAAATCCGTGCTCGACAAACAGACAATTTGCACCAGAGAGCCGGGCGGAAATTTGTCACTACCCGCAGCTAGAACACTGTGGAAGACAGCTCTCTCAAACAGCTCAGCTTCAGAAACCTCCCCCCTTGCCTCCTCACACTCAGCAACAAACAAAGCAGAGCAAACAGCAGCAGTTCAGAGTAGGGCTGAAACGATGACTCGAATAACAAATAATTTGATTATAAAAAAATGATCAAGGCAAATTCTGTGCCTCGAAGCTTCGTTTAACGTTGTAGTACATATGCCAGGCCTGTGTGTGGCGCTGTAACGTCCCCAGAAAAACAACAGAAGAAGTCTAGAGCATGTGCTCTGGCCGTGTAACAGCTAATAATTTAGCCCTTAAAGCTACCACTTTCCAATGTAACACAGAGTAAAATAAAGCCTTTAAAGAGAAAGAGGGTCCACACTGATCATCTGAAATAGACTTACTGCACATTTAAAGTGAAGTAGTGTGTTTGTCTATTATTGAAAAACACACGGTCTGCTCGACGTGGTGAGTGACGGCCGGGCATCCATAGTCGAAGCCGGCTGCTGTCTGTTTTGTTCAGACTTGCGCTGACTGAGTGTTTCGCTTTTTCATTTTTGCTTTTTTTGGACAACACACAATGCTTTACAAACACGGTAACTTAAAAAAAACAAACAAAAACCAGTGACTGCGAGGCTTACATGTTCATCCTCCTGCTGAAATGCATCTGGTGAATCGCAGAGAAAGAGGGATAAAAAAAAAGTTACGTAGGGACCCAGTCCACCAACATTTAATAATAATAAAAAAAAAAAAACTCAAAATGGTTACATTTTACAAGTTGGGGAAAAAAACAAAACAAAAACAACAACAACAGAAAGCCACATCCCATCGTCATTTCAGCAAAATGTCAAGACTTTGGCACAGTGACACTGCTTAGGAAGAGCCCTGGACTATTGATGTTTGAAAGCGCAAAAGTAGTTTTTATCCAATTACTCGATTAATAGCCAGAATAATCAATAGAATACTCGATTACTAAAATAATCGATTGCTGCAGCCCTAGTTGAGAGGATTCACAGTGGCTCCTCACGTATTGGAAAATGTCACGGGTTGGATCGGTATTTTACGATACTTGAATTATGTCGGATCAGATGGGTCACAACCTTAACTCATATTTCTGACATTTTCAAGACACAAAGGTTTATCTTTGGCCATACTCGTAAAATATTTGAAAATATAATCAGTAATGAAAATACTACTTTACTGTAGTTGTAGCCTTAATGAAAAAGCACAGGAATACTGATTCCTGCCATGACACACCCCCAATGTAAAGAATCGTTACTCTTTAACATATGATAAAAGGAGGTTTTTGCTTTATACCAAATATCAGAAATACATCAAATAAATTGGCAACAAGTTTAGAGAGTCGGGTTCAACAATTATAAAAAACATTAAAATATTTAAGGAAACAATTTTATTTTGAACTATAAAATGTCTAAAACCTTGTTTTAAGAACACAATTAAGTAAACCACCTCCTTGGATTAATTTTCTCTCATGTTGCTATATACACAGAAACTAAAAACACTAAGATTGGAATTACTGAGCAACAAAGAAAAAAACCACAGCACCATATTTTCCAAAGTATAAGTCACTTTTTATTTTCCTCCTGTTCGGGAGGTCCTGCGACTTATACTCATGTAATTTATACCCCCCCCCCCCCCCCCCCCGCAAAATCAAACATTTGTTACTAATCATAATAAATATAATGACTTTTTATATAGGAATTTCACATTACTCAAAGCACTAAACAAAATAACTCTAAAATAAAAGAATAAATTCCAATAATAAAAAGTACACTACAACAATCAGGGCTCGAAATAGTACGTGCATGTGCTAGTTTGTGCACGTTTTATTCGAGCGGTGCAGGTATTTTATACTGCACTTGCACTGGTGCAAGTAACTTTATCCAACTTTTATCAACTATAAGCACCAGTAAAATGAACCAATAAATGAATAAATAAGGAAAAAAAAAAACAATTTCCAGTGTATTGTCTTCGTTTTCCCTGCGTTTTATGACTCAGACACACGGAGCGAGTTGCTGTGCTTCATTTGTTGTGTTCGCGTGCACATGTAAACAAAGAAAAGAAAAAAAAAACTGGCTGGCTGCGGTTCCTCTCTCTCTGTCCTCAAACTCTATCATCATTGTGTTATAAACCAGTCACCATTTGTTTTATTATACATCCGAGTAGTTAAAAAAAATTATCTTCACAGACGATTAGTTCGCGCGAGCACGTGAAAAAAAGTGCTGCCACTGCGGTTCCTTTATGGAACCCAAGAGACGTCACTTAAAGTGATTTTTTTTTCTGGCCATGATAATTTGTGCGCACATTTTCCTTTAAGTGAGCACACAAATTAATAACAGGTGCTCTCAAATTAATAAAACGTGCGCACGTTTTCCTGGCCATAATAATTCGTGCACACGTTTTCCTTTAATTGAGCCCTCAAATTAATAAAACGTGTGCACGTTTTCCTTTCGTTCAAAATTAACTTCATAATATGACCTAAATTGTCATCCTCACGCTTCAACCTCAGCATTCTTTTTAATGTGCTTAAACTCCAGATGATGTCATGCTGGGCAGCTGGAGTTCTCTGTATGTCCTATGTCCTTGTGTGTATATGATGATATACCCTGACCAGATCCATTTCTAATGGGGAAATGTATCACACTGTCTGCTGGTTTGTTGACTAATAGTCAATGTGCGCACAATATCATAAAACGAGTGCACAATATAATAAAACGTGCACACATTCTCTCCACATGCAAAACATTTTGTGATGATACTTCCAGTGCTCCGTAGTGTCTCTCTCCCCTGAAACTGTCATAATTGTGTTATAAGCCAGTCACCATTTGTTTTATTATACATCTGTGTAGTTAATAAATAAAATAATCTTCCCGGACGATTCGTTCACACGCGCACGTAAAAAAAAAACAAAAAACTGAGCAGCAGCAGCGGCAAACTCTCCCCAGAGAGGAATTAAGAGTCTGACACATCAGAGGAGGAGTTTTAAGGTTGATATAAGACTGACTTTTGGTTGTGCAAGTAACTTTTTTTGGTGCAAGTAAATTTTTGTTACTAGCACCAGTGCAATTAGGTTAAAAAATGTATTTCGACATGGAAATACAGACCTGGAATGGACATCACGTGACTAGCGGCGTGCCACATGGCGGCCATTACTAAGGGTTTAGAGAGCACCTTGAGCCAGTTAAACAGAAGCGAAATGAGGGGAAAAAAGGCAGCCAGTGCTTCATCAACTGCACCAACTACAAAAACAAATTCTGAAATACTAAAATGAACTGTACAAGAGCCTTAATGTAATTATGTAAAATAAATGTCTATTTAAAGTCATTATGTCGCAATTTAATATCGATATACTGAGACTATAACTCAACGCTATAAGTTCTTTTCATTAAGCTGCGTTCACATGCATACAAATACGGAAACAAAAATGTTTAAATATATTTATGTATACGAGGTCTGTTAGAAAAGTATCGGACCGTTTTATTTTTTTTGAAAAACTATATGGATTTGAATCACGTGCGATTACATCAGACAAGCTTGAACCCTCGTGGGCATGCAAGAGTTTTTTCACGCCTGTCGGTTATGTCATTCGCCTGTGGGCTGGCTTTGAGTGAGGAGTTGTCCACCCCTCCCATCGGAATCTCTTTTGTCTGAGAACTTCCTGAGAGGACTGACGCTTTGCTTGATCAAACTTTTTTCCAAAACTGTGAGGCACATCGAAGTGGACATCATTCGAGAAATTCAGCTGGTTTTCTGTGAAAATTTTAACGGCTGATGAGAGATTATGGACTGCTGCTGTTGCTTTAAGGACTGCCCACGGAGCGGGACGTCGCAACGCGCCCTGAGCCGCCGCTGTCTGCCTGTTTTGAGCTGAAAGCTTCCAAATTTAAGCCTCTGTTGACCAAGGACGTCGTGAGAGAACAGAGAACTTTCAGAAGAGGTCCGGATCAGCAGTTTATCCGGACATTCCACTGTTAAAGGAGATTTTGTAATGAAAGAAAGTGCGGACGGGTCCACGCGTGGGGACGCAGCCACAGGAAAAACACCTCCGTTGGAAGCCTTAAGGACAAGTTGGAACATGTCCAGCTGTTAAACAATTTCTCAGATTCTCACTCAACTGAAAGCCATCAAAAGCCGCCTGGTTTTTACAAATGGTTATCAACACGGAGGTGTTTTTCCTGTGCCGTCGCACCGCGCCAGCTGCGTCCCGACGCGCGCACGTCTTTCATTAATAAAATCTCCTTTAACAGTGGAATGTCCGGATAAACTGCTGATCCCGACCTCTTCTGAAAGTTCTCTGTTCTCTCACGACGTCCTGGGTCAACAGAGGCTTAAATTTGGAAGCTTTCAGTTCAAAACAGGCAGACAGCGGCGGCTCAGGGCGCGTTGCGACGTCCCGCTCTGTGGGCAGTCCCTAAAGCGACAACAACAGTCCATAATCTCTCATCAGCTGTGAAACTTTTCACAGAAAACCAGCTGAATTTCTCGAATGATGTCCACTTCGATGTGCCTCACAGTTTTGGAAAACATTTTGATCAAGCAAAGCGTCAGTCTCTCAGGAAGTTCTCAGACAAAGAGATTCCGACAGGAGGGGTGGACCATTCCTCACTCAAAGACTGCCCACTGGCGAATGACGTAACCGACAGGCGTGAAAAAACGCACGCATGCGCATGAGGGTTCAAGGTTGTCTGATGTAATCGCACGTGATTCAAATCAAATCAAATCAATTCAAATCAATTTAATTTATATAGCACCAAATCACAACAAACAGTTGCCCCAAGGCGCTTCATATTGCAAGGCAAAAGCCATACAATAATCACAGAAAAACCCCAACGGTCAAAACGACCCCCTATGAGCAAGCACTTGGCGACAGTGGGAAGGAAAAACTCCCTTTTAACAGGAAGAAACCTCCAGCAGAACCAGGCTCAGGGAGGGGCAGTCTTCTGCTGGGACTGGTTGGGGCTGAGGGAGAGAACCAGGAAAAAGACATGCTGTGGAGGGGAGCAGAGATCAATAACTAATGATTAAATGCAGAGTGGTGCATACAGAGCAAAAAGAGGTGAATAAAAAGAAACAGTGCATCATGGGAACCCCCCAGCAGTCTAAGTCTATAGCAGCATAACTAAGGGATGGTTCAGGGTCACCTGATCCAACCCTAACTATAAGCTTTAGCAAAAAGGAAAGTTTTAAGCCTAATCTTAAAAGTAGAGAGGGTGTCTGTCTCCCTGATCTGAATTGGGAGCTGGTTCCACAGGAGAGGAGCCTGAAAGCTGAAGGCTCTGCCTCCCATTCTACTCTTACAAACCCTAGGAACTACAAGTAAGCCTGCAGTCTGAGAGCGAAGCGCTCTATTGGGGTGATATGGTACTACGAGGTCCCTAAGATAAGATGGGACCTGATTATTCAAATCCTTATAAGTAAGAAGAAGAATTTTAAATTCTATTCTAGAATTAACAGGAAGCCAATGAAGAGAGGCCAATATGGGTGAGATATGCTCTCTCCTTCTAGTCCCCGTTAGTACTCTAGCTGCAGCATTTTGAATTAACTGAAGGCTTTTTAGGGAACTTTTAGGACAACCTGATAATAATGATTTACAATAGTCCAGCCTAGAGGAAATAAATGCATGAATTAGTTTTTCAGCATCACTCTGAGACAAGACCTTTCAAATTTTAAAGATATTGCGTAAATGCAAAAAAGCAGTCCTACATATTTGTTTAATATGCGCTTTGAATGACATATCCTGATCAAAAATGACTCCAAGATTTCTCACAGTATTACTAGAGGTCAGGGTAATGCCATCCAGAGTAAGGATCTGATTAGACACCATGTTTCTAAGATTTGTGGGGCCAAGTACAATAACTTCAGTTTTATCTGAGTTTAAAAGCAGGAAATTAGAGGTCATCCATGTCTTTATGTCTGTAAGACAATCCTGCAGTTTAGCTAATTGGTGTGTGTCCTCTGGCTTCATGGATAGATAAAGCTGGGTATCATCTGCGTAACAATGAAAATTTAAGCAATACCGTCTAATAATACTGCCCAAGGGAAGCATGTATAAAGTGAACAAAATTGGTCCTAGCACAGAACCTTGTGGAACTCCATAATTAACTTTAGTCTGTGAAGAAGATTCCCCATTTACATGAACAAATTGTAATCTATTAGACAAATATGATTCAAACCACCGCAGCGCAGTGCCTTTAATACCTATGGCATGCTCTAATCTCTGTAATAAAATTTTATGATCAACAGTATCAAAAGCAGCACTGAGGTCTAACAGAACAAGCACAGAGATGAGTCCACTGTCCGAGGCCATAAGAAGATCATTTGTAACCTTCACTAATGCTGTTTCTGTACTATGATGAATTCTAAAACCTGACTGAAACTCTTCAAATAGACCATTCCTCTGCAGATGATCAGTTAGCTGTTTTACAACTACCCTTTCAAGAATTTTTGAGAGAAAAGGAAGGTTGGAGATTGGCCTATAATTAGCTAAGATAGCTGGGTCAAGTGATGGCTTTTTAAGTAATGGTTTAATTACTGCCACCTTAAAAGCCTGTGGTACATAGCCAACTAATAAAGATAGATTGATCATATTTAAGATCGAAGCATTAATTAATGGTAGGGCTTCCTTGAGCAGCCTGGTAGGAATGGGGTCTAATAAACATGTTGATGGTTTGGATGAAGTAACTAATGAAAATAACTCAGACAGAACAATCGGAGAGAAAGAGTCTAACCAAATACCGGCATCACTGAAAGCAGCCAAAGATAACGATACGTCTTTGGGATGGTTATGAGTAATTTTTTCTCTAATAGTTAAAATTTTGTTAGCAAAGAAAGTCATGAAGTCATTACTAGTTAAAGTTAATGGAATACTCAGCTCAATAGAGCTCTGACTCTTTTTCAGCCTGGCTACAGTGCTGAAAAGAAACCTGGGGTTGTTCTTATTTTCTTCAATTAGTGATGAGTAGAAAGATGTCCTAGCTTTACGAAGGGCTTTTTTATAGAGCAACAGACTCTTTTTCCAGGCTAAGTGAAGATCTTCTAAATTAGTGAGACGCCATTTCCTCTCCAACTTACGGGTTATCTGCTTTAAGCTACGAGTTTGTGAGTTATACCACGGAGTCAGGCACTTCTGATTTAAAGCTCTCTTTTTCAGAGGAGCTACAGCATCCAAAGTTGTCTTCAATGAGGATGTAAAACTATCAACGAGATACTCTATCTCACTTACAGAGTTTAGGTAGCTACTCTGCACTGTGTTGTTATATGGCATTAGAGAACATAAAGAAGGAATCATATCCTTAAACCTAGTTACAGCGCTTTCTGAAAGACTTCTAGTGTAATGAAACTTATTCCCCACTGCTGGGTAGTCCATCAGAGTAAATGTAAATGTTATTAAGAAATGATCAGACAGAAGGGAGTTTTCAGGGAATACTGTTAAGTCTTCTATTTCCATACCATAAGTCAGAACAAGATCTAAGATATGATTAAAGTGGTGGGTGGACTCATTTACATTTTGAGCAAAGCCAATAGAGTCTAATAATAGATTAAATGCAGTGTTGAGGCTGTCATTCTCAGCATCTGTGTGGATGTTAAAATCGCCCACTATAATTATCTTATCTGAGCTAAGCACTAAGTCAGACAAAAAGTCTGAAAATTCACAGAGAAACTCACAGTAACGACCAGGTGGACGATAGATAATAACAAATAAGACTGGTTTTTGGGACTTCCAATTTGGATGGACAAGACTAAGAGTCAAGCTTTCAAATGAATTAAAGCTCTGTCTGGGTTTTTGATTAATTAATAAGCTGGAATGGAAGATTGCTGCTAATCCTCCGCCCCGGCCCGTGCTACGAGCATTCTGACAGTTAGTGTGACTCGGGGGTGTTGACTCATTTAAACTAACACATTCATCCTGCTGTAACCAGGTTTCTGTAAGGTAGAATAAATCAATATGTTGATCAATTATTATATCATTTACCAACAGGGACTTAGAAGAGAGAGACCTAATGTTTAATAGACCACATTTAACTGTTTTAGTCTGTGGTGCAGTTGAAGGTGCTATATTATTTTTTCTTTTTGAATTTTTATGCTTAAATAGATTTTTGCTGATTATTGGTGGTCTGGGAGCAGACACCGTCTCTACGGGGATGGGGTAATGAGGGGATGGCAGGGGGAGAGAAGCTGCAGAGAGGTGTGTAAGACTACAACTCTGCTTCCTGGTCCCACCCCTGGATAGTCACGGTTTGGAGGATTTAAGAAAATTGGCCAGATTTCTAGAAATGAGAGCTGCTCCATCCAAAGTGGGATGGATGCTGTCTCTCCTAACAAGACCAGGTTTTCCCCAGAAGCTTTGCCAATTATCTATGAAGCCCACCTCATTTTTTGGACACCACTCAGACAGCCAGCAATTCAAGGAGAACATGCGGCTAAACATGTCACTCCCGGTCCGATTGGGGAGGGGCCCAGAGAAAACTACAGAGTCCGACATTGTTTTTGCAAAGTTACACACCGATTCAATGTTAATTTTAGTGACCTCCGATTGGCGTAACCGGGTGTCATTACTGCCGACGTGAATTACAATCTTACCAAATTTACGCTTAGCCTTAGCCAGCAGTTTCAAATTTCCTTCAATGTCGCCTGCTCTGGCCCCCGGAAGACAATTGACTATGGTTGCTGGTGTCGCTAACTTCACATTTCTCAAAACAGAGTCGCCAATAACCAGAGTTTGATCCTCGGCGGGTGTGTCGTCGAGTGGGGAAAAATGGTTAGAAATGTGAACGGGTTGGCGATGTACACGGGGCTTCTGTTTAGGACTACGCTTCCTCCTCACAGTCACCCAGTCGGCCTGCTTTCCCGGCTGCTCGGGATCTGCCAGGGGGGAACTAAGGGCGGCTAAGCTACCTTGGTCCGCACTGACTACAGGGGCCTGGCTAGCTGTAGGATTTTCCAAGGTGCGGAGCCGAGTCTCCAATTCGCCCAGCCTGGCCTCCAAAGCTACGAATAAGCTACACTTATTACAAGTACCGTTACTGCTAAAGGAGGCCGAGGAATAACTAAACATTTCACACCCAGAGCAGAAAAGTGCGGGAGAGACAGGAGAAGCCGCCATGCTAAACCGGCTAAGAGCTAGTAGCTGCGCTAAGCTAGCAGATTCCTAAAAACACGCAAAGTGAATAATGTGTAAATAATTTAGAGGTGATTCAGCAGAAGGAGTGCTTTAGTTAAGGCACGTGAAGATTACACTGGGAAACAAATCGTAATCTAGATAACCAGATCAATCTAACTGCGCAGATTAAACAGCTAACAGATACAGCAAAACACCGCTGTGCTCCGGAACAGGAAGTGATACAATACCGCAGTGAGAGCCAACCACCAGTAGAGGCAAGCCAAGAGTCCATATAGTTTTTGAAAAAAATAAAAAGGTACGTTAGTTTTATCACAGACATCGTATATACTTGCAGTGTTGTTTAATATGATGTGTACATAGTGGTCACAGGAGGCATTTAAATTTTAACAGTGTGGTTGGAGGGGAGGTCCTTTTTACCAAGACTGAGGGTCATAAGTCAGAAATTCTGAATGGCTTTATATCTACTTGTAATGAAATGTTAGTAAAAAAAAATCATATATATGTTGTTGTCATTAAAAGACTAGCAATAATATTACAGTGGAAAAAGCAGCAAGGTACAGTGAGGAAAATAAGTATTTGAACACCCTGCGATTTTGAAAGTTCTCCCACTTAGAAATCATGGAGGGGTCTGAAATTTTCATCTTACATACATGTCCACTGTGAGAGACATAATCTAAAAAAAACAAAAAAATCTGGAAATCGCAATGTATGATTTTTTTTAATAATTTGTTTGTATGTTACTGCTGCAAATAAGTATTTGAACCCCTACCAACCAGTGAGAATTCTGGCTCACACAGACCTGTTAATTTTGCTTTAAGAAGCCCTCTTATTCTGCACTCTTTACCTGTATTAATTGCACCTGTTTGAACTTGTTACCTGTATAAGAGACACCTGTTCACACACTCAATCAATCATGCTCCAACCTGTCCACCAACACCTGTGAAAATCAATGTTAATATTTGGTACAGTAGCCTTTGTTTTCAATTACAGAAGTCAAACATTTCCTGTAGTTTCTCACCAGGTTTTCACAAACTGCAGCTGGGATTTTGGTCCACTCCTCCATGCAGATCTTCTCTAGATCTTTCAGGTTTTGAGTTTCAGCTCCCTCCAAAGATTTTCTATCGGGTTCAGGTCTGGAGACTGGCCAGGCCACTCCAGAACCTTAAAATGCTTCTTACGGAGCCCCTCCTTAGTTGCCCTGGCTGTGTGTTTGTGGTCACTGTCCTGCTGGAAGACCCAGCCATGACCCATCTTCAATGCTCTTACTGAGGGAAGGAGGTTGTTTGCCAAAATCTCGCAATACATGACCCCATCCATCCTCCCTTCAATACGGTGCAGTCATCCTGTCCCCTTTGCAGAAGAGCACCCCCGAGTATGATGTTTCCACCCCCATGCTTCACCATTGGGATGGTTTTCTTGGGGTTGTTCTCATCCTCTAAACATGGTTAAGTGGAGTTGATTCCAAAAAGCTCTATTGTGGTCTCATCTGACCACATGACCATCTCCCATGCCTCCTCTGGATCATCCAGGTGGTCACTAGTGAACTTCAAACGGGCCTGGACATGTGCTGGCTTGAGCAGGGGGACCTTGCTGCCCTGCAGGATTTTAAACCATGACAGCATCATGTGTTACTAATGTAATCTTTGTGACTGTGGTCCCAGCTCTCTTCAGGTCATTGACCAGGTCCTCCTGTGTACTTCTGAGCTTTCTCAGAATCATCCTTACCCCACAAAGTGAGATCTTGCATGGAATCCCAGACCGAGGGAGACTGACAGTCATCTTGTGTTTCTTCCACTTTCTAATAAATAATCATAACAGTTGTTGTCTTCTACCAAGCTGCTTGCCTGTTGTCCTGTAGTCCATCCCAGCCTTGTGCAGGTCTACAGTGTTGTCCCTGGTGTCCTTAGACAGCTCTTTGGTCTTGGCTATGGTGGACAGGTTGGAGTGTGATTGACTGAGTGTGTGAACAGGTGTCTTTTATACAGGTAACAAGTTCAAACAGGTGCAATTAATACAAGTAAAGAGTGCAGAATAAGAGGGCTTCTTAAAGAAAAATTAACAGGTCTGTGAGATCCAGAATTCTTGCTGGTTGGTAGGGGTTCAAATACTTATTTGCAGCAGTAACATACGAATAAATTATTTAAAAAAAAAAAATCATACATAGTGATTTCCAGATTTTGTTTTTTAGATTATGTCTCTCACAGTGGACATGCACCTAAGATGAAAATTTCAGACCCCTCCATGATTTCTAAGTTGGAGAACTTGCAAAATCGCAGGGTGTTCAAATACTTATTTTCCTCACTGTAAACGACCACAATTACAAGGCACACTTCAGATTTATATTTTAATACATAAGGATTTTTTATCCAGGCATATATGGGTTCATTAGAGCTTTTAATCAGCTTGAATACAACTTACAAGGCCTCATTTATAAAAATCCATCGAGAATTATGATCACAGGGGAAAAAAAAACATCACAGTAAATGAACAGAATGGCATATTTTTCCCCATATTTCCACACTTTACATAAAACATTTTTTTCTACCCAGGCATGTATGGGTTCATTAGAAAGCTCAATTAAAGGAATTTGAAACAAGCCTACATTTATTAAAATCTGCTAACAAATAGCGACAACAGAGCAAGAAAAGCAGCACAATTTGTCATAATTTCCCCAAATTTCTGCATTTTACATAAGTTTTTTTTTCCACCCACACATTCATAGGTTCATTGGAAAGAGCTTTCAAAGGGCTTTAAAACAAGCCTACATTTATTAACATCCGTTAAGAAATAGCGACGCTAGTGCAAAAAAAACGGTCAGTTTATTATTGATGATCGGCACATCTCCACCCTTAGTAATGGCGCCTTCCTGTCCTGAGCGACGCTAATAGACTGAGGTGCGCACGTCCATTCCAGGTCTATATTTCCATGTATTTTGACCCCTGACAATGAACAAAAATCCTGAATTAAAAGGCTGGTATTTCAGAAAAAAAAGGTACAACTTATACTCGGGTGTGAGTTGTATATGGGTTTTTTGTCTTTAAGAGGCATTTTTCCACAAGTGTGATTGATACTATGGAAAATACGGTAACATGATCCCCCCCCCCCCCCCCCCCCCCCCCCCAAAAAAAAGCAATCCATGTTCAGCTTCATATTCTTCTCATTATACACCGTTGTTTGTCCCTATGGAGGGACATCTTATATGCATGGAAACCTGTACCTGGGTCACATTCAGGTATTTTATTCTATTTAAATTACTGCAGACTTGAGACTCTGCAGTAGTTTTTCCTTTTCATTTCAATACTGTAAATAATATTTCTGCTTTCACTACGGCATAAGCCCATATACTCTCTCAGAACAGACAAACTCAGACACACGGGCATGTGCATTCTGATGTTCAGACTCAATGCTGACACCCCAGAGAACTGGTTCAGAGAGCAGAACTGGGTCAGCCGCCTTTTCACGCTGCTCAGAGACCCACCACACCATGGCAGATACAGTCTGTACCCATGTGACAGAAAGACAGCATTTCTGTGTGCGTATCTGACAGCATGTCAGTCTACCACAGCCTACGGGCTTCGAAAAACCAGTATCAAAACTAAACAAGTGGGGGAAATACTTTTATCTGTGAGCCTGGAGCTTATAAAATGCACTGAAAACGTTAATTTCCTACATTAAAAATATAGGTCAGAGTGGCGGCTGGCCCATAGGGGGCGCTCGGGCGCTGCCCTCCTATAGATGTGGAGGGGAAAAGTAAATATATATATATTTAAAAAGTACTATCCATGTCAGTTTTACTTAATAGTATGTGCCTACATGTAATATGAATGATTAAAACAACACTTCCTCCAACTGACTCTCATTCAACAGTGCATTTCCACCGACAGAAGCAGAGAACGTATCATTCCTCGTCTTGGGCGATCATTCAAAGCGCCCTTGAAGTGCAGCGAAATAACCAATTGTATGTAGTTGCTAGGGAAAATTAATAAATATTTGGCAAATCAACATTGCCAAAATTAATGGCTTTGGGGCGCTGGAATTTTAGCCCTTGCTACAAAAATGCGGGAACGTTAGACAGTTACAGTCAGTGATATATGTGACGCTGCAGCTGCTGCTGTCAGTCAGTCAGGCAGGAAGAGATGATGGTGACGACGACGTTTGATAATTATTTTTATTTCGTCTCCGTGTGTTTTTGCTGGAGTAAGTTGAAAAACTCTTCGGAGGTTTAATCAAATCAATGACACCAAAGTTTGGCGGGGATCCTTTTGGAGGCGCATGGAGGTGCGCACATCAGATCTTTCTCGTGGTTTAATGAAAATTGCACATCCCGGTTGGAGGAGAGACGTTTGTCTGACTCGTGATAAACCGTGTCAGGCTTCATTCACAATTTCAGCGCGCACACGTCACGGAGGCTGCTGATCTGCGCTCTTTACTGCGGGGTGGAAAGGAGCGCATCCACCTCTGCCAGCTGCAGACTGACTCCTCTGGATCCACTTCAGCTCAGGTGAGCTGACGAGCTGCTCAGATTTATATCAGAATGTTGCTCCTGGTGTGGAAACAAGGATGAAAATTTAAGATAAAACAAATGAGTGATGTTTTTTTGTTTGTTTTAGGGGGTCAAAGCTGTGATCTTTATTGGGACAGCGGACCAGTTATAATGGTAATATGGGAGGCCGGGGCTGTTTGTAACAGTGTTCAAAGCTGCAGCCATGCTGGTATTTTGATTTCACTTTACACGTTCTGAGGATCAGTTCACAGAAGTGAAATATTCTTTGGAGTATTCCACACTCTAAAACAAATTATTTGCTCAGTTTAAAAACAAAATAAAACCCTAAAATAGCAATTTGCATGTTTTTTAAAGAAATTCTAACTCAGCCACTGAGCACACACAACACACTTATAGTAAGACAAACCCAAGTTTAGCAATGCATTTAATTAAGTGGTTTTGTAAATTTTGCTTTGTCCTCTACACTGTTAATTTTAACCAATTTAAAGGTTTTGGTGTTATTAGTTAGTCAAGTTATTTAATTTAAGTTTTTCAAGCTTCTTTAGTTTGCCTCCATTCCACTCAGTAATGTTCATGCACAATATTACCTTAATTTTCTCTCGCTCACACACACACACACACACACACACACACACACACATTTTCTCTCTCTCTCTTGGAAGGTGGTGTGAACATTGTAGTATGTACATAATGTTCTTTTGTCAATTGAAGAATTTTTCCATATTTTGAAAGAGTGTAAATTTGGTGATATTTTCGATTTTGTTAAGGGGGTGTCATTGTGAACCCCAGGATCTGTTTGTCTGAAGATGATGGCAGTTCAGTACAGTTTGGTGTACTATGTGTGCAATTGGTGTCAAATGGTGAAATGTTTTTTGCTCAAGAACTTGAGTGTTGTATTTGATACTGTTCCTTTCCAAAGTAGAAATGGGGCCTAATATAGCTGTAAATGGTTAACTTTATCTGTAAAACTGCTGATTTTGAGAAGGACATGAAATGATTATTGTGGAATTGTAGTAATTTTCCGACTGTTCACTTGAATGCCTGTACTGGACAAGGCAAGGGAATCTATTGGCACAGCAGCCCCACCAAGACTGTTTTTCACCAGCTGCCACTGGGTCAGACACCAACAACTGACAGTGTTCAGTCTGAAGGAATCCCACCCACTGTGAGGATTAATATGTTTAAAGGAGCCAGGACAGTTTGGATACTTCATTAAATAAATAAATAATGGTTAATTTATTCATATATCACTTTGCATAATAACGGGTAACTTGAGACTGTCTGCCTTTTTGACTAAATACACCATATTGGTATACTGTAATAATGCAATTAATTTATTAGTTATATGGTGTTGTTAATTTCTTAGTGCTTAGCTCAGATAAGATAATTATAGTGGGCGATTTTAACATCCACACAGATGCTGAGAATGACAGCCTCAACACTGCATTTAATCTATTATTAGACTCTATTGGCTTTGCTCAAAAAGTAAATGAGTCCACCCACCACTTTAATCATATCTTAGATCTTGTTCTGACTTATGGTATGGAAATAGAAGACTTAACAGTATTCCCTGAAAACTCCCTTCTGTCTGATCATTTTTTAATAACATTTACATTTACCCTGTTGGACTACCCTGCAGTGGGGAATAAGTTTCATTACACTAGAAGTCTTTCAGAAAGCGCTGTAACTAGGTTTAAGGATATGATTCCTTCTTTATGTTCTCTAATGTCATATACCAACACAGAGCAGAGTAGCTACCTAAACTCTGTAAGGGAGTTAGAGTATCTCGTCAATAGTTTTACATCCTCATTGAAGACAACTTTGGATGCTGTAGCTCCTCTGAAAAAGAGAGCTTTAAATCAGAAGTGTCTGACTCCGTGGTATAACTCACAAACTCGTAGCTTAAAGCAGATAACCCGTAAGTTGGAGAGGAAATGGCGTCTCACTAATTTAGAAGATCTTCACTTAGCCTGGAAAAAGAGTTTGTTGCTCTATAAAAAAGCCCTCCGTAAAGCTAGGACATCTTTCTACTCATCACTAATTGAAGAAAATAAGAACAACCCCAGGTTTCTTTTCAGCACTGTAGCCAGGCTGACAAAGAGTCAGAGCTCTATTGAGCTGACTATTCCATTAACTTTAACTAGTAATGACTTCATGACTTTCTTTGCTAACAAAATTTTGACTATTAGAGAAAAAATTACTCATAACCATCCCAAAGATGTATCGTTATCTTTGACTGCTTTCAGTGATGCCGGTATTTGGTTAGACTCTTTCTCTCCGATTGTTCTGTCTGAGTTATTTTCATTAGTTACTTCATCCAAACCATCAACATGTTTATTAGACCCCATTCCTGCCAGGCTGCTCAAGGAAGTCCTACCATTATTTAATGCTTCAATCTTAAATATGATCAATCTATCTTTGTTAGTTGGTTATGTACCACAGGCCTTTAAGGTGGCAGTAATTAAACCATTACTTAAAAAGCCATCACTTGACCCAGCTATCTTAGCTAATTATAGGCCAATCTCCAACCTTCCTTTTCTCTCAAAGATTCTTGAGAGGGTAGTTGTAAAACAGCTAACTGATCACCTGCAGAGAAATGGTCTATTTGAAGAGTTTCAGTCAGGTTTTAGAATTCATCATAGTACAGAAACAGCATTAGTGAAGGTTACAAATGATTTTCTTATGGCTTCGGACAGTGGACTTATCTCTGTGCTTGTTCTGTTGGACCTCAGTGCTGCTTTTGATACTGTTGACCATAAAATTTTATTACAGAGATTAGAGCATGTCATAGGTATTAAGGGCACTGCGCTGCGGTGGTTTGAATCATTTTTGTCTAATAGATTACAGTTTGTTCATGTAAATGGGGAATCTTCTTCACAGACTGAAGTTAATTATGGAGTTCCACAAGGTTCTGTGCTAGGACCAATTTTGTTCACTTTGTACATGCTTCCCTTGGGCAGTATTATTAGACGGTATTGCTTAAATTTTCATTGTTACGCAGATGATACCCAGCTTTATCTATCCATGAAGCCAGAGGATACACACCAATTAGCTAAACTGCAGGATTGTCTTACAGACATAAAGACATGGATGACCTCTAATTTCCTGCTTTTAAACTCAGATAAAACTGAAGTTATTGTACTTGGCCCCACAAATCTTAGAAGCATGGTGTCTAACCAGATCGTTACTCTAGATGGCATTTCCCTGATCTCTAGTAATACTGTGAGAAATCTTGGAGTCATTTTTGATCAGGATATGTCATTCAAAGCGCATATTAAACAAATATGTAGGACTGCCTTTTTGCATTTACGCAATATCTCTAAAATCAGAAAGGTCTTGTCTCAGAGTGATGCTGAAAAACTAATTCATGCATTTATTTCCTCTAGGCTGGACTATTGTAATTCATTATTATCAGGTTGTCCTAAAAGTTCCCTAAAAAGCCTTCAGTTGGTTCAGAATGCTGCAGCTAGAGTACTGACGGGGACTAGCAGGAGAGAGCATATCTCACCCGTGTTGGCCTCTCTTCATTGGCTTCCTGTTAATTCTAGAATAGAATTTAAAATTCTTCTTCTTACTTATAAGGTTTTGAATAATCAGGTCCCATCTTATCTTAGGGACCTCGTAGTACCATATTACCCCATTAGAGCGCTTCGCTCTCAGACTGCGGGCTTACTTGTGGTTCCTAGGGTTTGTAAGAGTAGAATGGGAGGCAGAGCCTTCAGCTTTCAGGCTCCTCTCCTGTGGAACCAGCTCCCAATTCAGATCAGGGAGACAGATACCCTCTCTACTTTTAAGATTAGGCTTAAAACTTTCCTTTTCGCTAAGGCTTATAGTTAGGGCTGGATCGGCTGACCCTGGACCATCCCTTGGTTATGTTGCTTTAGACGTAGACTGTGGGGGGGTTCCCATGATGCACTGTTTCTTTCTCTTTTTGCTCCGTATGCATCAGTCTGCATTTAATCATTAGTGATCGATCTCTGCCCCCCTTCTCGGCATGTCTTTTTCCTGGTTCTTTCCCTCAGCCCCAACCAGTCTCAGCAGAAGACTGCCCCTCCCTGAGCCCGGTTCTGCTGGAGGTTTCTTCCTGTTAAAAGGGAGTTTTTCCTTCCCACTGTGGCCAAGTGCTTGCTCATAGGGGGTCGTTTTGACCGTTGGGGTTTTTCATAATTATTGTATGGCCTTGCCTTACAATGTGGAGCGCCTTGGGGCAACTGTTTGTTGTGATTTGGCGCTATATAAGAAAAAAGTTGATTGATTGATTATACCATCAGTCATAGCTGTGTAAAATGTATGCAAAATATACCGTTTGAGATCGCTTTAGAATTGTTCAAAACCCAGAAATGAGAAACATAAATAAGAACATAGAAATAAGAACATAACTGATTTAAAGTGTGTTAACGTCTTGTTAAATTTATTTTGAAAAGTTTCAATCCATCTCTTAATTGGTCCATCAATTATCAGTTAAAAACAGATTCATCCACATTAAATTCATTTAAAACAATGAACAAAACAAGTTCAACATAAAGCATTATCTGGTTTGAAATGGTTACATTCCTTTTAAAGCAGGTATAAAGTGCATCACATGAAACTATCCTTGGTGGAAAATCTTTCAAATTGGATAAAAATCAAGGTTACTCCACTTTGAACCATTCACTGCATTACAATAGTTTAGATGTTGTAATCTAGACAACACCTAACAAGTTGAAATCGCATTTAAAAATGGCTTTTAAAACAATTTAATCCATACTATCTTTGGTGAAGAATGGTTTAAAACTATATTCCCACTCAGACTGTTGCTAAAGTTCTGAATCAGGACATACCTGTATTGCATTCCAATTATTATTCCGGCACTTCTGGGTACGCATCCACAATATAGGTCCAAACATTATATGCCATCTTTCAGCATTTATGGCCTGATTCATTACACACAATTATTGTTCTGGCACTGAGTGACTGAGATGATGAGTTTGTATCCCATGGTAGTGCAATCAGGCCTATCCTGACTCCCAGCACCATAACTGAGACATACAAGTATACAGCTACAGTCACTTGCCCAGTTCCGGATCACTGCTGTAGTTTTTGCGCCGTCGTTTCTCGTAATCAGCATGAATAAGTTAATACTTGGTACCAATGGAAAGACTGATGTTTTGTCTACAAACGACCACAAGCTGGACTGGATGCAGCCATCCTTGTGATCAGCAGAGGAATCTAAACATCCCGGTGTCAGCGGTGTGCGCACATTTTCTCACTCATTCCTGCAAGTTTGAAAGTAACGATCTCTAAGACGTAGCAAAGGTGAGTTAGACATTCTGTGTTTTTGGTTCTAGAGTGGGAAAATACTTACTTACTTGGGTAGAAAATGTCAGTGTGTTATGTCTAGCTGTTTAATTGCTGCACGTATTTATCTCCAACGTGAAAATTTGCCGGTTGTGGATCACTGAAGCAGCAGCCTCATGTCTGTAGTTGTGAGTCATGTGGACTTTGGGGGTCATCTCAACATCATGAATGGGCATGAATGTGGGGGCTTTTACTTTTTAATTCGGGAGAAATCTCACCTCCACACTTCATTTTTTGCTCGTAAAAACGTATAATGGCGCCTTTCGAAACTAAGTAAATTCTCATTTAATAAGTATAATTTATATCATTTTGTGTCCAAAACACATTCTCGGGCACAGTGTGTATCATTCTGCATTAGAAGGGCTCCAGCCAGATACCAGGAATGACGCCAAAGTGACAGAGACTGTCCAGAACCGGGCAAAGTGTTCCATTTCTGGCAAATGTTTGCACCACACATAATGTTGCTTCACACTTTAAGTAGAAGCGTTAGTCCACCCAGACGTTTTCAGCTAAATAACACCCAAATACCCAATACAACAATACACAATTAAAGGACATTCAGTTGCTTTATGGCTCCGTAAAGTGGGACTTTAAAAAAGGTGATCCGGAACTGGGCAACCGTTTGTACCTGCCACACAGACAGACACTACAATTTTATGTTCCCCATAATAACTGGAATTGGTCCACTTTGCAAAGTAGACCACATGAGAATTCCGTTACTACATGTACCTTCCTGATAGGGCTGCAACGATTAATCAATGAATAACAGACTACGGAATTTATCAACATCTATTTTGATAATTGGTAATTGCTTTGACTCACTAAAACAAATTATTAGATTTCAGCTGCTTAAATGTGAATATTTTCTGGTTAATTTTATTAGTCCCTTTAAACGCATCAGCTTGGTCTCTAGAAATCACTGATCAACATTTTCTCCATTTTCAGAAGAATCAGAAGAAGTTTATTGCCATTGCCAATGAACAGGATTCACAGACTAGGAATTTGCTTTGATATAATGGTGCAACATTAAGCAGAAAGCCATATAAAATGCTAAGATAAAATATAAAATATGTGCTAAAATAAGATAAAATATAAGATGAAATATGAAAGGCTGTGTGCAACAGAAAAACAGTGCAGTGGGAGGAGTGCAATTAAAAACCAAAGTACATTTGTCTAAGGTGACCTGTGAATTTTCTGAATGTAACAACTAATAAGTCTTATTTTCTTGATTTCATTATTAAAATAATCATTTGCAGCCCTATTTCCGGAAACACCAAATCCAGAAATTGTCCATGTGAAATCTTTCAAGTTGGACCACATCAGAAATAACTTATAGGGTCTCCTGCTGATTCCAGAAGTGTCTGACACCCTTGCAAATTGGTGGCCAATTTCAAAGCACAAAGCAATTCTGATTTGGTTCTCTTTCCAATTCTATGCAGAAGACACAGAAACTGGAAATGGTAGGGACACATAGTATTCACTGCTCCAGACCACTTACTTTTATTTGTTCTGCCCGGAACAATGATTTTTTTTTTTTTTTTTTTTTGTACTTCCAGATCTGACCACAATTTTTGGAAGGGTGCTGCAGTCTCTGGTGTCAGAATGAGGCAAAAAAAAAAAAACCCTGAAGCCGCAGCTGCCTAGCAACATCGGATTTGGATTAATTTGGTAGAAATCATACCAGTAAAAATACAGGTACAATTAAAAAAAAAAAAAAAAAAGGACAACACAAAGCATAAAAGCACTTATTTCCAATGTGGTCCTCAAATGGTTTGGATTAGGGTTTGGATGAGTACTCAAATGGTTTAGACTAGGGTTTGGATTAGTTACATAGACATCGACCTGATTCCACAAAGGGCCAAAAGGGTGCAGTTTTTTCTTTGTAACCACCAACTTCACCACCAGGTGATTTCATTGATTAACAACACTTTGAGCAAATGGGATGAGTTCATCAATGATATCACCAGGTGGAGTTGATTAGAAAGAAAATGTGCACCCTCGTGGCCCTTTCTGGAATCAGTTTGACACCTGTTAGTATAAGGATTAGGGGTTACTTTTGGGAAATACATAAAAAGTTTGGAAATTTAAGTAACAGTTTCACACCAAGACCAGGATTTGCACACTTCTGGGAGTCTTGCACAGAACCATAATTCCACTATTGTCTAGACCTGATTAGGGAATTTTTCAGTTCACAAATTGTTGTTTAAACAATTTGGGTTAAGAGTGATATGAAACTAAATTCATAACAAGACCTGGTTGTTTCAAGCTATTTAAAATGTTTGAAGCAGTTTGAAAGGAGATTCTGTTTGCACATCTGGATCAATGACAAAAACAAAATCATTATGTCAAATAAAATGGGACTGCCACACATTCGAGATTCTAAACGTAACATTTTCTTTATAAATTACTAAACTGATTCATTTTAATCGAACTATTTCTTTCTTGTTTCGATGCTACGGGGAATTTGTGTGGACAACAAAATGTATTTTATGAAAAACGTAGTAATTCGGCCATTTAGCGGAATAAAAATAAGTTTTAAAAAAAATGGGAGGAGCAGATTGAGAGCATGACTCAGTCACATGAAGTGTGGCTGTATTAGAGCATTTATTTGATAACATTTATCAGACAGAATGGGCTAAAAATAAAAAATAAAACTAGTGTCGTGTTCTTACCCACGAGCTCCTTGGGGACCTCTGACACTTCCTCGCTCATTCTGCCGAGATAAAAAGTCCAAACAAACGACAAGAGTCCAGCCGAACACACCAACCGACCTCCAGGAACGAGGGAAGGAAGAGCGAGAAATGTGAAATGGTGCAGCCGCTCGGCGCAGCCTTTCTGCCGGTTACATGCTCCACTCCTCTCGGTGTGTCGGGCGCATCTCTTTTCTGTTTAAACAGCGCGGGTGATGTGATCAATAAAAGGGGGGGGAGAAGAAAATCATCACTAGAATCGTCTCAGGATCATGTTGAAAAACGGTGCATCCTGCATTTCAGAGAGATTTAAAAGAAAAAAGCAAACGACTCGCACCGTAAAGCTGTCGGTAATAGTACGGTACCAGCCAGTGGGAGACACCGGAGCCCCGCCCCGCTCCGTGATGCGACAGCCGGAGAGCCGCTGTGACGCCGCGGCAGTGTGGCGTGTCGGGAGGGGGCGTGGTCACTGTGTCGTCAGCCCTCAGCCCGCTGAGCAAGCGACGAGAGGGGAATCAGAGCTGGGAAACACCGACATCTAGTGGTCGGTAACGAGACTGCAAACGAACAACTCAGGGACTTAGAGTCAGCAAGATTCTGAGAGCCCTGACCTTCAATAAGTGCTTTGTTACCTCTGCCAAGGAGGTTATGTTTTCTGTCGAGTTTGTTTGTTTGTTTGTTTGTCTGTCTGTTTGTCAGCAGGATAACTCAAAAAGTTTTGAACGGATTTTGAAGAAATTTTGTGGAGTGGTTGGAAATGACAAGAGGAAGTGATTAAATTTTAGTGGTGATCCGGATCACGATCCGGATCCAGGAATTTTTTAAAGGATTCTTCACCATTGCGGGATAGGGGGAATTTTGACATTCTAGTTTCTAACTCCACAAAAACAAGGCAGAAAGGCTTGAAAAAATTAGGGTGTAACATAGTTCTATCAAATGTTCTATCAAACAACAAAGTTTGGTGATGATTGGATCCGGATTCCGGATATGGTGATCCATAATATGCAAAAATATAGGGAAAATAGAAAATGTGTCAGTGTGAGGTGACAAATGAAGCTAGAGATGCACAACTAACACCAAACTGTAGCTGAATCTGTACTGATTCAGTAAGGTGTCATCAGATTTGATGTAACGTCAAATGTTATGGAGCTAGATCCAGAAGAAAACCGCCATTACCGAAAAATCATTTTTATACAATAACTTTTGAACTAAGACATAAAAGTGATTCCAAGTTTTAGTGGTATGTTTTCATGGTCAAGGATGTCAAATATAAAGGAAAGAAAAGTGTATGTATCATAGTTTTGGTTGTAACACTGAATTGTTGAATAGATCACTGTGCCAAGGAGGGAATCTCTTTAGGGTCAGTGACCCTATGGCCTGTGGAGCACATGCAACACTTAAAAAATAGTTCTATTTCAGAATTTACTGTTATTTATTTAGAGAAGTGTTTCATAAATGTTAAAAAAATTACATATTTACAGTTTAGTTGAATAATAAATTGAATTTTGTCTCTTATTTGTTTTTGTCTATAAGCACATGCAATATCAACATCAGTGCTCAGATGACAGTAGCTTCTGGGAAAGGTGCAAGTTGCAATAAATTGTGATGCCAAGCGCTAAGGATACATACTATCCAGTCACAGCAGATGAAACTTTTTTACTAGCAATCATCATTAGACTTTTTAGGTTCAATGATTCCACAGCATGTAGATGTTATGGCGTCAGTGACCCCATGGCCTTGGCGGAGGTTTGCACCCTCCGAGTGCTTCTAGTTTGTGAGATGTTTTCATACCCACTACAAACAAACACTTGAGAGGATATATATATATATATATATATATATATATATATATATATATATATATATATATATATATATATATATATAGTAGTTCTTCTGGTCGACTTTCCATGAGTATTGTAAGTGCAACTCCTCTGCAACTAGTTTGAACAAAACTTCACACAGTAGTAGCACATCATATGAAGAAGTTCAGGGGCAAAAGTTGGAAACGAACTAATAGCAATACTATACGAGTCATCCATGAATACAACTTTTTGTTTTGTATATTTACAATATTTTTTTAAATTTTTTACATTATATATATATATATATATATATATATATATATATATATATATATATATATATATATATATATATATCAAAATTTTGAAGCTTTAATACTGAGAGGTCAAAGCTCCGCTTGCCAAAAAATAAACAAAAAACAAAAACAAACAAACAAAAAACAGCCCATGCATTTCTGGCATTAATAAATGCCTTTTTCTGAATTGAATTTTGGGTTTCAAACAGGAAACGTGACAGAAGCCATGAATTGTTCACTTCACCCAGTGGCGATTCTACACTGAATTACTCCCCAGGTGAGACCCTCTCCGAGCCCCCCCCTCCCACACACACACACACACACAACACACACGCATTTTTGTATTTTTTTTCTTTTTTTGCACAGCTATTTTTTAATTATATATATATATATATATATGTTCTTTGTTATTTTTGTTTTTTTAACAAGTGCCCCTACATTTGCTGCAGGCTACAATATAATTCTTATACAAAATATCCATGAATTGCACATCTGAATAAACATGTCTTTCTATGCTAAATGTCTGTTATTAGATTCTTTTTTAATCTGTCTTTCAGGGAGGAATAATTAGCTCTTTTATTAAGGTGCATATTTGTCTTAATATTTAGCTTGATGTTTGTAAATATTAGGCTAAATGTGTAAATATTTAGAATTAATTAATCTGGAATAGTTTTAGGTTTGACAGAAATTTGATAATGCAGTATTTGTTTGTTTTTTTTTCTCCCTAATTTTTGGTCTTCATTTGTGGGTAAAAAGAAACTCATGCCAATGAAATCAAATGTGATTCTTTTTCTCCAGCAAATAAACCAGTTAATTATAAATATAAGCCTTATTATTATTATTATTATTATTATTATTATTATTATTATTATTATTATTATTATTATATTTTGTCAATGTACATGACAATAAAAAGAGAGTTTCCAGCTGCTGGAAAATTTTTGTAAAAACTGAATAACACACACTCTTGCAGGCACACAAAAGAAGGTCAGATGGAAGTCACTTCAGCTAGTAATGTGAACGGAGCTCCGTCCACTCCAGTGAGATTCAAACCCGTTCCTCCAGCCTGTCTGTCCGCTTTCTGTTCTGCTGCATCCTTATGGGCATCGCTCTGCCAGAGCGGAGATGAGCCATACCTGATTCCATGGCCCGTGGAAGAGCACGCCTGTCCCCGTTGACGCAGGAGACAACCGCCAAACCTCTGTCACAAGTTCTGTTCTGCACACGTCAGCAAGCAGGGGCACCAGCTTGCAGCTGCGGGATGTCAAATTGCCAATTGCTCAAACAAGTGATATGATAACTGTTTTTTTTTAAGTATACTTGTGCTCAGTGTTGCCACAGTTACTTTGAAAAAGTAATCCAATTACTGATTACTGATTACTCCTTGAAAAAGTAACCTAGTTACTTTACTGATTACTCAATTGTAAAAGTAACTAAGTTAGATTACTAGTTACTTTTTTAGTTACTTTCCCCAGCTGCCGACAACAACCCTCTGCCACCTCAACATGACAATACTTGTTTTGCCAAAACTCACTTTATAGTCACCCTTTCTTGACTTCAATGAAAATAAATACTTGTTTTATAAAAAGTAAAATAAAGACCTCTTTCTTGACCTCATATTTAACTTTTGACAGCACTGTAACAGTAAAACTTGCAATTTCTAACCTACATTGTTTATAAATGTAACTATTACATTTTTTAAACATTTTTCTAACATTTAAATTCTCTCTAAACATTTTACTTGTCGAAATTATTATTATTATAAGTAGTATTAGTAGTTGTAGTAAAAAAAAAGGCTTAAAAACTGGACCTTTAATCTAGGGGTGTTTTGGCCCACGACCCATTCCATCTGGATTCGCCCCTGCTTTGGTGTTTGAACACAAAGAATGTATAACATTTATTTATGCAGAAAACATGACCAGATTTACAGGTAAGAAGGTTTTATTGCGTTTTCACATCATGTGGTCCTCAGAAAGAGAGTTTAGGTGCATTTGAGTGGAAAATAGTGTTAGTTGTTGACGCGTCGCGGAGGATCAGCTGTTTTTAGCAGCAGATACTGAGTGGCTCAGCTCAGAATTCTAAATAAAGGAGCAAAAAGCATAAAAATGTCTTTGTAAAGCTCAGTGCAGGTGTGCTGATCACCGCGCTTTAAGAGGTGAGGACAAGCTGCTGCAGAAAACCGCAGATGAAAAGCTCACTTAAAGTGGGCAGTTCAGTCGAACCCCGACCCCCTGCCTACGGACTAAGTTTAATGCTGCTATCGACCCACAATGCAAAAATAATAGTAACGCACAGTGTCTTGGAGAAGTTACTTTAATCTGATTACTGATTTGGAAAGATTAACTTGTTAGATTACTCGTTACTAAAAAAACGTGGTTACCTCCATCACTGCTTGTGCTGCCCCTATATACGAGGGCTGTCAATAAAGTATAGGTCTAAACTAAGTTTCTATTTTGTGAGCTTGATCACAAAACTAGTTTCAAAAACTATATGGATTTCATTCATATGTTTTTACGTCAGACATGCTTGAACCCTCGTGCGCATGCGTGAGTTTTTCCACGCCTGTTGGTGACGTCATTCGCCTGTGAGCACTCCTTGTGGGAGGAGTCGTCCAGCCCCTCGTCGGAATTCCTTTGTCTGAGAAGTTGCTGAGAGACTGGCGCTTTGTTTGATCAAAATTTTTTTTTAAACCTGTGAGGCACATCGAAGTGGACACGGTTCGAAAAATTAAGCTGGTTTTCGGTGAAAATTTTAACAGCTGATGAGAGATTTTGAGGTGATACTGTCGCTTTAAGGACTTCCCACGGTGCGAGACGTCGCGCAGCGCTCTCAGGCGCCGTCGTCAACCTGCTTCAAGCTGAAAACCTCCACATTTCAGGCTCTAATTGATCCAGGACGTCGTGAGAGAACAGAGAAGTTTCAGAAGAAGTCGGTTTCAGCATTTTATCCGGATATTCCACTGTTAAAGGAGATTTTTTAATGAAAGACGTGCGGACGGGTCCGCGCGTCGGGACGCAGCCGGCGCGGTGCGGCGGCACAGGAAAAACACCTCCGTGTTGATAACCATTTGTAAAATCCAGGTGGCTTTTGATGGCTTTCAGTGGAGTGAGTATATGAGAAATTGTTTAACAGCTGGACATGTTCCAACTTGTCCTTAAGGCTTCCAACGGAGGTGTTTTTCCTGTGGCTGAGCGTCGCAGCGGCTGCGAGCCAACGCTGCAATCCGTCCGCACGTCTTTCATTAAAAAAATCTCCTTTAACAGTGGAGTATCCGGATAAAATGCTGAAACCGACTTCTTCTGAAACTTCTCTGTTCTCTCACGACGTCCTGGATCAATAGAGCCTGAAATGTGGAGGTTTTCAGCTTGAAACAGGCTGACGACGGCGCCTGGCAGCACTGCGCGACATCTCGCACCATGGGAAGTCCTTAAAGCGACAGTATCACCTCAAAATCTCTCATCAGCCGTTAAAATTTTCATCGAAAACCAGCTTATTTTTCGAACCGTGTCCACTTCGATGTGCCTCACAGGTTTAGAAAAAATTTTGATCAAACAAAGCGCCAGTCTCTCAGCAACTTCTCAGACAAAGGAATTCCAACGAGGGGCTGGACGACTCCTCCCACAAGGAGTGCTCACAGGCGAATGACGTCACCGACAGGCGTGGAAAAACTCACGCATGCGCACGAGGGTTCAAGCATGTCTGACGTAAAAACATATGAATGAAATCCATATAGTTTTTGAAAAAAATAAAAAGGACCTATACTTTATTGACAGACCTCGTATGTCATGAAAAAAGGCGCCCCGGGCGACTGCCCGCCTCGCCTGTGCCAAAAACCGCGTCTAACTTCACCTGCTAGATGGCGACAAAAGCTGCTCAAATGCTCAGCAAGATCTTGACTGTTTATTCATTTTGGAAAAAAATATGGACTGACAGCAAAAAAAACCAAAAAAAAACAAAACAAAAAAACAAAAAAACAACTGACAGTTGTGTCCTTGCCCTTATGGGCAATTTATTTATTTTGCATCAAAAATTAGTTTTTTGTTTTGTTTTGTTTGTTTTCTTTCTGAATACGTCACTGAATGTCTGTTGTGTGTGGGCCGCCAGAAGAGGAGGTACTGCTGGCCCACCACCAGTGGGCGCCCTGCCTGAAGTGCGGGCTTCAGGCACGAGAGGGCGCTGCCGCCACGGACACAGCCGGGGGTGACAGCTGTCACTCATTATCTCTTGACAGCTGTCACCCATCTACTCAACATCATCTCACTCCATAAAGACCAGACGTCATCTCCACCTCGTTGCCGAGATATCGTACTTCATTGGAGGTAATATACTCAGCCGTTGTGTTTTACACATCAATCTGTATATTGTGAGTCTTTGCAGGAGTACCTGTTATCCTCTGTCTGCGGGAGCTGATTGAGTGCTGGACTGCACTCTTTTCCCCTAAGGAATCACTGCGGTACTCTGCTACATATTGAGTGAGAGGTGGAGGTGGCATTCCCACCGTTGTTGTTACGGGGTGTACACACACCCACACTTGACTGTCTTTGTTCTCACCAGCAGTACCAGATCCGACAGTCGGGGACGGTGATCACCTGGGAATTCGGGACTTGGCGGCTCCAGTATTCACCAGGTTCGGTGGTGGCGGAAATCGTGTGGTTCCGGCTCTTCTCAGGACAGACGTCTTCTATCCTCGAGCCTGCCCACACGTCACCTTTGTGGATTGACTGTAATCATATTCTGAGATTGTCTGTATGTTCGTTGTGCTCCTTCACAACATTAAATTGTTAATTTTTGGCTCATCTATTGACCGTTCATTTGCGCCCCCTGTTGTGGGTCCGTGTCACTACACTTTCACAACAATGTCTTCACATCAGCTACTGTGGAAAGACAGCAACACCACAGGAGGAGAAAATGGTAATGTTAATAATAATAATAATGATAACAACAACAACAACAACAATAATAATAATATTTCCAACAAAGAATGAACAAAATTACATTTAGAAGAAATCTCAATAACAAAAATCTTGATTGTGTTTGTGTTCTATTATGATAAATCTATACATAAAGTGTATATTTCTTTAATTATGACAGCTACATATCAAAAAACTCATTGAGGCTTCCACTTCTTCCAAGGAATCTATAAGCAACAATAGAAGCAAGACCCAAATTAAGCTATATGTCATACAGTGAGTACAGTCTTTCAGGTGGCTGAAATATTTTGTTCCTCCAGGTAACTTTGGTAAGGAAAGAGTAAATACATTCAAACTCACAGTAGTGACTGTCCATCATGAGAGGAATAAAATATCTAAAACACAATATCATCAGGAATTGTTTGAACTTGATACAAGCGGGAACAGATTATTTCAGAGTGAGAAATGTAGGCTGAAATTCTGCAATTCTAAATAAAAACGATGTGTTCATATACACAGTGTTTGGGGGGGACTGACTGACTTTGTTATCTGTCAGGTTAAACCATCAATCAAGTAACGATAACGCAAGTTGGAAAAGAAAGACCCCAAACACAAAACATGTCAAGAATTGAAACAGCAGGTTCAAAGATTAAATAAGAACCTTTACACTATCGTTTTACTGACAGTTTTCTCTACTTCTCTTGTCTGTCTCAACTTGTCTGTCTCTTGGTTCTTGGTGGTGGGTGTTTACCTCTCTCTGGCCACACCCTTGTTCTGGTGCTTTCCATGCACACCTGTTTCTGATTTGCTGATTATCACCTGGGGTTGTATAAGCTCACTGGGTGTGTTAGCTCTTTACCAGTTTGTTGTGTCTTGTGCCTTCATTCCAGCTCTGTACCTGCGTTCCATAGTCCTGTCTGCCTGCCTGCTTGTGTGTTCATGACCTCCAGCCCGTTGTAACAACCACGCCTTTTTGTCTGATGAATTTTGTACTGCTGGTTTTCCTTGACTGCCTACTCGTGTACCGACCTCTGCAATCCTCAGCTGTAAAGCCTTTTAATATGTTATGTGTCGGACGCAGCTCGGAGAACCGACCAGCGTTTGAAGGACCCAGTATGAAATAAGCAGAGCACGGTACAAAGGCTAACTGAATTTAATACATAACAGTGACATAATAATAATAAAAAGTGCGGTCTGGCGTGGTGCGCTCCCAGCAGCGCTAATGGTCCGGAGCCAGAAGCTGTTTCGGACCCAAGGACCCCGCCGACACCCCCCAGGTGGCCGCAACAACCGAGTCTGTGAAAGAAGGAACCATTATGTGAGTCCACACTCTACACACAGAACACTTAAAGGTGTACAAACAGCAAACACTTCCTGGCTTGATTACTGATCAGCTTCCAACCTGCAGGCATGGAACATCTCGTTCACAAATCACCACAGCAGTGGAAGCTGATACATGACTAACATACAGCTCAATACAATAAGGTGTGAGGGACACCACATTTACTGACTGTATAACTGTTAGTCACAAAATCCAACGTACCTCAGGAAGTGTGCTGACGAGCGTGAGACCTCACCCTCTCCTCTTTCACAGACCGTGCATCAAACCTGGACATTCTCAGCGTCCGCTGCTGATGAGATGGCTCCCAAGACGACGATCTCACCCGTCTGGTCACAAGGTCGTGTCTCTGGCAAATGCACACTGTGCACTTCAGTCTTAAATGCCAACATACTCCAATCCCTCCAGATGCACCTCAGCTGTGAGTCCTGACGAGTCGCAGGTGATCAGGGTGAAGTCCTAACAGCCTCAGCAACACAGCCACTCAGTCCCAAATGCACGCCACCTGGGAGGAAACACAAAAGGCAAACAAACCAGCAGCCAGGCCCCCCCCAGCCATACAACATAATAACCAGAGCTGTTTGTTTGAGCCGTGCATTTGTGTCCAGCAATTCCTGACAATCCAGCCTGATAGTTTGTTAATCTGTGGATTTTATGGCAAAGAATCCCTACAAAAATGTAATGCATGCAAACAACTACTATGGCCGATTGGTGCTATTTTGTGAGCTTGATCATAAATCTTCAGCCTTTGCTGTTGTTTGTCTGATTGTTTTTTAATTAGTTGTGGAAGGAATGAACTTAACTTTGTAATTATTGTGCTGGAAGTTACAAAAATCTATTGTATACTCAAAGTAGTAATTACGGAAGCGTATTGCAATCACTGGTTAAAAACAAATCAGACCTCTGATCTCGTAATTACGAGAAAAGATCTTATAATTACGAGATCAGGCTATTTTTATTTATTTATTGTGTGTTTGTGTGTGTGTGTGTGCACACTTGCGTAAGTAATGAATTAACACAACTAACTTTGTGACTATAAAATTTTATTACAGAGATTAGAGCATGCCATAGGTATTAAAGGCACTGCGCTGCGGTGGTTTGAATCATATTTATCTAATAGATTACAATTTGTTCATGTAAATGGGGAATCTTCTTCACAGACTAAGGTTAATTATGGAGTTCCACAAGGTTCTGTGCTAGGACCAATTTTATTCACTTTATACATGCTTCCCTTAGGCAGTATTATTAGACGGCATTGCTTAAATTTTCATTGTTACACAGATGATACCCAGCTTTATCTATCCATGAAGCCAGAGGACACACACCAATTAGCTAAACTGCAGGATTGTCTTACAGACATAAAGACATGGATGACCTCTGATTTCCTGCTTTTAAACTCAGATAAAACTGAAGTTATTGTACTTGGCCCCACAAATCTTAGAAACATGGTGTCTAACCAGATCCTTACTCTGGATGGCATTACCCTGACCTCTAGTAATACTGTGAGAAATCTTGGAGTCATTTTTGATCAGGATATGTCATTCAAAGCGCATATTAAACAAATATGTAGGACTGCTTTTTTGCATTTACGCAATATCTCTAAAATTAGAAAGGTCTTGTCTCAGAGTGATGCTGAAAAACTAATTCATGCATTTATTTCCTATAGGCTGGACTATTGTAATTCATTATTATCAGGTTGTCCTAAAAGTTCCCTGAAAAGCCTTCAGTTAATTCAAAATGCTGCAGCTAGAGTACTAACGGGGACTAGAAGGAGAGAGCATATCTCACCCATATTGGCCTCTCTTCATTGGCTTCCTGTTAATTCTAGAATAGAATTTAAAATTCTTCTTCTTACTTATAAGGTTTTGAATAATCAGGTCCCATCTTATCTGAGGGACCTCATAGTACCATATCACCCCAATAGAGCGCTTCGCTCTCAGACTGCAGGCTTACTTGTAGTTCCTAGGGTTTGTAAGAGTAGAATGGGAGGCAGAGCCTTCAGCTTTCAGGCTCCTCTCCTGTGGAACCAGCTCCCAATTCAGATCAGGGAGACAGACACCCTCTCTACTTTTAAGATTAGGCTTAAAACTTTCCTTTTTGCTAAAGCTTATAGTTAGGGCTGGATCAGGTGACCCTGAACCATCCCTTAGTTATGCTGCTATAGACGTAGACTGCTGGGGGGTTCCCATGATGCACTGAGTGTTTCTTTCTCTTTTTGCTCTGTATGCACCACTCTGCATTTAATCATTAGTGATTGATCTCTGCTCCCCTCCACAGCATGTCTTTTTCCTGGTTCTCTCCTTTAGCCCCAACCAGTCCCAGCAGAAGACTGCCCCTCCCTGAGCCTGGTTCTGCTGGAGGTTTCTTCCTGTTAAAAGGGAGTTTTTCCTTCCCACTGTCGCCAAGTGTTTGCTCACAGGGGGTTGTTTTGACCGTTGGGGTTTTTACGTAATTATTGTATGGCCTTGCCTTGCAATATAAAGCGCCTTGGGGCAACTGTTTGTTGTGATTTGGCGCTATATAAATAAAATTGATTGAATTGATTGATTGATTGACTGTTGTCCCGTAAACACCAAAAATCCACTGTATGCTCAAAATAGCAGCGAAATAATGCTAAAAAGGTTACTGCAGACTATTTTAACGTTATTTGGTGCACCTTAATGTTGACGATTTGTTTTTTTTTTATACACACGATAACTAACGTGTGAACCAGCAGTAAAGCACCCAAGAGATTTCTAACTTAGTGTCATCATGTGAGTTAATTGAATAAGTAAAGAAATAAAGCCAATAATAAATCCACAGGCTTGACACACAATAGAAGTTATGACTTAAGGATTAAAGAGGGAAAACGGTGACACCTTGTGGACACTCACTCCTCACTCTTCAACCGCTTATCCGGGATTGGGTCACAGGGGCAACAGCTCTAGCAGGGGACCCCAGACCTCCCTTTCCTGTGCCACATTGACCACCGCTGACTGGGGGATCATGAGGCGTTCCCAGGTCAGTGTGGAGATATAATCTCTCCATCTAGTCCTGGGTCTTCCCCGTTGTCTCTTCCTAGATGGATGTGCCTGGAACACCTCCCTAAGGAGGCACCCAGGAGGCATCCTTACCAGATGCCCAAACCACCTCAGCTGGCTCCTTTCAACACAAAGGAGCAGCGACCCTACTCCGAGCTCCTCACAGTTGACCGAACTTCTCACCCTATATCTAAGGGAGACACCAGCCACCCTGCTAAGGAAGCCCATTTCGGCAACTTGTACCCATGATCTAGTTCTTTCAGTCATGACCCAACCTTCATGACCATAGGTGAGAGTAGGAATGAAGACTGACCAGTAGAACGAGAGCTTTGCCTTTTGGGTCAGCTCCCTTTTTGTCACAACAGTATGATAGAGCGAATTAAATACCGCCCCTGCTGCGCCAATTCTCCAGCAAATCGCTCCATTGTCCCATCAATTGTGAACAAGACCACGACATACTTGAACTCCTTCATTTGGGGCACCGTATTCCCTACCTGTAGTAGGCAAGCCATCAGTTTCTTGCTGAGAACCATGGCGTCAGATTTAGAGGTGATGTTCCTCATCCCAGCCGCTTCACACTTGGCTGCGAACCAATCCAGTGAGTGTGGAAGGTCACCAGCTGATGATGCCAACAGGACCACATCTTCTGCAAAAAGCAGTGATGAGACCCTGAGCCCACCAAACTGAAAACCCTCCGCCCCTTGACTATGCCTTGATATCCTGTCCATGAATATCACAAACAGGATTGGTGACAAGGCGCAGCCCTGGCGGAGGCCAACCTCCACTGGAAACGAGTCCGACTTACTGACGAGCACCCAAACACAGCTCTCATTTTGTGAGTACAGAGATTGGATGGCCCTGAGAAGGGACCCCCCACTCCATACTCCAGCAGCACCTCTCACAGTATCTCCCGGAGTATCCCATCATACGCCTTTTCCAAGTCCACAAAACGCATGTAGAATGGATAGGCATACTCCCAGGCACCCTCCAGGATCCTTGTGAGAGTGAAAAGCTGGCCAGTTGTTCCAGGACCAGGACAGAACCTGCATTGTTCCTCTTCAAAGTTTGACTATCGGCTGAACCCTCCTTTCCAGCACCCTGGAGTAGACTTTACCAGGGAGGCTGAGTAGAGTGATACCCCTGTAGTTGGCACACACTCTCTGGTCCCCTTTTTTAAATATGGGGACCACCACCCCAGTTTGCCACTCCTTAGTCACTGTCCCAGACGTCAATGCAGTGTTGAAGAGACGTCTTATCCAAGACAATCCCACCACACCCAGAGCATTCAGCATTTCTGGATGGATCTCATCAACCCCAGGGGCCTTGCTACTGTGGAGTTGTTTGACTACCTCAGTGACTGCCACCAGGGAAATTGATGAAAATCCTCCATCAGCTTCCAGCTCTGCCCCTACTGTCTAATGCAGGAGTTCCTCAAAGTGTTCCAGCGGTGGATTACATCCTCAGTTGAGGTCAACAGAGTCCCATCCTTACTGTAGATGCTTGGAAGGTTCCCCATTTTCCCCTCCTGAGGTGCCTCACGGTCCACCAGAAGCCCCACACAGGACTCCATTCAGGGACTCCAAGAAGGCCGAATACTCCAAAATGCTGTTCAGTGCATACGCACAAACAACAGTCAGAGTTTTCCCCCCCGCCACCCGAAGGTGCAGGGAGGTGACCCTTTCATCTAACGGGGTAAACTCCAATGTAGCAGTGCTCAGCCGGGGACTCATGAGTATCCCCACACCCCTGGTGCCTCACACCCTGGGCAACTCCAGAGAATAAGGTCCAGCCCCTATCAAGGAGAGTGGTTCCAGAGCCGAGGCTGTGCGTGGAGGTGAGGCCCACCAGATCTAACTGGTATTGCTTCACCTCCTGCACAAGCTCTGGCTCCTTACCCCACAGCGAGGTGACATTCCACACTCCCAGAGTTAGCCCCTGGAACCTGGGTCTGGTCCGCTGAGGCCCTGGACTTTCACTGCCACCCATGGAATAGCGCACTCGACACCTGCGGTTCTCCCTGCGGGTGGTGAGCCCACAAGGTGGAGATGGAAGGTCCACGTTGCCTTTTCGGGCTGTGCCCGACTGGGCCCCATGGCGACCCTAGCTACCAGGTGCTCACTGACGAGCCCTACATCCAGGCTTGGCTTCAGATGGTGGCCCTGGGCTTCCTCCGGGCTGGCTCACATTTCCTCTGCCTGGTTCTGTCATGGTGTCTTGTGGACCATTCTTAGTCTGGCATCTCACCTGAGACTATTTGCCATGGGAGACCCTACCAGGAGCACAAAGGCTCCAGACAACACAGCTCTCAGGTTAATAATGGCTGGCACACAAACCTCTCTACCACGATAAGGTGATGGTTCCCTTGTGGTAGTGTACTTAAATTGCAGGTCAAGGCTGCAGGGATTTGTTTTTTTTTTTGTAAAGTTTATCCAGCAGCTGTACATGAAAAGTAAAAGCATCACACAACTTTTGACACTTCTACAACAACATTTATTTTTAGTATAGCTCATTTTGTATTAAAACAGTTACACAAACAAAATGGTTTATTTTACATTTTATACGTCAGTCACTTTTTTCTTATCATAAATCTGGACTAAAATAATAGTCTGAGTCCAATATACACAGAAAACCGCTGAAGACAAATAAGACTTGCACTTTGAAAATTAAAAAAAGATTCACTTCAAAGCAGCCGTCGATGAGCATCTTTCTCATAATAATTTTCTATGGATTAATTAAGATTAGGATGATTGGAAATTTAACATAATTCTACTCAGAAAGGTCTTCATGTGTATAATTAAGACTCCAGACAGAGGTAGGCTTTTAACTTCATATTCTTACAAGTGTGTTGCTTTCTCATGTTGCTAAGCCACAATTTGAGCCATGTCGCTGAATATCACTGAGCCTTTTCTCCAGTTTGTCTGCCAAGGAGGTGAGCCGTGAAGTCGTCAACATCTGAGGCACTTGCCTCAGCTGCTCCTCCGGAGCGTGGGCCAGCCACGCTTTGATTTGTTCCAGGAGCTTCACTCTCTGTCTGTGCAGAGCCGTACCCCTGGAGCGCCTCGGTATGCCTGCCTCCTGGATGTGTCTGTTGGCGACAGAGGATGGTTTATGAGCCACAGAAGAGGAAGATCAATCTGGAGAGTCTACAGAAGATCACACCCACCTGCTAACAAATTTCTTCATTTTCCTCACACGCACACTGTGAGTGGAAAAAAATCCAGAGAGGAAAGACCTGAAAAAGTCACCTGAAAAACAAAATTTGGAAATAGCTTTAGTTTTTAACACAGACTATGTTGTTTTTTCCTTATTAACATCTTGTCATCATCAATCGCTTTTCCGGGCTCAGGTCGCAGGGGCAACAGCTCCAGCAGGGGACCCCAGACTTCCCTTTCCCATGCCACATTGACCACCTCTGACTGGGGGATCCTGAGGCGTTCCCAAGCCAGTGTGGAGATATAATCTCTCCACCTAGTCCTGGGTCTTCCCCGGGGTCTCCTCCCAGATGGACGTGCCTGGAACACCTCCCTTGGGCGGCACCCAGGAGGCATCCTTACCAGATGCCCGAACCACCTCAGCTGGCTCCTTTCAATGTGAAGGAGCAGCGACTCTACTCCGAGCTCCCCATGGATGACCGAACTTCTCACCCTATCTCTAAGGGAGACACCAGCCACCCTCCTGAGGAAGCCCATTTCGGCCGCTCGTACCCACGATCTAGTTCTTTCGGTCATGACCCAACACTCATGACCATAGGTAAGAGTAGGAACGAAGATTGACCAGTAGAACGAGAGCTTCGCCTTTTGGGTCAGCTCCCTTTTCGTCACAACAGTATGGTAGAGTGAATGCAATACCGCCCCTGCTGCGCCGATTCTCCGGCCAATCTCATGCTCCATCGCCCCCTCACTCGTGAACAAGACCCCAAGGTACTTGAACTCTTTCACTTGGGGCAAGGCCACATTCCCTACCAGTAGTAGTCAATTCATCGGTTTCCTGCTGAGAACCATGCCCTCAGATTTAGAGGTGCTGATCCTCATCCCAGCTGCTTCACACTCGGCTGCGAACTGATCCAGTGAGTGGTGGAGGTCGTCGGCCGATGAAGCCAACAGGACCACATCATCTGCAAAAAGCAGTGATGAGACCCTGAGCCCACCAAACCGGAAACCCTCGTCCCCTCGACTATGCCTCGATATCCTATCCATGAACAGGATTGGTGACAAAGCGCAGCCCTGGTGGAGGCCAATATCCACCGGAAGCGAGTCTGACTTACTGCCGAGCACCCGAACACAGCTCTCGCTTTGCAAGTACAGAGATTGGATGGCCCTGAGAAGGGACCCCCTCACTCCATACTCCCACACTTCCTTATTAACTAAAAAATAAATTAATACACACAGGTCTGCAACCCCAATTCCAATGAAGTTGGGACGTTGTGTAGAATGTAAATAAAAGCACAATACAATGATTTGCACATCCTCTTCAACCTATATTCAATTTAATACAGAACAAAGACAAGATATTTAATGTTCAAACTGATAAACTTTGTTGTTTTTGTGCAAATATTTGCTACTTTTGAAATGGATGCCTGCAACACATTTCAAAGAAGCTGGGACGTGGCAACAAAAGACTGGGAAAGTTGATGAATGCTCAAAGAACACCTAAATGGAAACAGGTGAGTGTCATGATTGGGTATCAAAGGAGCATCCCCAAAAGTCTCAGCCATTCACAAGCAAAGATGGGGCGAGGATCACCACTTTGTGAACTGCAAGAAAAAATAGTCCAACAGTTTAAGAACAATGTTTATCAATGTTCACTTGCAAAGAATTTAGGGATTCCATCATCTACAGTCCATAATATAATCAGAAGAGTCAGAGAATCTGGAAAACTTTCTACACGTAAGCGGCAAGGCCGAAAACCAACATTGAATACCCGTGACCTTCGATCCCTCAGGCGGTACTGCATTAAAAACCGTGTGTAAAGGATCTTACTGCGTGGGCTCAGGAACACTTTGTCAGTTAACACAGTTCGTCACTACATCTTAGCGACTCATCTCAAGTTAAAACTCTACCATGCAAAGCGAAAGCCATACATCAACAACATCCAGAAACCCCGCCACTTTCTCTGGCCCCAAACTCATTTGAAATGGACAGACGCAAAGTGGAAAAGTGTGCTGTGGTCTGATGAGTCCACGTTTCAAATTGTTTTTTGGAAATCATGGATGTCGTGTCCTCCAGACAAAAGAGAAAAAAGACCATCCAGATTGTTACCAGCACAAGTTCAAAAGCCAGCATCTGTGATGGTATGGGGGTGTTAGTGCCCATGGCATGGGCAACTTACACATCTATGATGGCACCATCAATGCTGAAAGGTACATCCAGGTTTTGGAGCAACACATGCTGCCATCCAAGCAACGTCTTTTTCAGGGTGACGTCCCTGCTTATTTCAGCAAGACAATGCCAAGCCACATTCTGCACGTGTTACAACAGCGTAGCTTCGTAGTAAAAGAGTGGGGGTACCAGACTGGCCTGCCTGCTGTCCATACCTGTCGCCCATTGAAAATGTGTGGTGCATTATGAAATGCAAAATACGACAATGGAGACCCCAGACTATTGAACAACTGAAGTTGTACATCAAGCAAGAATGGGAAAGAATTCCACCTACAAAGCTTCAACAATTAGTGTCCTCAGTTCCCAAATGCTTATTGAGTGTTGTTAGAAGGAAAGGGGATGTAACACAGTGGTAAATATACCACTGTCCCAGCTTTTTTGAAACATGTTGCAGACATCCATTTCAAAATGAGCAAATATTTGCACAAAAACAATAGTTTATCAGTTTGAACATGAAATATCTTGTCTTTGTGGTGTAGTCAATTGAATATAGGTTGAAGAGGATTTGCAAATCATTGTATTCTGTTTTAATTTAGATTTTACACAATGTTCCAACTTCAATGGAATTGGGGTTGTACATGGCTGTCCATGTTGTACAGGCTACATAATCACCCAGAACACAAGGATCCAAGTACCTTGTTGAGTTTGAATCTCATTCTAAAACCGATAACTGAGCATAGGGGAAAGTACACACCTCCATTTGTAAGGTCCTCACAGGAACCACACACTGTGTCATGGAAAACTGAGCCGGGAAAGAGCACAGTCTGTTCAGTTGTGCATTCCGTGTGTTTTATGCACGGCTCTGTGGCTGAAGATGTGTGTGAAAAGGAGACATTGGAACACTTTTCACACACAGTGTTCATTTGTGGTGTACCTAAAAGACAACAACAAAAGCATTGTGGGTTAAAGAGTCTCACATGCTCTGCCAAACTGCACTCAAGGTTCTTGAAATGGAGCAACATTTCCACCTCGTGGACATTTGCCATTAATGCAGGTACAACAGAATTTTACCAAGATATATATATATATATATGAAAAACAGTATACTTTCTCTTTGAATTGAGGTACATTTTTTCCCATCCCATGGCACAAATCAATATGATATAAACATGTATATTTTGTTACTTCCCAGCTGCTGTTCCACACTTCAGCTTATTAAGTGGCAGTAATGCACTTTCTGAACCGTCAGGGTGAGCAATCCTGCTCTTGGAGATCACCTGTCCAGCATGTTTTCTCACGCTTCCTTCCCCACCTACCGCTAATTATCAGGTCTGCTCAGCCAATTAAGCTCTCAGAAACACTAGAATGGACTAATCAGAGCTGTGGTTAGAGCTGGTACACCTGTAAATCATACAGGGTGGAAGACCTCCAGGAGCTGGTTTGTTGACCCCCTGGTTAAGCGATTATTTAAAATTTATGTTATTGTTTTGCTCTTAATTCATGAATTTCTTTATCAGAGTGAAATAAAAATGTACATACAATACATCACAAGAGCAATTAAATGAGTGATCTGTCATACTTTATGCAAAACTATTAATTTAATGTACAACCTTGCAAGGTTGTGATGCAAGTTTATTCCCCTCTCATACCTTTGGTTCTGACACCGTGTCCAGGTCCACACTCTGTGTGGTGGACACAGAAGTCCCCTGTCCAGTAGAAGCCCTCCTGGCAACTTCTCTGTTCTCTCACGACGTCCTGGATCAATAGAGCCTGAAATGTGGAGGTTTTCAGCTTGAAACAGGCTGACGACGGCGCCTGGCAGCACTGCGCGACATCTCGCACCGTGGGAAGTCCTTAAAGCGACAGTATCACCTCAAAATCTCTCATCAGCCGTTAAAATTTTCATCGAAAACCAGCTTATTTTTTCGAACCGTGTCCACTTCGATGTGCCTCACAGGTTTAGAAAAAATTTTGATCAAACAAAGCGCCAGTCTCTCAGCAACTTCTCAGACAAGGGAATTCCAACGAGGGGCTGGACGACTCCTCCCACAAGGAGTGCTCACAGGCGAATGACGTCACCGACAGGCGTGGAAAAACTCACGCATGCGCACGAGGGTTCAAGCATGTCTGACGTAAAAACATATGAATGAAATCCATATAGTTTTTGAAAAAAATAAAAAGGACCTATACTTTATTGACAGACCTCGTATGTCATGAAAAAAGGCGCCCCGGGCGACTGCCCGCCTCGCCTGTGCCAAAAACCGCGTCTAACTTCACCTGCTAGATGGCGACAAAAGCTGCTCAAATGCTCAGCAAGATCTTGACTGTTTATTCATTTTGGAAAAAAATATGGACTGACAGCAAAAAAAACAAAAAAAAACAAAACAAAAAAACAAAAAAACAACTGACAGTTGTGTCCTTGCCCTTATGGGCAATTTATTTATTTTGCATCAAAAATTTGTTTTTTGTTTTGTTTTGTTTGTTTTCTTTCTGAATACGTCACTGAATGTCTGTTGTGTGTGGGCCGCCAGAAGAGGAGGTACTGCTGGCCCACCACCAGTGGGCGCCCTGCCTGAAGTGCGGGCTTCAGGCACGAGAGGGCGCTGCCGCCACGGACACAGCCGGGGGTGACAGCTGTCACTCATTATCTCTTGACAGCTGTCACCCATCTACTCAACATCATCTCACTCCATAAAGACCAGACGTCATCTCCACCTCGTTGCCGAGATATTGTACTTCATTGGAGGTAATATACTCAGCCGTTTGTGTTTTACACATCAATCTGTATATTGTGAGTCTTTGCAGGAGTACCTGTTATCCTCTGTCTGCGGGAGCTGATTGAGTGCTGGACTGCACTCTTTTCCCCTGAGGAATCACTGCGGTACTCTGCTACATATTGAGTGAGAGGTGGAGGTGGCATTCCCACCGTTGTTGTTACGGGGTGTACACACACCCACACTTGACTGTCTTTGTTCTCACCAGCAGTACCAGATCCGACAGTCGGGGACGGTGATCACCTGGGAATTCGGGACTTGGCGGCTCCAGTATTCACCAGGTTCGGTGGTGGCGGAAATCGTGTGGTTCCGGCTCTTCTCAGGACAGACGTCTTCTATCCTCGAGCCTGCCCACACGTCACCTTTGTGGATTGACTGTAATCATATTCTGAGATTGTCTGTATGTTCGTTGTGCTCCTTCACAACATTAAATTGTTAATTTTTGGCTCATCTATTGACCGTTCATTTGCGCCCCCTGGTGTGGGTCCGTGTCACTACACTTTCACAACAATGTCTTCACATCAGCTACTGTGGAAAGACAGCAACACCACAGGAGGAGAAAATGGTAATGTTAATAATAATAATAATAATAATGATAATAACAACAACAACAACAACAACAACAACAATAATAATATTTCCAACAAAGAATGAACAAAATTACATTTAGAAGAAATCTCAATAACAAAAATCTTGATTGTGTTTGTGTTCTATTATGATAAATCTATACATAAAGTGTATATTTCTTTAATTATGACAGCTACATATCAAAAAACTCATTTAGGCTTCCACTTCTTCCAAGGAATCTATAAGCAACAATAGAAGCAAGACCCAAATTAAGCTATATGTCATACAGTGAGTACAGTCTTTCAGGTGGCTGAAATATTTTGTTCCTCCAGGTAACTTTGGTAAGGAAAGAGTAAATACATTCAAACTCACAGTAGTGACTGTCCATCATGAGAGGAATAAAATATCTAAAACACAATATCATCAGGAATTGTTTGAACTTGATACAAGCGGGAACAGATTATTTCAGAGTGAGAAATGTAGGCTGAAATTCTGCAATTCTAAATAAAAACGATGTGTTCATATACACAGTGTTTGGGGGGGACTGACTGACTTTGTTATCTGTCAGGTTAAACCATCAATCAAGTAAAGATGACGCAAGTTGGAAAAGAAAGACCCAAAACACAAAACATGTCAAGAATTGAAACAGCAGGTTCAAAGATTAAATAAGAACCTTTACACTATCGTTTTACTGACAGTTTTCTCTACTTCTCTTGTCTGTCTCAACTTGTCTGTCTCTTGGTTCTTGGTGGTGGGTGTTTACCTCTCTCTGGCCACACCCTTGTTCTGGTGCTTTCCATGCACACCTGTTTCTGATTTGCTGATTATCACCTGGGGTTATATAAGCTCACTGGGTGTGTTAGCTCTTCACCAGTTTGTTGTGTCTTGTGCCTTCATTCCAGCTCTGTACCTGCGTTCCATAGTCCTGTCTGCCTGCTTGTGTGTTCATGACCTCCAGCCCGTTGTAACAACCACGCCTTTTTGTCTGATGAATTTTGTACTGCTGGTTTTCCTTGACTGCCTACTCGTGTACCGACCTCTGCAATCCTCAGCTGTAAAGCCTTTTAATAACCAGAGCTGTTTGTTTGAGCCGTGCATTTGTGTCCAGCAATTCCTGACAATCCAGCCTGATAGTTTGTTAATCTGTGGATTTTATGGCAAAGAATCCCTACAAAAATGTAATGCATGCAAACAACTACTATGGCCGATTGGTGCTATTTTGTGAGCTTGATCATAAATCTTCAGCCTTTGCTGTTGTTTGTCTGATTGTTTTATAAACGCAACACTTTTGGTTTTGCTCCCATTTTGTATGAGATGAACTCAAAGATCTAAAACTTTTTCCACATACACAATATCACCATTTCCTTCAAATATTGTTCACAAACCAGTTGAAATCTGTGATAGTGAGCACTTCTCCTTTGCTGAGATAATCCATCCCACCTCACAGGTGTGCCATATCAAGATGCTGATTATACACCATGATTAGTGCACAGGTGTGCCTTAGACTGCCCACAATAAAAGGCCACTCTGAAAGGTGCAGTTTTGTTTTATTGGGGGGGGATACCAGTCAGTATCTGGTGTGACCACCATTTGCCTCATGCAGTGCAACACATCTCCTTTGCATCATCTGTGAAGAGAACACCTCTCCAACGTGCCAAACACCAGCGAATGTGAGCATTTGCCCACTCAAGTCGGTTACGACGACGAACTGGAGTCAGGTGGAGACCCCGATGAGGACGACGAGCATGCAGATGAGCTTCCCTGAGACGGTTTCTGACAGTTTGTACAGAAATTCTTTGGTTATGCAAACCGATTGTTTCAGCAGCTGTCCGAGTGGCTGGTCTCAGACGATCTTGGAGGTGAACATGCTGGATGTGGAGGTCCTGGGCTGGTGTGGTTACACGTGGTCTGCGGTTGTGAGGCTGGTTGGATGTACTGCCAAATTCTCTGAAACGACTTTGGAAACGGCTTATGGTAGAGAAATGAACATTCAATACACGAGCAACAGCTCTGGTTGACATTCCTGCTGTCAGCATGCCAACTGCACGCTCCCTCAAATCTTGCGACATCTGTGGCATTGTGCTGTGTGATAAAACTGCACCTTTCAGAGTGGCCTTTTATTGTGGGCAGTCTAAGGCACACCTGTGCACTAATCATGGTGTCTAATCAGCATCTTGATATGGCACACCTGTGAGGTGGGATGGATTATCTCAGCAAAGGAGAAGTGCTCACTATCACAGATTTCAACTGGTTTGTGAACAATATTTGAGGGAAATGGTGATATTGTGTATGTGGAAAAAGTTTTAGATCTTTGAGTTCATCTCATACAAAATGGGAGCAAAACCAAAAGTGTTGCGTTTATATTTTTGTTGAGTATAGTTGTGGAAGGAATGAACTTAACTTTGTAATTATTGTGCTGGAAGTTACAAAAATCTATTGTATACTCAAAGTAGTAATTACGGAAGCGTATTGCAATCACTGGTTAAAAACAAATCAGACCTCTGATCTCGTAATTACGAGAAAAGATCTTATAATTACGAGATCAGGCTATTTTTATTTATTTATTGTGTGTTTGTGTGTGTGTGTGCACACTTGCGTAAGTAATGAATTAACACAACTAACTTTGTGACTATAAAATTTTATTACAGAGATTAGAGCATGCCATAGGTATTAAAGGCACTGCGCTGCGGTGGTTTGAATCATATTTATCTAATAGATTACAATTTGTTCATGTAAATGGGGAATCTTCTTCACAGACTAAGGTTAATTATGGAGTTCCACAAGGTTCTGTGCTAGGACCAATTTTATTCACTTTATACATGCTTCCCTTAGGCAATATTATTAGACGGCATTGCTTAAATTTTCATTGTTACACAGATGATACCCAGCTTTATCTATCCATGAAGCCAGAGGACACACACCAATTAGCTAAACTGCAGGATTGTCTTACAGACATAAAGACATGGATGACCTCTGATTTCCTGCTTTTAAACTCAGATAAAACTGAAGTTATTGTACTTGGCCCCACAAATCTTAGAAACATGGTGTCTAACCAGATCCTTACTCTGGATGGCATTACCCTGACCTCTAGTAATACTGTGAGAAATCTTGGAGTCATTTTTGATCAGGATATGTCATTCAAAGCGCATATTAAACAAATATGTAGGACTGCTTTTTTGCATTTACGCAATATCTCTAAAATTAGAAAGGTCTTGTCTCAGAGTGATGCTGAAAAAACTAATTCATGCATTTATTTCCTATAGGCTGGACTATTGTAATTCATTATTATCAGGTTGTCCTAAAAGTTCCCTGAAAAGCCTTCAGTTAATTCAAAATGCTGCAGCTAGAGTACTAACGGGGACTAGAAGGAGAGAGCATATCTCACCCATATTGGCCTCTCTTCATTGGCTTCCTGTTAATTCTAGAATAGAATTTAAAATTCTTCTTCTTACTTATAAGGTTTTGAATAATCAGGTCCCATCTTATCTGAGGGACCTCATAGTACCATATCACCCCAATAGAGCGCTTTGCTCTCAGACTGCAGGCTTACTTGTAGTTCCTAGGGTTTGTAAGAGTAGAATGGGAGGCAGAGCCTTCAGCTTTCAGGCTCCTCTCCTGTGGAACCAGCTCCCAATTCAGATCAGGGAGACAGACACCCTCTCTACTTTTAAGATTAGGCTTAAAACTTTCCTTTTTGCTAAAGCTTATAGTTAGGGCTGGATCAGGTGACCCTGAACCATCCCTTAGTTATGCTGCTATAGACGTAGACTGCTGGGGGGTTCCCATGATGCACTGAGTGTTTCTTTCTCTTTTTGCTCTGTATGCACCACTCTGCATTTAATCATTAGTGATTGATCTCTGCTCCCCTCCACAGCATGTCTTTTTCCTGGTTCTCTCCTTTAGCCCCAACCAGTCCCAGCAGAAGACTGCCCCTCCCTGAGCCTGGTTCTGCTGGAGGTTTCTTCCTGTTAAAAGGGAGTTTTTCCTTCCCACTGTCGCCAAGTGTTTGCTCACAGGGGGTTGTTTTGACCGTTGGGGTTTTTACGTAATTATTGTATGGCCTTGCCTTGCAATATAAAGCGCCTGGGGCAACTGTTTGTTGTGATTTGGCGCTATATAAATAAAATTGATTGAATTGATTGATTGATTGACTGTTGTCCCGTAAACACCAAAAATCCACTGTATGCTCAAAATAGCAGCGAAATAATGCTAAAAAGGTTACTGCAGACTATTTTAACGTTATTTGGTGCACCTTAATGTTGACGATTTGTTTTTTTTTTATACACACGATAACTAACGTGTGAACCAGCAGTAAAGCACCCAAGAGATTTCTAACTTTAGTGTCATCATGTGAGTTAATTGAATAAGTAAAGAAATAACGCCAATAATAAATCCACAGGCTTGACACACAATAGAAGTTATGACTTAAGGATTAAAGAGGGAAAACGGTGACACCTTGTGGACACTCACTCCTCACTCTTCAACCGCTTATCCGGGATTGGGTCACAGGGGCAACAGCTCTAGCAGGGGACCCCAGACCTCCCTTTCCTGTGCCACATTGACCACCGCTGACTGGGGGATCATGAGGCGTTCCCAGGTCAGTGTGGAGATATAATCTCTCCATCTAGTCCTGGGTCTTCCCCGTTGTCTCTTCCTAGATGGATGTGCCTGGAACACCTCCCTAAGGAGGCACCCAGGAGGCATCCTTACCAGATGCCCAAACCACCTCAGCTGGCTCCTTTCAACACAAAGGAGCAGCGACCCTACTCCGAGCTCCTCACAGTTGACCGAACTTCTCACCCTATATCTAAGGGAGACACCAGCCACCCTGCTAAGGAAGCCCATTTCGGCAACTTGTACCCATGATCTAGTTCTTTCAGTCATGACCCAACCTTCATGACCATAGGTGAGAGTAGGAATGAAGACTGACCAGTAGAACGAGAGCTTTGCCTTTGGGTCAGCTCCCTTTTTGTCACAACAGTATGGTAGAGCGAATTAAATACCGCCCCTGCTGCGCCAATTCTCCAGCAAATCACTCCATTGTCCCATCAATTGTGAACAAGACCACGACATACTTGAACTCCTTCATTTGGGGCACCGTATTCCCTACCTGTAGTAGGCAAGCCATCAGTTTCTTGCTGAGAACCATGGCGTCAGATTTAGAGGTGATGTTCCTCATCCCAGCCACTTCACACTTGGCTGCGAACCAATCCAGTGAGTGTGGAAGGTCACCAGCTGATGATGCCAACAGGACCACATCTTCTGCAAAAAGCAGTGATGAGACCCTGAGCCCACCAAACTGAAAACCCTCCGCCCCTTGACTATGCCTTGATATCCTGTCCATGAATATCACAAACAGGATTGGTGACAAGGCGCAGCCCTGGCGGAGGCCAACCTCCACCGGAAACGAGTCCGACTTACTGACGAGCACCCAAACACAGCTCTCATTTTGTGAGTACAGAGATTGGATGGCCCTGAGAAGGGACCCCCCACTCCATACTCCAGCAGCACCTCTCACAGTATCTCCCGGGGTATCCCATCATACGCCTTTTCCAAGTCCACAAAACGCATGTAGAATGGATAGGCATACTCCCAGGCACCCTCCAGGATCCTTGTGAGAGTGAAAAGCTGGCCAGTTGTTCCAGGACCAGGACAGAACCTGCATTGTTCCTCTTCAAAGTTTGACTATCGGCCGAACCCTCCTTTCCAGCACCCTGGAGTAGACTTTACCAGGGAGGCTGAGTAGAGTGATACCCCTGTAGTTGGCACACACTCTCTGGTCCCTTTTTTAAATATGGGGACCACCACCCCAGTTTGCCACTCCTTAGTCACTGTCCCAGACGTCAATGCAGTGTTGAAGAGACGTCTTATCCAAGACAATCCCACCACACCCAGAGCATTCAGCATTTCTGGATGGATCTCATCAACCCCAGGGGCCTTGCTACTGTGGAGTTGTTTGACTACCTCAGTGACTGCCACCAGGGAAATTGATGAAAATCCTCCATCAGCTTCCAGCTCTGCCCCTACTGTCTAATGCAGGAGTTCCTCAAAGTGTTCCAGCGGTGGATTACATCCTCAGTTGAGGTCAACAGAGTCCCATCCTTACTGTAGATGCTTGGAAGGTTCCCCATTTTCCCCTCCTGAGGTGCCTCACGGTCCACCAGAAGCCCCACACAGGACTCCATTCAGGGACTCCAAGAAGGCCGAATACTCCAAAATGCTGTTCAGTGCATACGCACAAACAACAGTCAGAGTTTTCCCCCCCGCCACCCGAAGGTGCAGGGAGGTGACCCTTTCATCTAACGGGGTAAACTCCAATGTAGCAGTGCTCAGCCGGGGACTCATGAGTATCCCCACACCCCCTGGTGCCTCACACCCTGGGCAACTCCAGAGAATAAGGTCCAGCCCTATCAAGGAGAGTGGTTCCAGAGCCGAGGCTGTGCGTGGAGGTGAGGCCCACCAGATCTAACTGGTATTGCTTCACCTCCTGCACAAGCTCTGGCTCCTTACCCCACAGCGAGGTGACATTCCACACTCCCAGAGTTAGCCCCTGGAACCTGGGTCTGGTCCGCTGAGGCCCTGGACTTTCACTGCCACCCATGGAATAGCGCACTCGACACCTGCGGTTCTCCCTGCGGGTGGTGAGCCCACAAGGTGGAGATGGAAGGTCCACGTTGCCTTTTCGGGCTGTGCCCGACTGGGCCCCATGGCGACCCTAGCTACCAGGTGCTCACTGACGAGCCCTACATCCAGGCTTGGCTTCAGATGGTGGCCCTGGGCTTCCTCCGGGCTGGCTCACATTTCCTCTGCCTGGTTCTGTCATGGTGTCTTGTGGACCATTCTTAGTCTGGCATCTCACCTGAGACTATTTGCCATGGGAGACCCTACCAGGAGCACAAAGGCTCCAGACAACACAGCTCTCAGGTTAATAATGGCTGGCACACAAACCTCTCTACCACGATAAGGTGATGGTTCCCTTGTGGTAGTGTACTTAAATTGCAGGTCAAGGCTGCAGGGATTTGTTTTTTTTTTTGTAAAGTTTATCCAGCAGCTGTACATGAAAAGTAAAAGCATCACACAACTTTTGACACTTCTACAACAACATTTATTTTTAGTATAGCTCATTTTGTATTAAAACAGTTACACAAACAAAATGGTTTATTTTACATTTTATACGTCAGTCACTTTTTTCTTATCATAAATCTGGACTAAAATAATAGTCTGAGTCCAATATACACAGAAACCGCTGAAGACAAATAAGACTTGCACTTTGAAAATTAAAAAAAGATTCACTTCAAAGCAGCCGTCGATGAGCATCTTTCTCATAATAATTTTCTATGGATTAATTAAGATTAGGATGATTGGAAATTTAACATAATTCTACTCAGAAAGGTCTTCATGTGTATAATTAAGACTCCAGACAGAGGTAGGCTTTTAACTTCATATTCTTACAAGTGTGTTGCTTTCTCATGTTGCTAAGCCACAATTTGAGCCATGTCGCTGAATATCACTGAGCCTTTTCTCCAGTTTGTCTGCCAAGGAGGTGAGCCGTGAAGTCCTCAACATCTGAGGCACTTGCCTCAGCTGCTCCTCCGGAGCGTGGGCCAGCCACGCTTTGATTTGTCCAGGAGCTTCACTCTCTGTCTGTGCAGAGCCGTACCCTGGAGCGCCTCGGTATGCCTGCTTCCTGGATGTGTCTGTTGGCGACAGAGGATGGTTTATGAGCCACAGAAGAGGAAGATCAATCTGGAGAGTCTACAGAAGATCACACCCACCTGCTAACAAATTTCTTCATTTTCCTCACACGCACACTGTGAGTGGAAAAAAATCCAGAGAGGAAAGACCTGAAAAAGTCACCTGAAAAACAAAATTTGGAAATAGCTTTAGTTTTTAACACAGACTATGTTGTTTTTTCCTTATTAACATCTTGTCATCATCAATCGCTTTTCCGGGCTCAGGTCGCAGGGGGCAACAGCTCCAGCAGGGGACCCCAGACTTCCCTTTCCATGCCACATTGACCACCTCTGACTGGGGGATCCTGAGGCGTTCCCAAGCCAGTGTGGAGATATAATCTCTCCACCTAGTCCTGGGTCTTCCCCGGGGTCTCCTCCCAGATGGACGTGCCTGGAACACCTCCCTTGGGCGGCGCCCAGGAGGCATCCTTACCAGATGCCCGAACCACCTCAGCTGGCTCCTTTCAATGTGAAGGAGCAGCGACTCTACTCCGAGCTCCCCATGGATGACCGAACTTCTCACCCTATCTCTAAGGGAGACACCAGCCACCCTCCTGAGGAAGCCTATTTCGGCCGCTCGTACCCACGATCTAGTTCTTTCGGTCATGACCCAACACTCATGACCATAGGTAAGAGTAGGAACGAAGATTGACCAGTAGAACGAGAGCTTCGCCTTTTGGGTCAGCTCCCTTTTCGTCACAACAGTATGGTAGAGTGAATGCAATACCGCCCCTGCTGCGCCGATTCTCCGGCCAATCTCATGCTCCATCGCCCCCTCACTCGTGAACAAGACCCCAAGGTACTTGAACTCTTTCACTTGGGGCAAGGCCACATTCCCTACCAGTAGTAGTCAATTCATCGGTTTCCTGCTGAGAACCATGCCCTCAGATTTAGAGGTGCTGATCCTCATCCCAGCTGCTTCACACTCGGCTGCGAACTGATCCAGTGAGTGGTGGAGGTCGTCGGCCGATGAAGCCAACAGGACCACATCATCTGCAAAAAGCAGTGATGAGACCCTGAGCCCACCAAACCGGAAACCCTCGTCCCCTCGACTATGCCTCGATATCCTATCCATGAACAGGATTGGTGACAAAGGAGGCCAATATCCACCGGAAGCGAGTCTGACTTACTGCCGAGCACCCGAACACAGCTCTCGCTTTGCAAGTACAGAGATTGGATGGCCCTGAGAAGGGACCCCCTCACTCCATACTCCCACACTTCCTTATTAACTAAAAAATAAATTAATACACACAGGTCTGCAACCCCAATTCCAATGAAGTTGGGACGTTGTGTAGAATGTAAATAAAAGCAGAATACAATGATTTGCACATCCTCTTCAACCTATATTCAATTTAATACAGAACAAAGACAAGATATTTAATGTTCAAACTGATAAACTTTGTTGTTTTTGTGCAAATATTTGCTACTTTTGAAATGGATGCCTGCAACACATTTCAAAGAAGTTGGGACGTGGCAACAAAAGACGGGGAAATTGATGAATGCTCAAAGAACACCTAAATGGAAACAGGTGAGTGTCATGATTGGGTATCAAAGGAGCATCCCCAAAAGTCTCAGCCATTCACAAGCAAAGATGGGGCGAGGATCACCACTTTGTGAACTGCAAGAAAAAATAGTCCAACAGTTAAGAACAATGTTTTATCAATGTTCACTTGCAAAGAATTTAGGGATTCCATCATCTACCAGTCCATAATATAATCAGAAGAGTCAGAGAATCTGGAAAACTTTCTACACGTAAGCGGCAAGGCCGAAAACCAACATTGAATACCGTGACCTTCGATCCCTCAGGCGGGTACTGCATTAAAACCGTGTGTAAAGGATTCTTACTGCGTGGGCTCAGGAACACTTTGTCAGTTACACAGTTCGTCACTACATCTTAGCGACTCATCTCAAGTTAAAACTCTACCATGCAAAGCGAAAGCCATACATCAACAACATCCAGAAACCCCGCCACTTTCTCTGGCCCCAAATCATTTGAAATGGACAGACGCAAAGTGGAAAAGTGTGCTGTGGTCTGATGAGTCCACGTTTCAAATTGTTTTTTTGGAAATCATGGATGTCGTGTCCTCCAGACAAAAGAGAAAAAAGACCATCCAGATTGTTACCAGCACAAGTTCAAAAGCCAGCATCTGTGATGGTATGGGGGTGTTAGTGCCCTGGCATGGGGCAACTTACACATCTATGATGGCACCATCAATGCTGAAAGGTACATCCAGGTTTTGGAGCAACACATGCTGCCATCCAAGCAATGTCTTTTTCAGGGTGACGTCCCTGCTTATTTCAGCAAGACAATGCCAAGCCACATTCTGCACGTGTTACAACAGCGTAGCTTCGTAGTAAAAGAGTGGGGGTACCAGACTGGCCTGCCTGCTGTCCATACCTGTCGCCCATTGAAAATGTGTGGTGCATTATGAAATGCAAAATACGACAATGGAGACCCCAGACTATTGAACAACTGAAGTTGTACATCAAGCAAGAATGGGAAAGAATTCCACCTACAAAGCTTCAACAATTAGTGTCCTCAGTTCCCAATGCTATTGAGTGTTGTTAAGAAGGAAAGGGGATGTAACACAGTGGTAAATATACCCCTGTCCCAGCTTTTTTTGAAACATGTTGCAGACATCCCATTTCAAAATGAGCAATATTTGCACAAAAACAATAGTTTATCAGTTTGAACATGAAATATCTTGTCTTTGTGGTGTAGTCATTGAATATAGGTTGAAGAGGATTTGCAATCATTGTATTCTGTTTTAATTTAGATTTTACACAATGTTCCAACTTCAATGGAATTGGGGTTGTACATGGCTGTCCATGTTGTACAGGCTACATAATCACCCAGAACACAAGGATCCAAGTACCTTGTTGAGTTTGAATCTCATTCTAAAAACCGATAACTGAGCATAGGGGAAAGTACACACCTCCATTTGTAAGGTCCTCACAGGAACCACACACTGTGTCATGGAAAACTGAGCCGGGGAAAGAGCACAGGTCTGTCCAGTTGTGCATTCCGTGTGTTTTATGCACGGCTCTTGGCTGAAGATGTGTGTGAAAAGGAGACATTGGAACACTTTTCACACACAGTGTTCATTTGTGGTGTACCTAAAAGACAACAACAAAAGCATTGTGGGTTAAAGAGTCTCACATGCTCTGCCAAACTGCACTCAAGGTTCTTGAAATGGAGAGCAACATTTCCACCTCGTGGACATTTGCCATTAATGCAGGTACAACAGAATTTTACCAAGGATATATATATTATATATATATATATATATATATATATATATATATATATATATATATATATATATATATATATATATATATATATGAAAAACAGTATACTTTCTCTTTGAATTGAGGTACATTTTTTCCCATCCCATGGCACAAATCAATATGATATAAACATGTATATTTTGTTACTTCCCAGCTGCTCGTTCCACACTTCAGCTTATTAAGTGGCAGTAATGCACTTTCTGAACCGTCAGGGTGAGCAATCCTGCTCTTGGAGATCACCTGTCCAGCATGTTTTCTCACGCTTCCTTCCCCACCTACCGCTAATTATCAGGTCTGCTCAGCCAATTAAGCTCTCAGAAACACTAGAATGGACTAATCAGAGCTGTGGTTAGAGCTGGTACACCTGTAAATCATACAGGGTGGAAGACCTCCAGGAGCTGGTTTGTTGACCCCCTGGTTAAGCGATTATTTAAAATTTATGTTATTGTTTTGCTCTTAATTCATGAATTTCTTTATCAGTGTGAAATAAAAATGTACATACAATACATCACAAGAGCAATTAAATGAGTGATCTGTCATACTTTATGCAAAACTATTAATTTAATGTACAACCTTGCAAGGTTGTGATGCAAGTTTATTCCCCTCTCATACCTTTGGTTCTGACACCGTGTCCAGGTCCACACTCTGTGTGGTGGACACAGAAGTCCCCTGTCCAGTAGAAGCCCTCCTGGCACCGACACACCCGGTTGCTAACAGGCGAACACTCCGCTTCCACCTCCAGGTTGTAGATGCAGAAGTTGTCGCAGTAAAGACAGCGAGGGAGGAAGTTCCACAGGTCCGTGAAGTGGTCCTTTCTACATGGCACGCACACTGTGGACGTGGTGGCAGTGCAGTGTGCCGCCATATGTGTGCCAGGCGGACATTTGTCGCACGTGAGGAGTTCACCGGTTTCCGGGTTGTGGTGTTTGTAAGTGGGTGTGGCTCCTCCAGCCATCAGTGGGGCGGCGGGGAACACAAGGAGGAGCGCCGGTAGTAAGAGCTGTGGAGAGGAGCCGTGAATGTATCACTGTCACACAAAAGTACTGTCACAAAAACTCTCATTTAAGGGCAAGTTCAACACTTTAAAACCAGGTTCTGTTTTTAGATGTTTTTGGGTAAATCATTTGGGGCAATAAGCGAATTTAATCTGTGGAGTACTGATTAATGTAATTTCTCCCAGCTCTTTATGTATTTTACTGCCCCTTACAAAGAACCACATCGATATATTCCTCATTTTGAATTTACTGAAGGTCACTTTGAAAATCAGGCCTTGGTCTCCACAGACAGCATCCATCTTGTGAAGGGACCCAGAAAATGAGTCGTGCAACACTTTTATACCATGTGGGTGTTACAGTGGGTGTGGTTTAGTCTATATGTTACGGCTCTCACAAATAGGGGGAGCCCTCCCTGTAACTGAATCTTGCACATGCATAATGGAAGTGAAACTTAACTCTTTTTGAAACTAAACCAGGTTCCAGACACTTTTATACAGATAACAAATACAAACACTTGATAACTAACATAAAATAAGGAGATATTATCTAACATTTAGAACACAAATACTGTCACAATTTTTGGTGAACTCCACTGAACAGGCAAAAATTTCACTAGAAGTATCTGGAGGTAAATGTGTGTATATAAGAAACTTTTTTAAATGACCGATTACGCGCATCTCGCCTTATGCTGCATTCATGTTGGCTGTGAGTAGCAGACTGTAAACCAATCGGTCACACCTGCTTTAGAAACCCCCCCCCCCAAAATACAAACAAAACAAAAAAAAAAACTTTTGTTCCTTACCACAGTACGACGGCATTTTAGGGCCACATTGAATTGATTTTTTTTTAGACTTCGAGAATAAAGTCATAATATTACGAAAATAAAATCGGAATTTTATGGCTTTGAGAATAAAGTCATAATTTTATGAGAATAAAATGTAATATTTCAAGAATAAAGTCATAATTTTACGAGAAAAAAAATCATAATATTACGAGAATAAAGTCGTAATATTACGAGAAAAAAGTCGGAATTTTATAAGAATAAAGTCGTATTTTTATGAGAAAAAACAAGTTTCCCTGTCAACACACATCAACACAGCTAACGTAGGCTAACGCTATAATGTGGAAGCAGCCTTAGAAGGCTTTTTTTTTGGAAACAGCCTTATAAGTAATTAACTAAACAGCGCCTCAAACTTGGGTTTATGAGCAAGCAAAACCGTTTTATAGAAGTTTGACGTGGATGCGGCGCAACAGAGAGGAGTCACGTAGGCTGTTTTGTGCGCTGTCAAGGTTTCATTTCCGGAATCACGCTTTTTTCTTTCCGGATTATGAGTTTTTTTTCTCGCAATATTACAACTTTATTCTCGTAATATTACAACTTTATTCTCGAAGTCTAAAAACAAAACAAACAAACAAACAAAAAAAAACAGTGTGGCCCTAAAATGCCGTTGTACCGCAGAGACAAGGACAAACCAGATGTTGTTTGTCTTTAAAGCAGACCTGCATTGAAATAAATGTGGTCAGATTTCAGAAAGAAATAGCTATGTATTTATAAGACCCTTGTGAATGCAGTAAAGTAAATCTGTAAGCCCAAATTTGTAATTCAGCGGAGAAATCTTCATTTAAAAATGACAAATTTGCAGCTAAAATTTAGCCCTCTGTGAAAACAGTTTGTACAGCCGTATCATTTCCATGATGTCAGGGACAAGACGACACGCTCCCGCCTTCAGTCTGATCCCGCATTGAAATTGATTTTATGTTAGTAATGTTACTTATACACGTCCTGGTTTCAACATCCAAAAGTAAACTGCAATGAATGTGAGATACAGATCTGTGTGCTCAGATCAGCAACGACATCGACAGCGTGCGCCGTTCTTCACCGACGCCTCGCTTTCTGCCTCCGCTGTGCTTACCGAGTTGTGCTTAGTAAACGCAGAAGCGGGCCACTCACATCGCCCCCGTGTCTGCTGTGCAGCCGGCACCACGTCCCTGTCTACTGAATGGAGGTGCAGCCAACTTGGCACAAGTCCAGAGAATACGCTTGCTGTTTTGATGCGAGCGGCCAGTAACACCTGTTGCTGCAAGGACAGACTTTCCGCAGCGCCGCACGTCTTGGTAATCGGAGGTGCAGAGCTCCGTGGCCGCTGAGAGAGGTTTATAACTTTTTTAATGACTTGGATTCTTGCGGGTCCTGCCTCCGTACCCCGTGACGGTACCGCAGGCAAAAGACAGTAGATTTTCAATGCGACACCACTCAGTCAAACGGGCGTATGAAAAAGTCCCCCAAAATAATTTTCAAGCACAAATAAAAGAAATGTGTACTCACCAAACGTGCCGCAAGACAATATGAAGTTTTAAAAAAGTAGATCCTTCCGTATAAGACAAGAAAAAGGTGCAGATGCAAACTGACGTAAATTCACAAATTACAATTGGCGCAATGCATGCTGAGAGAGGGTCTTGTCCATGACGTCTCGGCAGCGTCCATGATGAGAGGGACAATTTGTGGAGGGCTAAATTTTAGCTGTAAATTTGTTATTTTCAAATGAAGATTTCTCCGTTGAATGACAGATCTGGGCTTGCAGATTTACTTTACTACATTCAGAAGGATCTCATGTGTAATATGTCATTTTTTGTTCAAAAAATCTGACTGCATTTTTTTCAATGCAGGTCTCCTTTAACAAGGAGGGAAGCAGACAGCAAGAGATGGATGATTTAAGTGCAGAGAGTCTCCTGGTATTAATCAGCAAAATGTGAATGATTTGTATGGTATTACAGTGAGAAATTAATCTATAACCTCAGAAAATGTTAATTTTTTAAGCTGCCATCAGAGCCCAGGTTATCTGTTTTAATAATGAAGATGTGCAAATGCTAAAACTCTGTTGTATCTTTAAATTAAGGACATTATTGTCTACATCATTACCTTTGAAAAATGACAGTGCCTCACATCAGTACCTACAGTCTGCTGCTGCTGCAAATGACAAGAATTCTGCTATAACGACCACTGTGATGAGTTTTCTGCAGCATTCGCCTCCTTTCCATTCGGCATGCTTATGCTGAGTCATTACAGCTCAATTGCTAATGATGGGCTACGTTTTACAGAATGAAGAGATCTGAAATTTTGGCTTCAGAGAAGCACGTGAGGACCGGTGACATCTTATTTTGGGCTATGTTGGTGTCTTTCAGCATGCAAAATAAAATACAGAAATATACAGGCCTATCAAGATGCTTGTGAAGCCTTTTTGCTAACTGCAGGATCCTGGTGACCACTGGGGGTCGCCTTTGCTTGTAAAATTATTGATGCATTAACGTGAACATTTTAATGTTGCAGGTGGTAAATAAATGAGAAGCTAATTTTAATTTCTATATGTCGAACTCCAGTTCATGAACAACTTTAAAAAAAAAATCTGATTTACATTCATACAGTAGATGCAAGATGGTGGAGACTAAAAATGTGTTTTTATTAGTCATCACACAGTTTCAAAGTAGAATTCATTAATGATATCTAAGTAACATTTACGGACAAAATCTAGAGAGTATCTCCAGGGAAATGTACTTTAGAATTTCTGTTTGCAAATTGTTACAAAGGTTTTCTTTAATCCACAAATTTTACTCCACAACTTTTCAGTGAGGGTTACAGAAATAAATATTTTGTTATGTTTATGTTGTCTTTTTTCAACTTGAGGTGCTCAGTCTTCCTTCTATCAAATGATGGAGCCTTTCATCTTCACCACATGAAACTGAAGATTTAACTGGGTGTAGTTTTGCTGAGATACCTTCACCCTCGAAAACTCTGATCTCCATCTCTCAATATTATTATGCTGTGAAATCTTTGCATTTCAATTAATATAATTTGAGATCAAGGCATGTATTCTTGACTCACTTTAAGTATAGCTGCAATATTACCTATCAGAATATGCTTCACTGTGAAGGTTCATTTCAAAGAAATGGAAATACATTATTTCACTTTACAAAAAGGAAACAAAATCACAAAAACAGTGTTAAGCAGAAATGAACACATCAAAGTGTACCTTGATTAAATTATTTTAACAGAATGTCACTGCAGATGTGCCACTGAGAATAATGAAGTCAATAAAGCTCAGTAATGTAAAATAATTTGATGGCAGCACACATGAAATAAACAGCATCACCAGAATCGAAGTGGTTAGTGTGCTTGGTGTCAGTGCGAAAGGTTCTCTGTTCAAATCCCACCCGTGCCACCTTTCTCCATGTAATGTAGAGTTGCATCCAGTGTAAACTTGTGTCAAATCAACATGCAGATCCACTTTGCATGTGCTGTGGTGACCCCTAGTGAAAACAAGGGAGCAGCCGAAGTGGCTTACTGATTTTTTTTTTTTTTTTTTTTTTTTTTGTTATCAGAATCCATCAATAGAATTCAAAAGTTTTACTGTTGATCAACTGTTAGATTGATGAATTAATTATTTCAGCTTTACCCATATCGTGCCACACAGAGATTATTTCATACCTCTTTGAATGAATCTCACAATGTCACTGATAAACCTACTACAAAATCAATCAATTAGAAAATGCAAGTATGAAATAGATATACCTGAAGTGGAGAAGTCTTATGAATGCCTATTTTACTGGAAATTTGCTTTATTTTTGATCATTCTGAGTGCAGAACTATGTGAAAAACCTGAAGCAGGACAGTATCCTTTTTACTGCTACATATTAATGTGCTCCAGCTACATCAGAATATTCTTCATTCATTATTTTATCAATGCACACTGTCTGCACTGTCCCACTCTTTTTTTTAATGATCTGCAAACATCTAATATTATTAGATTTCAGGGATCTTTTAAATTCACTCTCAGAAAACCTGCACTAAATATCTACAATTATTATATAGTTATTAATAGCATCCTGAATGGAATCAAAATGGATTGCTGTTACATTCATGCACTTTCAAGAAAAGAAGTTACACAAGGTTTTTCAGTTACATTTCTTCTCATTTATATTCCTCATGTAAGTTTTTCCCCCCATACTTTCTTCCCAGAGAAATTGGTACAAAATACTTTAGAGTTACAACCCTTATAAATTATGGGTGTTTTTTTTTTTTTAAAGCGCATTCTCACATACTGCAATAACTAATCGTCACATCAGTCTGAGCTTCATTTAAAGTATATGTTTAATAATGTTATAGAGCGAACTTACCATGTTGCTGTAGTTTGGAACCTGGGCAGAAAAGGTTTTCTGAGATGGATTTACTTCCTTTTTATAGTCTGTGCAAGGAACTGTATTTTCTGTGTGGGTGTTCTGCGGCTTTGTTGGTTAGATCACAAATCATAGACCTCTTAAAGGTCAGACAAAACTTCCACATGTACATATTGTTGAGTCTTGAATATAATAACTAACAGAAGGGTATTACAATTTTATGAAACATGTAGGAAGCATTGTAATTAGGATCCATTCAGACAAAGTGCAGTGTCATTAAATAAAGTTGTTTGCTTGCTGCTTCTCATGTTTTCATGAGAAATAAGTTGACATTTGCAATCTTTTAAGCAAACTTCCTTTTCATTGGAAGTTGTTGAGTGTTAAGAAATCTGACCTTTTTTGGGGGGGGGGGGGGGATCCACAAAAGCAGCTATTTGATCTCATGAAAGCAGTTCTGTTATAATGTTATGTCAGGTGGCTTTTTGATTTTGTGCAACATTTTTGATTTGAGGAACACTTTTTCAAATTAAAGTAGGCAGTCACAAATAATTGTGGGGTTTTTTTTTAAGTTTAGATCTTGCTTTTTTCTCAGTTGCCTACAGTCTTTCATGTCTGAATTATTTATTTATTTAGTTTTTAATCCATCAGCCTAATCGTCTGTTTTCAAAGTATGTTTCTGTTTTTAGTTATTACATTTATTTTTTAAACTTGATTTTTAATTGTATTTTTGTTTCTCTAATTTTATCATGTGAAGCAGTTTTTCTTTGAAGGTGCTATACAAATAAATCATCATCATCATTATCGTTGTTAAATAGCACAACAGCTGAAAAAACAGTAATTACATCCCACCAGGGGGCAGCAATTCGTACATCATTTCTCCTCCAACATCAGCTCAATTAGCCTCGAACCTGTAAATCGTGCGAGATTATCTTATTTTGGACAACTACTATAGTGCACACTTTTAAAGCACGTCATGGCATTTAGGTGTAACCGGAGTATCACTGTTCCTTTCCAGAGTTTATGGCGTATCTCCATAGTAATAACTGGTGCATTATGTCAGACTGCTGTCCTCTGTGTTGGCATTAAAATGTTTCTGATGGTGGTTTATGCATGTTAAAAATGAACATAGGCAAATGAATCAGTCGGAAGTAAGTAACCATGCTGCAGGAATCAGGATTGCATAATAATACAGATGGTCTGCAGATTTTATTATTCACATCACAGTTTAGGAAATACAGTTCTGCACCACATACATTACAACCCCTGACAAAAATTATGGAATCACCTGCCTCGGAGGATGTTCATTCAGTTGTTTAATTTTGTAGGAAAAAAGCAGATCACAGACATGACACAAAACTAAAGTCATTTCAAATGGCAACTTTCTGGCTTTAAGAAACACTATAAGAAATCAGGAAAAAAAAATTTTTGGCAGTCAGTAACGGTTACTTTTTTAGACCAAGCAGAGGGGAAAAAATATGGAATCAACTCTGAGGAAAAAATTATGGAATCATGAAAAACAACGCTCCAACACATCACTAGTATTTTGTTGCACCACCTCTGGCTTTTATAACAGCTTGCAGTCTCTGAGGCAGGGACTTAATGAGTGACAAACAGTACTCTTCATCAATCTGGCTCCAACTTTCTCTGATTGCTGTTGCCAGATCAGCTTTGCAGGTTGGAGCTTTGTCATGGACCATTTTCTTCAACTTCCACCAAAGATTTTCAATTGGATTAAGATCCGGACTATTTGCAGGCCATGACATTGACCCTATGTGTCTTTTTGCAAGGAATGTTTTCACAGTTTTTGCTCTATGGCAAGATGCATTATCATCTTGAAAAATGATTTCATCATCCCCAAACATCCTTTCAATTGATGGGATAAGAAAAGTGTCCAAAATATCAATGTAAACTTGTGCATTTATTGATGATGTAATGACAGCCATCTCCCCAGTGCCTTTACCTGACATGCAGCCCCATATCATCAATGACTGTGGAAATTTACATGTTCTCTTCAGGCAGTCATCTTTATAAATCTCATTGAAATGGCACAAAACAAAAGTTTCAGCATCATCACCTTGCCCAATGAAGATTCGAGATTCATCATGAATATGACTTTCATCCAGTCATCCACAGTCCACGATTGCTTTTCCTTAGCCCATTGTAACCTTGTTTTTTTCTGTTTAGGTGTTAATGATGGCTTTCGTTTAGCTTTTCTGTATGTAAATCCCATTTCCTTTAGGCGGTTTCTTACAGTTCGGTCACAGACGTTGACTCCAGTTTCTTCCCATTTGTTCCTCATTTGTTTTGTTGTGCATTTTCGATTTTTGAGACATATTGCTTTAAGTTTTCTGTCTTGACGCTTTGATGTCTTCCTTGGTCTACCAGTATGTTTGCCTTTAACAACCTTCCCGTGTTGTTTGTATTTGGTCCAGAGTTTAGACACAGCTGACTGTGAACAACCAACATCTTTTGCAACATTGCGTGATGATTTACCCTCTTTTAAGAGTTTGATAATCCTCTCCTTTGTTTCAATTGACATCTCTTGTGTTGGAGCCATGATTCATGTCAGTCCCACTTGGTGCAACAGCTCTCCAAGGTGTGATCACTCCTTTTTAGATGCAGACATAACGAGCAGATCTGATTTGATGCAGGTGTAGTTTTGGGTATGAAAATTACAGGGTGATTCCATAATTTATTCCTCAGAATTGGTGAGTCCATATTTTTTTCCTCTGCTTGGTCTAAAAAGGAACCGTTACTGACTGCCACAATTATTTTTCCTGATTTCTTATAGTGTTTTCTTAAAGCCAGAAAGTTGCCATTTGAAATGACTTTAGTTGTGGTTCATGTCGTGATCTGCTTTTTCTAACAAATTAAACACACTGAATGACATCCTCCGAGGCCGGTGATTCCATAATTATTGCCAGGGGTGTATATAGAGAAATGTAATTCCTGCACAGATTTATCAAACAACCCCAATTCCAATGAAGTTGGGACGTTGTGTGACACGTAAATAAAAACAGAATACAATGATTTGCAAATCCTTGTTGTGAAAGTGTCGTGACACGGACCCACACAGGGGGCGGTAATGAACGGACAATGGATAAGCCAAAAGTAACAATTTAATGTTGTGAATCGCCACAACAACGTACAGACAATAACAATATGGTGGACTGTCAATCAACACCAGGTGACGTGTGGGCAGGCTCGACGATAGAAGACGCCTGGCGAGAGAAGAGCTGGATCCCCCCACACCACCAACGGAGCTGAAGAACACCGGAGCCACCAAGCCCTGCGCCCCAGGTGGCCGCTGTCTTCAGCAGTCAGACCCGGTACTGCTGGCAGAAAACAGAGACAGTCCAGATGAGTGTGAGGTCGCACACTCAGTAATCTGTTATGTGTCGGACGCATCTCGGAGAACCGACCAGCGTTTGAAGGACCCAGTATGAAATAAGCAGAGCACGGTACAAAGGCTAATATATAAGATAATATAATAACAAAAAGGTGCAGCCTGGCGTGGTGCGCTCCCAGCAGCGCTAACGGTCCGGAGCCAGAAGCTGTTTCGGACTCAAGGACCCCGCCGACACCCCCCAGGTGGCCGCAACAACCGAGTCTGTGAAAGAAGGAACCATTATGTGAGTCCACACTCTACACACAGAACACTTAAAGGTGTACAAACAGCAAACACTTCCTGGCTTGATTACTGATCAGCTTCCCAACCTGCAGGCATGGAACATCCAGTTCACAAAACTCCACTGCAGTGGAAGCTGATACATGCTAACAAACAGCTCAATACGATAAGGTTGAGGGACACCACATTTACTGACTGTATAACTGTTAGTCACAAAATCTAACGTACCTCAGGAAGTGTGCTGAAGAGCGTGAAACCTCACCCCTCCTCTTTCACAGACTGTGCATCAAACCTGGACGTTCTCAGCATCCGCTGCTGAATGCAGATGGCTCCCAAGACGACGATCTCACCCGTCTGGTCACAAAGTCGAGTCTCTGGCAATACACAATGTGCACTCCAGTCTTAAATGCCAACATGTTCCAATCCATCCAGATGCACCACAGCTGTGAGTCCTGACGAGTCGCAGGTGATCAGGGTGAGGTCCTGACAGCCTCAGCAACACAGCCACTCAGTCCCAAACGCACGCCACCTGGGAGGGAAAACCAAAAGACAGAACAAACCGCAGCCAGGCCCCCCAGCCATATAACATAATCCCACAGTCCGGTTCAGTAAAGGAGGGAGAACCTCCACCTCCAATCACACACCTCGTGCAGCTCCTGTTTAAACCACTTATCTGGTTTGGGGTGTGAGGCGAAGCCGTCGCTGTCACACCAAACCGCCAATCCCCACAGATAAGGACGAACACCACAGGATAACGGCTGCAAAAGAAGTTCAGATCATCACTCAACGGTTTTGAGTCAGCAGAGAAATTACCTGAATGGTATCTGATTTCTCGGCGGGGAGGTGGAGTTGGCAGTCCGGCCTTTATGGTGGTGGTGATGAGTAGTGGATGAGTGACAGCTGGTATGGATGATGATTGACAGCTGTCCACTCCTGGTTGCTCCGACGCCCTCTCGTGCTTGAAGATCCCGCACTTCAAGCAGGGCGCCATCTTGTGGGTGGGTGGGCCGCAGTACCTCCTCTTCAGCGGCCCACACAACAAGACCCCCCCCTCAACGGGCGCCTCCTGGCGCCCGACCAGGCTTGTCCGGGTGCCGCCGGTAGAAGTTGGCCAGGAGGGCCGGGTCCAGGATGAAGCTCCTCTTCACCCAGGAGCGTTCTTCGGGTCCATACCCCTCCCAGTCCACCAAATACTGGAACCCCCGGCCCTTCCGACGGACATCCAGGAGCCGGCGCACAACAGCGGCGATGATCCGGGCAGGAGGCGGCGCCGGTCCGGGGTACAGAGGGGTGAAACGTGGTGAGGTTTGATGTGTGACACATGGAAAACCGCAGTGAAGCTGGCAGCTTCAGCATCACTGCGGCTGGACTGAGGACTTTGAGGATGGGAAAAGGTCCAATGTATCTGTCCTTCAACTTTTGGGATTCCACTTGCAGGGGAATGTCCCTTTGTGGAAAGCCAAACCTCCTGCCCAGGCTGATACGCAGGGGCCGGGGCACGCTGGCGGTCTGCATGGTTCTTGGCCCTCGTCCGGGCTTTGAGCAGGGCAGAGTGGACGGTACGCCACACCCCGACGGCACCTCTCAGATGGGCCTGGACCGAGGGCACCCCGACCTCTCCCTCCACTAGCAGGAAACAATGGGGGCTGGTTACCCCAAACACACTTCAAATGGGGAGAGGCCGGTGGCAGACGAGACTTGGCTGTATGAGCGTAATCGATCCAGCCAGATGGTCACTCCAGGCCGTCGGGTGCGCGGAGGTCATGCAACGGAGGGCCTGCTCCAGTTCCTGGTTAGTCCGCTCTGCCTGCCCGTTCGTCTGGGGGTGGTACCCAGACGAGAGACTGACGGTGGCCCCCAGTTCCCTACAGAAACTCCGCCAGACCTGGGAGGAGAAACTGAGGCCAGCGGGCTTGCCTGGGGTTCAGACGCTTCGCGGTCCGGATGTACTCCAGGTTCCGATGGTCCGTGAAAACCGTAAATGGTACCGATGCTCCCTCCAACAGGTGTCTCCACTCCTCAAGAGCCTCCTTCAACCGCAAGAAGTTCCCGATTGCCGACGTCATAGTTCCGTTCGCTGGGGTCAACCTGCGGGAAAAGTAGGCACATGGATGGAGAACCTTGTCGGACTCCCCGCTCTGGGATAGCACGGCTCCTATCCCTGAGTCAGAGGCATCCCCCTTCAACAACAAACTGGCGCTTGGGATCGGGCTGCACCAGAACCGGTGGCAGTCGAGAACCGGCATTTCAACTCCCTAAACGCGGGCTTCGCCACCGATCCGCACAGGTGAAGGGGACTTTTGTGGAGGTCAGGGCTGTCAGGGGGCTAACTACCTGACTGTAGCCCTTGATGAACCTCGGTAGAAATTTGCAAACCAAGGAACTGTTGTAGGTTCCTACGGTTCGTTGGTTGGGGCCAATCTCTCACCGGCGCAACCTTGGCCGGATCAGGGGCGACGGAGTTGGAGGAGATGATGAACCCCAAAAAGGACAATAGAAGTGCGGTTGGAAGTCACACTTCTCGCCTTCACAAACAGCCGGTTCTCCAACAACCGCTGTAGGACCTGACGTACATGCTTGACATGGGTCTCATGATCCGGAGAAAAAGATGAGTATATCGTCTAGATATATGAAGACAAACCGATTCAGGATGTCCCGCAAGAACGCATTAACCAATGCTTGGAAACGTCGCGGGGCGCATTGGTGAGGCCGAACGGCATCACCAGGTACTCAAGTGACCTAACGGGGTGTTAAATGCCGTCTTCCACTCGTCTCCCTCCCGGATCCGAACCAGGTGATAAGCATTCCTAAGATCCAATTTCGTGAAAATTTGGGCTCCATGCAGGAGCGTGAACACTGAATCCAACAGAGGTAACGGGTATCGGTTGCGAACCGTGATCTCGTTCAGCCCTCTGTAATCAATGCATGGACGGAGTCCGCCGTCCTTCTTGCCCACAAAAAGAAACCAGCACCCATCGGGGAGGTGGAGTTCCGGATCAACCCGGCAGCTAACGAGTCCCGGATGTAGGTCTCCATTGATTCGCGTTCCGGACGTGAGAGGTTGTACAGCCTGCTGGACGGGTACTCAGCGCCCGGTATCAAATCAATGGCACAATCGTACGGACGGTGCGGGGGCAGCATGAGTGCCAGATCCTTGCTGAAGACGTCAGCAAGGTCGTGGTACTCAGCCGGCACCGCCGCCAGATTGGGGGGACTAAAACCTCCTCCTTAGCTGTCACACTGGGTGGAACCGAGGATCCTAAACACTCCCGGTGGCAGGTTTCGCTCCACTGAACCACAACCCCAGACGGCCAATCAATCCAGGGATTGTGTTTTAACACCCATGGAAAACCCAAAATCACTCTGGAGGTAGAAGGTCTTACATAAAACATAATCTCCTCCCTGTGATTCCCAGACACCACCAATGTCACTGGCTGAGTCTGGTGTGTGATTAGTGGAAGAAGGGTGCCATCTAGTGCCCGCACCGACAATGGTGACGGTAAGGCCACTAGAGGGAGCCCAACCTCCTTTGCCCATCTGCTATCCAGCAGATTCCCCTCCGACCCCGTGTCCACCAGTGCTGGGGCGTGAAGGGTTAGATCCCCACTCAGGATCATGACTGGGATTCGTGCAGATCGTCTGGGTTTCCCCACGTGGGTGTTGTGACCCACCCTTAGCCCAGTCTCTAAGGACGAGTGCTGCTGTTTTGACCGTTTGGAGCATTCTCTCTGTGTGTGCTCAGTAGAGCTGCAGAGAAAAGACTCTCCACGGATCAGCCTCCTTTGTCTCTGATCTGATCGTTTTTTGGCCCTGCTCGTCTCCATAGCAACGTCAGCAGGGGGAGCTGTTGTCACGTGGAGAGCCCTGGCAGTGGAGCGTGGGAAGTTGGCTCCCTTTCAGACCCGGGAGGAAGAGGGACGGCGTGTACTTGACCACGCCCCTCGTCTCGCTGCCGTCGGTGTTCCATTAATCGGTTGTCTAACCGTATAACCAGGTCGATAAGCCCATCTAAATCCCGCGGCTCGTCCTTCGCCACCAGGTGCTCCTTAAGGACCAGAGACAGTCCGTTTACAAAGGCGGCACGGAGCGCAACAGCATTCCAGCCGGCTTGCGCTGCCGTGATGCGGAAGTCGACTGCATACTTCGCTGCGCTCCGACGCCCCTGCCGTATCGACAGCAGCACACTTGAAGCGGTCTCGCCTCTATGAGGGTGGTCGAACACCTGTCGGAACTCCCTCACAAACTCAGTATAAACCGTTAGGAGCCGTGAATTCTGCTCCCAAAGCGCCGTAGCCCAGGCGCGTGCCTCTCCTCGAAGCAAATTTATAATGTAAGCCACCCAGCTAGCGTCTGACGCGTACATGACGGGACGCTGTGAAAAGACGAGCGAGCACTGCATCAAGAAGTCCGCGCACATCTCCACACAGCCTCCGTACGGCTCCGGAGGGCTTATGTATGCTTCAGGGGATGGTGGGGGGGGTCGTTGAACGACCAGCGGAATGTCTGTTTCTGGCACACGGTCAGCAGGAGGAGGTGCTGCAGCAGCGCCCTGAGCACGCGCTTCCACCTGGGCGGTGAGAGCCTCTATCCTACGATTGAGAACACTGCTCTGCTCGGTAACTAAGTCCAACAGAGCGGTAAAGGCGGTTAAGATGTGCTGCAGCTCACCCAACATGCCTCCTGCTGGCGCCTGTGCACCTCGCTCTTCCATTGGCTGTTCAAGTGATGGTTGATGCCCCTCGGGATCCATGACGCTGGCCGAGAAATCCTGTTGTGAAAGTGTCGTGACACGGACCCACAACAGGGGGCGGTAATGAACGGACAATGGATAAGCCAAAAGTAACAATTTAATGTTGTGAATCGCACAACGACGTACAGACAATAACAATATGGTGGACTGTCAATCATACACCAGGTGACGTGTGGGCAGGCTTGACGATAGAAGACGCCTGGCGAGAGAAGAGCTGGATCCCCACACAGCTTCCACCACCAACGGAGCTGAAGAACACCGGAGCCGCCAAGCCCTGCGCCCCAGGTGGCCGCTGTCTTCAGCAGTCAGACCCGGTACTGCTGGCAGAAAACAGAGACAGTCCTGATGAGTGTGAGTTCGCACACTCAGTAATCCCCCAGTCAGTGTTCAGTAAAGGAGGGAGAACCTCCACCTCCAATCACACACTCGTGCAGCAACTGTTTAAACCACTTATCTGGTTTGGGGTGTGAGGCAAAGCCGTCGCTCTCACACCAAACGCCAATCCCACAGATAAGGACGAACACCACAGGATAACGGCTGCAAAAGAAGTTCAGATTATCACTCAACGGTTTGAGTCAGCAGAGAAATTACCTGAATGGTATCTGATTTCTCGGCGGGGAGGTGGAGTTGCAGTCCGGCCTTTATGGTGGTGGTGGAGTAGTGGATGAGTGACAGCTGGTACGGATGATGAGTGACAGCTGTCACTCCTGGTTGCTCCGACGCCCTCTCGTGCTTGAAGCCCACACTTCAAGCAGGGCGCCATCTTGTGGTGGTGGGCAGCAGCAGTACCTCCTCTTCAGCGGCCCACACAACAATCCTCTTCAAACTATATTCAGTTGAATACACCACAAAGACAAGATATTTAATGTTCAAATTGATAGACGTTTTTGTGCAAATATTTGCTCATTTTGAAATGGATGCCTGCAACATATTTCAAAAAAGCTGGGACAGGGGCAACAAAAGACTTGGAAAGTTGATGAATGCTCAAAGAACACCTGTTTGGAACATTCCACAGGTGAACAGGTTAATTGGAAACAGGTGAGTGTCATGATTGGGTATAAAAGGAGCATCCCCAAAAGGCTCAGCTGTTCACAAGCAAAGATGGGGTGAGGATCACCACTTTGTGAACAACTGCTTGAAAAAATAGTCCAACAGTTTAAGAACAGTGACTATGTTTACATGCAGCCAATAACCCTTTCATAACCCTTTCATAACTGGAATATTAGCCATACCCGGTTGACACGGCCATGTAGACACCCGCAAAAACCAGAATATCCTCATATTCCGTTTTTTAAAAACCCGAATAAGACCCCTGGGTTACCCCTTTTCTAACCCGAATATCAGGTCATATAAACGTGCATTGGGATATCTCCATAGAAAGAAACATTATTTTGTGTTTTGCGTATGTCCTATCCGTAAGGAATCTTGGTCTTTTGAGTACGGCAACTACTTGTATGCGGCGCGCACAGCCCACCGGACACCATAGAAGCAGAGGTAAACAGCGCATTGTGTTCTGCGTCCTTATCAGGCGGCCCGGTCGCAGCACCGGTCGCGGAGCCAGTCGGCATCACCGCGATTGCTCTCACTGCCTCCGATGCGCTTACTGAGTCTGCGGGCTCGGTAAACGCCGCAGCGGGCCACTCACACCGCCCCCCTCTCTGCTGTGTGGAGCTGCGCCAACTGTGGCAACAGGTCCAGAGACTACGCTCGCTGTTTTGATGCGGAGGCAGCCCACAAGGATAGATTTCTTGCGGAAAAAATCCACAGCGCCGCAGGGTCTCGGTATACTGCAGCCGCAGAGCTCTGTGGCCATGACTTGGATTCTTTGCGGGTCCCACATCCGTACCCCCAGAGGCAGTGAGCGAAGGGACAGCACGCACATTGTGTTCTGCGTGTGTCTATTTATAATCTTCTCGCCCAGAAGAAAAAATAAAGTGTTTACACAGGAGAGAAAAGTGAGAAAATGTTAATGCCTGTTTGAGAAAAGTGTATAAAGTGTGTAGCAAGGGGTTTTATATGAAGCAGGATTACACGAAGCCAGATTTGCATGAACAGCAGACCAAATCAAGCACCGGTGGAAGACATGCATCGCTGTTTAGATGGGGATACTCTAAATGATACCACTGACCATGTATACAAGAGTAACTCTGTCTGCTTAAGCATGTAAATGGGTTATTCCTAATGATTCAGAAACCAGAATATTGACCTTAACCCGAATATTAAGGGCATGTAAACGTAGTCATTGTTTCTCAATGTTCAGTTTCAAGGAATTTAAGGATTCCATCATCTACAGTCCATAATATAATCAGAAGATTCAGAGAATCTGCAGAACTTTCTTCACGTAAGCGGCAAGGCCGAAAACCAACATTGAATACCCGTGACCTTCGATCCCTCAGGCGGTACTGCATTAAAACTGACATTATTGTGTAAAGGATCTTACTGCGTGGGCTCAGGAACACTTCAGAAAACCATTGTCAGTTAACACAGTTCGTCGCTACATCTTAGCAACTCATCTCAAGTTAAAATTCTACCATGCAAAGCAAAAGCCATACATCAACAACATCCAGAAACCCCGTCGCCTTCTCTGGGGCCAAGCTCATTTGAAATGGACAGACGCAAAGTAGAAAAGTGTGCTGTGGTCTGATGAGTCCACATTTGAAATTTTTGGAAATCATGGATGTCATGTCCTCCAGGCAAAAGAGGAAAAAGACCATCCAGATTGTTACCAGCACAAAGTTCAAAAGCAAGCATCTGTGATGGTATGGGGGCTATGTTAGTGCCCTTGGCATGGACAACTTACACATCTGTGATGGCACCATCAGTGCTGAAAGGCACATCCAGGTTTCTGAGCAACACATGCTGCCATTCAACCAACGTCTTTTTCAGGGTGACGTCCCTGCTTATTTCACCAAGACAATGCCAAGCCACATTCTGCAAGTGTTACAACAGCGTGGCTTCATAGTAAAAGAGATCTGTCGCCCATTGAAAATGTGTGGGACATTATGAAGTGCAAAATATGACAACGGAGACCCTGGACTGTTGAACAACTGAAGTCGTGCATCAAGCAAGAATCGGAAAGAATTCCACCTATAAAGCTTCAACAATTAGTGTCCTCAGTTCCCAAACGCTTATTGAGTGTTGCTAGAAGGAAAGGTGATGTGTCGTGCCAACATTTTTGAAATGTGTTGCAGGCATCCATTTCAAAATGAGCAAATATTTGCACAAAAACAAGTTTATCAGGTGAACATTAAATATCTTGTCTTTGTGGTGTATTCAATTGACTATATGTTGAAGAGGATTTGCAAATCATTGTATTCTTTTTTTATTTACATTTTACACAACTTCCCAACTTCATTGGAATTGGGGTTGTATTTTGGTTGTAATTACTCTGAAAGTGGACAGCACGGTTTGAATTACAGGGGGTACTGGGGGAGAGGTGGTATGACCCCCTAATTAAGACTTGGATCCTCTCCCCACCAAAAGGATTTAAAAAATCCAAAACTACTGGGTTTTAGGGGTGTACAATATGATGTAAAATTATTATCACTGTATTTTTCACTTTTTGGATGGTGACAGCACTGTATCACGATTAGGGTGGCCGAAAAAAAAGTTTTTTTTTTTTTTTTAATTTCAAGTCACACACCCCTTCATTTTAGGAGAAATGGTGAAGAAAACATGTTGTTAAAATTTCATGAAAATCCATCATGTCTAAGTGGTCTCCCAAGGCCCCACTGTTTTTTGCAAAATTAGAAATTTCAGCGAGTCTCCTCCAGAATAACGCCAGTGTCGTTACACTACATAAAGATTTCTATCCTTTCCCATTTGACTGAATTTAACCTTTGGTCAATATAATCAAGAACAAAATGCATCAGAACCAAAATACGATGAACATTTATTGATTTAATTATATCACTTTCTACAAATAGATCCATTTTGTTAACACTATTACACAAGTATTACAGCGATTATATGTTCCACTTAAACTTTTATTCAAACTTAAACATTATTTCCACTTAAACAAACTTTTATTTAACATTAAACTGTAGAACCAATGGCCTATTATTTATTGAACCAGTATAGGTGACAACATTAATAATGTAACAAATCAGACTATTATTGAAAAAATAACATGAAAGAACCATTTTTGTAGTACATTAATATCTAAAATATAGGAAAACTGTTTCAATGCTGAAAGAATCAAACAATTTAAAGTTACTCTTAGCGTGCAGTCATAATATGAGAACAACAGTTAACTGAGGTGATTCGGATTGTCTGTAGTTCAAACATGCATGACTAATCAAACAGTAACAGACTGAATTCACATGAGTTGTTGCTTTGTAGCATCTGTTGGGACTAGTTTTCAGTGGTGCTCAACCACCTCGTACAGCAGTTGTTGCTGCTCTTCACTTTTAGTCAGGATTTCATTGAAATCAGCTGCACCTTTTGTAGAACTCTGAAAGAACAGTTAGCAAATGTTTAGATTATTACAATAAACATAAGTGATTATATACTAAGAATATTATTATAATAATTTGTAGTTCACACTAACATTCTGAAGCATTGAGCAGTTTAGTAGTGTTCAGTGATTAAGTATGATATCAAATAAAATATGATTTTCATATCCATACCTGCATACTGCTTTGTTGTGTGTGACCTCTGAATGTCTACGCTTTCTTCATGAAAAAGACTGTGGTTGCAATATCAAGCATGGATCTCTTCAGATGGGTAGGATACACGGTGCACTTCAGCTGGGAGGTTGGATTCCATGGAGAGTCAGCATGAGCTCTCATCCTGTGCATGTGTGGGTGATCGGGCTGATCCCCTACCGAACTGTTCCAAATCTCTTATACTTGAGACTGGATCTCTTGAAGTTTATTTGACAGGCCATTGAGCTTTTGAGAGATGATTTTGCATTAGTTTGTAATTGATATTTCACAGACCTGATGAAACTGACCTTCTGTGATAGTTTTGGACAAAGACTTCATATGTGCCAAATCCTACTTATCAGGATTCGTTGACAGGATAGGCAGGACGCAAATGCAGGATGCAGAAACACAGCTTTGTGGTGTAAAATCATTTACTTGATATTCAGGCTGAGGTCGGTACACGGAAAAGCAGTCCACACAGAGCAACAAGATCAAGAGCATCAGGCTAAAGGCGTGGTCGAGGTACATAAGCAGGTAGTCAAAAAACACAAAGAGGCAATCAGAGCAAGGCAAAAATATACAAACAAGGCTGGAAAGAGGCACTAGGCACATCGATCTGGCGAAGGACAAAGGCAAACTGTGAGACTTATAAAGCACCCAGGTGATTAACTGCAAATCAAGAACAGGTGTGTGGAGAAGCTCCCAGAACTGGGGTGTGGCCAGACAGAGAGAAACACCCACCACCAAGAGCCCAGAGAAGAAGACAAGGGAGAGCAGGACAGAGGACAACCAACCAAATAGACAGAACAAGAGACAGACAGAACCCAAAAGCAACCCAAAAGATCAAAAACCTGACAGTCCCCCCTCCCCACCCCCCCAAGGGCCGACCCCCGATGGCCCAGGAGCAGAAGGGTGAGAAGTATGAAACTCACGAACCAGACCGGGGTCCAAAATAAACCGGGAGGAAATCCAAGACCGCTCCTCGGGGCCATAACCCTCCCAGTCCACTAAGTACTGGAAGCCATGCCCCCGCCACCGGGAAGCCAGGAGGGGCCGCACAGAGAAGACAGGCACCTCATCCACGAACCGGGTGGTGGGAGGGGGACCGGCAGGAGGGCACAAAGGACTCATACGGAACGGTTTCAGATGGCTAACATGTAACGAAGGATGGACCCTCATGGACCTTGTAAGATGGAGATGAACAGAAACAGGATTAATGAGCTTAGATACAGGGAACAGGCCAATGAAACTGGGAGCCATCTTTCGTGGCACTCCACGAAGCGGCAGATGACGAGAAGACAGCCAAACTCATTGTCCGGGCACGTAGGATGGTGCCACTGACCATTTGCGATCTGCTGCCTCTTTTTAGCTCTTGAAGGACCGTAGTAGGGCCTTCCGGGCCCACTCCCAGGTCCGTCGGCACCGCATGATGAGCCCCAGAGCTGAAGGTACAGGAGAGTGCAGATCTGTGGTGGAGAACAAAGAAGGTTGGTGGCCAAAGACAATGTGGAAAGGTGAAAAACTGGAAGAGGAGATAGGCAGGCAGTTGAAAAGGCTAATTCGATCCAAGGTAACTGAGTGGACCAGGAGGCAGGAAATTGTAAGGATAGGATGCTTAAACCTTTTTCTAATTCTTGATTCAGATGTTCCGTCTGCCCATTAGCTTGGGGATTATAACCAGAAGTAAGGCTTGATGTGACCCAGAGTAGACGGCAGAATTCCCTCCAGAATTGCAAAATAAACTGTGGACCCCGGTCAGAGACAATATCCTGAGGCAAACCATGCAATTTGAAGACATGTAACAATAGTGCTTCAGTGGTCAGACGGAAGTTTGGGTAATGGCACAAAATGGACCATCTTTGATAACCGGTCAACCACAGTCATGATCACAGTTTGGTCCCTAGAGCAGGGGTGGGCAACGAGGGCCTTCTCCCTTGAACATAAACACCTGGTTGTCAATGAAATCACCTGCTGAAACACCTGAACATTAATGAAATCACCTGCTGAGGTGATTGGTAGCAAGGATTCTCCTAGACGTGAAAGCGCGTCAGCCTTGCCATTCTTGGACCCTGGATGATATGATAAGACAAAATTGAACCTGCTAAAGAAAATAGCCCACTGAGCCTGACGCGCATTAAATCTCTTAGCGGTGTGTAGATATTCCAGATTTTTATGGTCAGTCCAGACTAAAAATGGCAACTGTGCCCCCTCCAACCAATGACGCCACTCCTCCAAGGTCACTTTGACCACCAGCAGTTTGCGGTCTCCAATGCCATAGTTTTGTTCAGGTGTAGTGAGTTTCTTTGACAGAAAGGCGCAGGGATGTAATTTGTTATCCCCGGACCTGGTTTGAGAAAGAACTGCCCCAATACCAATATCAGATGCATCAACTTCAACCACGAACTGCCAGGCGGGGTCAGGAAGGAGCAACACAGGGGCCATTGTGAAATGATTCTTTAGGTTCTTGAACACCTCATCACACTCTGGTGTCCATACAAAAGACTTAAGTGAGGAGGTTACATTATGCAGTGGAGCAGCAATCGTACTAAAGTTGCGGATGAATTTGCGATAGAAATAGGCGAACCCCAGGAATCTTTGAACTTAGGAACTACCCAGTCCCAGACAGCCGCTACTTTGTCTGGATCCATCTGGATCTGTCCTTCAGAAATTACGAAGCCTAAAAATGACACGATGGAGCGGAGGAATTCACATTTTTCTGCTTTAACATAAAGATTATTCTGTAGCAAATTGTGGAGAACGGAGCAGACATGCTGCTCGTGTCCTTAGATCAGGGGAGAAAATAAGAATGTCATCCAGATAAACAAATATGCACTTGTTCAAGAACTCGAACAACGCGTCATTTATGAGATTCTGAAATACTGCAGGTGCATTGGTGAGTCCAAAAGGCATCACTAAATACTCATAGTGACCGGTAGGTGTATTAAAAGCTGTCTTCCATTCATCCCCCTTACGAATACGAACCAGATGATAAGCATTCCATAAATCCAGCTTGGTAAAGACCTTGGCTCCTTCTAATAGCTCAAATGCAGACGAGATTAACGGAAGAGGATAATGATTCTTTACCGTGACGTCGTTAAGATCTCGGTAATCAATACAGGGATGGAGTGATTTGTCTTTTTTCTCTACAAAGAAAAACCCCGCCCCGGCGGGAGAAGATGAAGGATGAATCAAGCAGGCAGCAAGCGATTCCTGTATATAGGTATTCATAGCTTCGCTGTTGTGTGGGCCACTGAAGAGGAGGTACTGCTGGCCCACCACCACCAGATGGTGCCCTGCTTGAACTGCGGGCTTCAAGCATGAGAGAGCGTCATAGCAACCGGGAGTGACAGCTGTCACTCGTTATCAGCACCAGCTGTCACTCATCCACATCACATCACCACCACCATAAAGGCCGGACTGCAACTCCACCTCCCCGCTGAGAAATCAGCCATCAGAAGAGGTAATTTTCTCTGCTGAACTAAACCCTGACTTATAGTCTGAACTTATTTGCAGCCATTTTCCTGTGGTGTTGCCTTATCTGAGGGATTGGCGTTTAGTTTGATCAGCGACGGCTTCGCTTCACACTTCAACCAGATAAGTGGTTAGACAGGAGCTGCACGAGTGTGTGATTGGAGGTGGAGGTGCTCCCTCCCAAAAGAATACAGATTGTGGGATTACTGAGTGTGCGAACTCACACTCATCAATACTGTTTTTCTGTTCTCTGCCAGCAGTACCAGGTCTGACAGCTGGAGACGGTGACCACCTGGGGACCCAGGACTTGGCGGCTCCGGTCTTCTTCAGATCCATTGGCGGTGAAGGCCGTGTGGGATCCCGCTCGGCTCAGGACGGATATCTCCTATCCTCAAGCCTGCCCACACGTCACTCAAATCTGTAATTCGGTGGTACCTAAACTGTGATTGTCTGTGTTTCGTTGTACACTACAACATTAAATTGTTACTGTTTGGCTTATCCATTGCCCGTTCATTTAACGTCCCCTGTTGTGGGTCCGTGTTCCTACACTGTCACAACAGGATTTCTCGGCCAGCGTCATGGATCCCGAGGGGCGTCAACCATCGCTTGAACAGCCAATGGAAGAGCGAGGTGCACAGGCGTCAGCAGGAGGCGTGTTAGGTGAGCTGCAGCAAATCTTAACTGCTTTCACTGCTTGGCTGGACTTAGTCACTGAGCAGAGTGTGATCCTCAATCGGAGGATGGAGGCTCTCACCGCCAAGGTGGAAGCGCAGGCCCAGGGCGCTGCTGCAGCACCTCCCCCTGCTGACCGGAGGCCTGAAACAGACATTCCGCTGGTCGTTCAACGAACCCCCCCACCGTCCCCTGAAGCATACATAAGCCCTCCGGAGCCGTACGGAGGTTGTGTCGAGACGTGCGCGGACTTCTTAATGCAGTGCTCGCTCGTCTTTTCACAGCGTCCCGTCATGTACGCGTCAGACGCTAGCCGGGTGGCTTACGTAATAAATCTGCTTCGGGGAGAGGCACGCGCCTGGGCTACGGCGCTCTGGGAGCAGAATTCACGGCTCCTAACGTCATACGCTGGGTTTGTGAGGGAGTTCAGTCAGGTGTTCGACCACCGTCATAGAGGCGAGACCGCTTCAAGTGTGCTGCTGTCGATAAGACAGGGGTGTCGGAGCGCGGCGAAGTATGCAGTCGACTTCCGCATCGCAGCAGCGCGAGCCGGCTGGAATGCTGTTGCGCTCAGTGCCGCCTTTATAAACAGACTGTCTCTGGTCCTTAAGGAGCACCTGGTGGCGAAGGACGAGCCGCGACATTTAGACGGGCTTATTGACCTAGTTATACGGTTAGACAACCGATTAACAGAACACCGACGGGAGCGAGATGAAGGGCATGGTGAGGCACAAGCCGTCCCTCTTCCTCCCGGGTCCGAAAAGGGAGCCGTCTTCCCCACGCTCCACAGCCAGGGTACTCCACGTGACGACAGCTCCCCCTGCTGACATTGCTATGGAAACGAGCAGGGCCAAAAGGCGATCAAATCAGAGACAAAGGAGGCTGATCCGTGGGAGTGTTTTCACTGCAGCTCAACCGAGCACACGCAGAAAAACTGCCCCAAATGGTAAAAACAGCAGTACTCGTCCTTAGAGACTGGGCTAAGGGTGGGTCATAATACCCACGTGGGGAAGCCCCGTAAATCTGCACGCATCCCAGTCACGATCCTGAGTGGGGATCTGACCCTTCACGCCCCAGCACTGGTAGACACGGGGTCGGAAGGGAATCTGCTGGACAGCAGATGGGCAAGGGAAGTCGGGCTCCCTCTAGTGGCTCTACCTTCACCTTTGAAGGTATGGGCACTAGATGGCACCCTTCTTCCATTAATCACACACCAGACACAGCCAGTGACATTGGTGGTGTCTGGTAATCACAGGGAGGAGATCATGTTCTATGTAACACCTTCCCTCCCGGGTGATTTTGGGTTATCCTTGGATGATAAAACACAATCCCCGGATTGATTGGCCGTCTGGGGTTGTGGCTCAGTGGAGCGAAACCTGCCACCGGGAGTGTCTCGGATCCTCGGTTCCGCCTGGTGTGACAGCTAGTGAGGAGGTTAAAGTCTCCCCCAATCTGACGGCAGTGCCAAGTGAGTACCATGATCTTGCTGACGTTTTCAGCAAAGATCTGGCGCTCCCCTTCCCCCGCACCATCCGTACGATTGTGCAGTTGATTTGATCCCGGGCGTTGAGTACCTACATCCAGGACTCATTAGCTGCCGGGCTGATCCGGAACTCCACCTCCCCGATGGGTGCTGGTTTCTTTTTTGTGGGCAAGAAAGACGGCGGACTCCGTCCATGCATTGATTACAGGGGGCTGAACGAGATCACGGTTCGCAACCGATACCCTCTGCCCCTGTTAGATTCAGTGTTCACGCCCTTGCATGGAGCCCAAATATTCACAAAACTGGATCTTAGGAATGCGTACCACCTGGTTCAGATCTGGAAGGCAGACGAATGGAAGACGACGTTTAACACCCCGTTAGGTCACTTTGAGTACCTGGTCATGCCGTTCGGCCTCACTAACGCCCCCGCGACGTTCCAAGCTTTGGTAAATGATGTCTTGCGGGACTTCCTGCATCGGTTTGTCTTCGTATATCTGGACGATATACTCATCTTTTCTCCGGATCCTCAGACTCATGTTACGCATGTACGTCAGGTCCTGCAGCAGTTGTTGGAGAACCGGCTGTTTGTGAAGGGCGAGAAGTGCGAGTTCCACCGCACTTCTTTGTCCTTCCTGGGGTTTATCATCTCCTCCAACTTCGTCGCCCCTGATCCGGCCAAGGTAGCGGCGGTGAGAGATTGGCCCCAACCTACAAACCGTAGGAAATTGCAGCAGTTCCTCGGTTTTGCTAATTTTTACCGGAGGTTCATCAAGGGCTATAGTCAGGTAGTTAGCCCCCTGACAGCCCTGACCTCTACTAAAGTCCCCTTCACTTGGTCAGATCGGTGCGAAGCCGTGTTTAGGGAGTTGAAACGTAGGTTCTCGACTGCACCAGTTCTGGTGCAGCCCGATCCTACACGCCAATTTATAGTTGAAGTGGATGCCTCTGACTCAGGGATAGGAGCCGTGCTATCCCAGAGCAGTGAGTCCAATAAGGTTCTCCATCCTTGTGCCTATTTTTCCCGCAGGTTGACCCTGGCAGAAAGGAATTATGACGTTGGCAACCGGGAACTTCTTCCGGTGAAGGAGGCTCTGGAGGAGTGGAGACAACTGTTGGAGGGAGCTTCGATGCCATTCACGGTTTTCACAGACCATCGGAACCTGGAGTACATTCGGACCGCCAAGCGTCTGAACCCCAGGCAAGCCTGCTGGTCACTGTTCTTCGGGCGTTTTGACTTTCGGATCACATACTGCCCCGGGACAAAGAACCAACGGTCTGATGCCCTGTCCCGGGTGCACGAAGAGGAGGTCAGGACGGAGCTGTCAGACCCGACGGAAACCATCATTCCCGAGTCCACTGCCGTGGCCGCCCTCACCTGGGACGTGGAGAAGACTGTCCGGGAGGCCCTGACACGGAACCCGGACCCGGGAACTGGCCCGAAAAACAAAATGTACGTCCCACCAGAAGCCAGGGCTGCAGTTCTGGACTTCTGTCACGGTTCCAAATTCTCCTGGCACCCAGCGGTACGAAGAACCATGGCAGTCGTTCGGCAGCGCTTCTGGTGGGCGTCTCTGGAAACCGACGTCCGGGAGTACGTCCAGGCCTGCACCACCTGCACCAGGGGCAAAGCAGATCATCATAAGACCCAAGGCCTCCTTCAGCCTCTGCCCGTGCCTCATCGCCCCTGGTCTCACATCGGCCTGGACTTCGTCACGGGCCTCCCGCCGTCCCAGGGCAAGACTACCATCCTCACGATAGTGGACCGGTTCTCCAAGGCGGCCCACTTTGTTGCCCTCCCGAAGCTCCCGACGGCCCAGAAGACTGCAGACCTCCTGGTCCACCACGTCGTGCCTCTGCATGGGATTCCATCGGACATTGTCTCAGATCGTGGCCCTCAGTTCTCCTCCCAGGTCTGGAGGAGTTTCTGCAGGGAATTGGGGCCACCGTAAGTCTCTCGTCTGGGTACCACCCCCAGACGAACGGGCAGGCAGAGCGGACGAATCAGGATTTGGAGCAGGCCCTCCGCTGCGTGACCTCCGCGCACCCGTCGTCCTGGAGTGACCATCTGGCCTGGATCGAGTATGCTCATAATAGTCAAGTATCATCTGCCACCGGCCTCTCCCCTTTCGAGGTATGTTTGGGGTACCAGCCCCCATTGTTCCCGCTAGTGGAGGTAGAGGTCGGGGTGCCCTCGGTCCAGGCCCATCTGAGGAGGTGCCGTCGGGTGTGGCGTACCGCCCACTCTGCCCTGCTCAAAGCCCGGATGAGGGCTAAGGCCCATGCGGACCGCATGCGTGCCCCGGCCCCTACGTATCAGCCCGGGCAGGCGGTTTGGCTATCTACGAAAGACATACCTCTACAAACGGAATCCTAGAAACTAAAGGACACATTTATAGGACCCTTCACCATCGTGAAGGTCCTCAGTCCAGTCGCAGTGAAGCTGAAGCTACCAGCTTCACTGCGGATACATCCGGTATTCCACGTCTCCAGACTCAAACCCTGCCACACCTCTCCCCTCTGTACCCCTGGACCGGCACTGCTGCCTGCCCGGATCATCGACGGGGAGCCGGCTTGGACTGTGCGCCGGCTGATGGACGTTCGTCGAAAGGGCCAGGGATTCCAGTATTTGGTGGACTGGGAAGGATACGGACCCGAAGAACGCTCCTGGGTGAAGAGGAGCTTCATCCTGGACCCGGCCCTCCTGGCCAATTTCTACGCCCGGCACCCGGACAAGCCTGGTCGGGCGCCAGGAGGTGCCCGTTGGGGGGGGGGGGGGGGGTCCTGTTGTGTGGGCCGCTGAAGAGGAGGTACTGCTGGCCCACCACCACCAGATGGCGCCCTGCTTGAAGTGCGGGCTTCAAGTATGAGAGGCCGTCATAGCAACCGGGAGTGACAGCTGTCAGTCGTTATCAGCACCAGCTGTCACTCATCCACATCACATCACCACTATAAAGGCCGGACTGCAACTCCACCTCCCCGCCGAGAAATCAGCCATCAGAAGAGGTAATTTTCTCTGCTGAACTAAACCCTGACTTATAGTCTGAACTTATTTGCAGCCATTTTCCTGTGGGTCTTATCTGAGGGATTGGCGTTTGGTGTGATCAGCGACGGCTTTGTTTCACACTCCAACCAGATAAGTGGTTAGACAGGAGCTGCACGAGTGTGTGTTTGGAGGTGGAGGTGCTCCCTCCCAAAAGAATACAGACTGTGGGATTACTGAGTGTGTGAACTCACACTCATCAATACTGTTTTTCTGTTCTCTGCCAGCAGTACCAGGTCTGACAGCTGGAGACGGTGACCACCTGGGGACCCAGGACTTGGCGGCTCCGGTGTTCTTCAGATCCGTTGGTGGTGAAGGCCGTGTGGAATCCGGCTCGGCTCAGGACGGATGTCGGATGTCTCCTATCCTCAAGCCTGCCCACACGTCACTCAAATCTGTAATTCGATGGTACCTAAACTGTGATTGTCTGTATTTCGTTGTGCACTACAACATTAAATTGTTACTGTTTGGCTTATCCATTGCCCGTTCATTTAACGCCCCCTGTTGTGGGTCCGTGTTCCTACACCGTCACAACATTCGCTTTCCGGCAGCGACAGAGAAAACAGTTTTCCCTGGGGGGGTGGTCCCTGGGAGAAGATCGATTGCGCAGTCATAATCACGGTGTGGTGGAAGTGATTTAGCTTTAGTCTTGCTGAAAACCACCACGAGGTCATGATAACACATCGGGACCCCCTCTAGATCTGACGCATTTACACCAGAGGTGCTGACTGGCTGGATAAAACAGACATTGTTACCAGCTGGTCCCCATGACTCTATCTTCCCGTGGGACCAGTCAAGGCGGGGATTGTGACGTTGCAGCCAGGGATGCCCCAGGATTACCGAGTGAGTCATTTTATCAAAAATGTGAAAACTGATGAGTTTGGAATGATTGTTGGGAATAGTCAGACAAACTGACTGGGTATGGTACTCAATTTGGCCCAACTGGCAACTGTCCACCGCGTGGACCACCAGGGGCCATGATAGCTGGTACAATTTAAGGTGGAGAGACCTGGCGAGAGAGGACAGCATAAGGTTAGAGTCAATGAATACTGAATCAATGAATACTGGACAGACCAGTGAGGTATAATCTGACTTTAGCTCTGCGTTTATCGAATTCTGGGAGGATGAAACAATTGAGCTCTGACTCACCCGTATTACCGTTCTCAGTCACACCGGGGCACCCCTGACAAAACAGTGTGTAATAACATGATCAGCTTGTCCACAGTAAAAACAGAGTCCTTCCACCCGGCGGCGCTCCTTCTCCTCTCTTGAGAGTCGAGTCCATCCCACCTGCATGGGTTCTTCAATGGAAGAGGTGGATCCGGAGCTCAGATGACCGGAAGTGAGCGAACGGTCAGAAGCGGCAATGGACTGAGGAACAGGGTGATGATTGTCTCGGCATGGGCGGTCAGACAGACAATAGTCGGTGCAGATTGCTAGGGCGATAAGGTCGTCCAGGTCTTTGGGGAGATCCACCGTCATGAGCTGACTCTATCTGCTGTCGTTCAGGCCTTGGAAAAACACACTTGCTCTTCGTGGCCAGGATGCAGAAGTCTGTGGCGTAATTGGGCGCTCGGCGATTGCCTTGCTTCAGCCTCACAAGTGAGGCATCATTTCAAAATGAGCAAATATTTGCACAAAAACAGCAACGTTTATCAGTTTGAACATTAAATATCTTGTCTTTGTGGTGTATTCATTTGAATATAGGTTGAAGAGGATTTGCAAATCATTGTATTCTGTTTTTATTTACATTTTACAAAACATCTCAACTTCATTGGAATTGGGGTTGTAATTTTTCAGTTTATTTCAATTTATTTTCCTTTATATAGCGCCAACTCACAACAGAGTTGCCTCAAGGCACTTCACACAGGTAAGGTCTAACCTTACCCAGCCCCAGAGCAACAGTGGTAAGGAAAAACTCCCTCTGAGGAAGAAACCTCAAGCAGACCAGACTCAAAGGGGTGACCCTCTGCCTGGGCCATGCTACAAACAATTACAAACATAAATTACAGAAATAATTCACAGAACAATTCACAGACGAATAGACAAGAATTGCTGTTGGTGCACAGGACAGGAGGGTCGCCAACACAAACACAACTCCCATCTCTGGATGGAGCTGCACCTTAAACAGAGAAAAAACAGATTGTGACAAGTGTCTAGGGATGATTTCTAATACTATAGCTAGTCTAGCTAATTGCTAACTTTTGGCTTAAGCTCCAGTTTAACTTGCTAAACTGTAAAAATGATCAAGGTAGTTGTATTTAAAAACTTAAGTTTAATCACAGCCTTAAAACTGCGTAAGATCCAGTTATGCTGATTCAGTCACACTGTCAAGTCAAAATGACACATTGAAGTTTTCGTTTCACTGAACGAACTCACAAAACCGAGTTTGTATGATAATAACTTGTGACATTCCGCAATTCATTATGTTAAGTAGAAGTAAATTAAAGAAACACCATATCCTTTGTTACAGTGAAATGTTACCAAGGTAAAATGAATGTTTGCCCGAACTATTGTCAGGTAAGGACTCCTCCCAATAGTTAAGGTATATGGCCAAACAAATTTCACGAAACGTATAAAATTTAGTTTCTGCTGACATCTGAGCATTAGAATGTAGGTTCATTTTAGAAGCGCCTTGTTATATTACAGCTCATTTTAATGAAGAGAACATATTTACCTGGGGAGAATTCCATAACCAATATTTTGTTATCTTTTTAATGGCATCTGCAGGAGAGCATGCATATGCGCATGCATGTGCTTTTGAAAAGGCCAGAGGTTACCTTTGACTGTGGGTGATGCGCGGGCACACCGTCCGTGACATGTCTTGAAAATCTCTTCAGACATGTTATCTAGTTACAATAACAGTGTTATTGTAACTAGATAACATGTTACAGCGTTTTTAGTTTTAGAATTGCTAATTTATTGCTTTTACATAATATATTAGAAACATGTCAGATTTACACAGAAACGCAGCAGTTTTGGAGCGTTTTCCACCATGTTGGATTCATAGCCAGAGAGAGACCAGCCATCTGACATCACCGTGCCTCTCTACTCTGATTGGCTGTCATCGTGTGCTTCCCAGTATCCCTCACGCAAGTCTGGGGAAGCCCCACATGATCTATGATGTCAGTGTTGTAGACTGTATGGGTCTCTAGTACCGTCACTGCTGTAAGTAGTTTAAGGCCGTCTGTTCTTTTGAAATGTTCCCATTCAGGGGAACTTTATTTAATTTTTTTTCTAAACAATGTGAATTTTAATTTATTGGCAATGTCATATTATGAACCTATTTAAAG